>NC_086258.1:11905099-12205099 GCF_021018805.1 Prinia subflava
CAAAACAGAGGCCAGGGGCCCTGTGGGAACAGCCACGGCCTTGACCCCCACCCTGCACCTGCCAGGCCAGGGCTCCTTCCTCCGCAAGCCCCCGAAAGCGGCCACGTTCCTCTCTCAGCCCGACAGGATGGGCAGAAAGCACAGAGCCCAGAGCAGCTCAGGGGTGAGCACAACTAACCCCTGGGTACAGAACACGGATTGCCAGTCCAGGGAGCAGCAGGGCCCTTCTCCCCTCAACAGGCAAAGAGGACTCGGTTCCCCATCCCTTCCTTCGACATCAAACCCCCACTTCAGCCTGACAGCCCCGCTGCAGACATAACACAGGACGCACAGCATTCCTGGGATGCCTGGGGTACTTGGGAAAAGCTACAAAATCATGTTCCATCAGATTAGTTCAGGGGTCTGACTCTCATTTTTTAAGATGATGATGGTTTTCATGGTGATTGGTGAATTTATTGGCCCCACTGTCACTCTGCTTGCTGGGAGCGTGGGGCCTAGTTATTGAGCGTGTGTTCCTGAGTTTCTCCAGAAAGGCGAAATCCCTTGGGAATGGGAAATACTGAATTCCTCCAAAAGGCACTCACAGGTGGAGCCACAGCATTGGCAGCAGGAGGGGGGCATCTTGTCCTACCCCAGCCAGCAGCCCCAGCTGGGGCAGCCCCTGCAGCGGCTCCCACCAGCAATGCCCAGGGAAGCTCCTGGGCTGGGGTGGTCTCCTCTGGCTGACCAAGCCAACACAGCACATCCCAGAAGCCCTGGATAAAAAATTTTACCTCCCAGGGGTAAAAAGCATGGAGCCCACAGCAGCCCAGGGACTGCCCAGTTTTTAGTAAACCCCTGGGAGGAAAAAGGAGATTTCCAGCCCAGGGAGCAGCACAGTCCTTTTTGCCCTCAGCAGGAACAGGACATGGCATGGGGGCTGAGCAGCATGAGAGCTCATTCAGAGTCTCCACAAGGGACCAGGGACAATGCTGGTGGCACAGCCCCACGAACGCTGTGGTCCCTAAATGTCAAGGGCTGCTCCCACTCCCAGCCCCTCGCCTGCTCAGCAGGGAGCAGATGGAGCCTCTCCACTCACACGGCCTTCCCTTGGCCCCAGGAAGGAAGGGAACAGCGACCCTAGCCCTGCATCCCCCAAATCAGGGCTCATCCCCAACAGGGTTCCTCTCTCAGAGCGGAATCCCTGCAGCCAGGAGAGCCCCACGGCTGCTCACCCCGTGCTGATGCCGGGGTGTCTGTGCCCGGCTCAGGCACGCAGCCGTGGGAGGTCACACAGGGCTCTTTCCAAACCTAGGAGGTGTCGCACACAAAGAGCCGAGCTGGCAGAAGGTAAATGAACTCAAACAAAAAGTGCGGCGCTGTGTTACGATTCTGTGTCACCTTCGGCTAAAAAAAATGCTCCTACAGCTCTTCTCATCGGCGAACGGCCACGGTAATTGTCAAAGAAAACAATGAAAGGTGACAGCGCCCGAGCCAGGACAACCCCCTGGCATCGACCCAGCTCTCCAGCACATCCACATCCCGCAGCGCCCGAGCCAGCCCCGCTCCCTGACAAAGCGTCCAGTTTCCCATTCTCTCTGTAGAGGGTCCCCCGCGGTGACATTCCCCCCGCAGCGGGGACAGCCCAACGCACCCGCTGCAGCTCCAAACGCTTTTCTAAACCCCGCATCGCTAAACCCGGCACCGCTAAACCCGGCACCGCTGAACGCGGCATCGCTTACCGGAGACGGCAGCGCCCGGGGTGCGGGCGAGGCCCCACGCAGGACACCCCATGGCCCGTCCGGCTCCTGCTCAGTCCCTGCACGCCGCGGGCACCCAGGCGCCGGGGCGACGGCAATTCATATCCCTGCGGCTCCCGCACGGCTAACGGCAGGCTCCGGGCCCGCGGAGAAGAACTCCCTGAGGTGCTGACTCATCTTCTTCCATGCCTGTAAAGCACCATATTTCATCCTTCCACGCCCACAGCGCACAACCGCCGTGCAGCAGCTCCTCACGCCGCCCTGCACGCCCCGGTGCGTGCGGTGCCGGCGCGCTCGGAGCCGCCGCACCCCCGGTAGTGCGGCTCGGGAGGGATCGTGGGCCGGGCGGTACCGAGATGCGAGTCGGCACCGCGCGAGGGTCACCCGGTCCACCCCCCCGGGAAATCTTTTATTCTGTTATAATCAACTATTTTAGAACTAAAACGTGCCGGTGCTGCTGCCGCCTGTTCCGGCCCGGCGGGGACCGGCGGGGACCGGCGCTGGCTGCCCCCAGCCCAGGGTGCTTTGTCCCCAGGTGGGACTCCGGGAGGGGCACTCGGAGCGCGGGTCCTCGCAGCAGGAACCCCTGGCGGGGTCGGAGCGGGGGGATCCCCGCGGGGCCGGCCGGGGAAGCCCCCTGCGCTGTCCGGGGAAACAAAGCCCCGGCCGGGCCACCCCATTGTCCCCGCTCCGGCCGGGCAGCGGCCGCCCCCGCGCGGGAGGAAGAGGAGGGGTCGCACACAGACAATGCCTCCCCCCACCCCCCACGCCGGATCGCCCCGCCCCCTGCTCCCCATTGGCCGGCGGGGAATTTGGGGACCCCCACCCCGCCCCTCCGCCGTATTGTGCCGGGGGGCGCGCGTGGATCTGGGGGGGTCGGAGCGCGCGCGGCCGCCGTCGGGGGCGCGCCCGGGGGCTCCCCTTGTGTGCGAGTGCGCGGGGGTGTGCGCGGGGCCGGGGCCATGGAGGAGCTGAGCAGCGTGGGAGAGCAGGTCTTCGCCGCCGAGTGCATCCTCAGCAAGCGGCTCCGCAAGGTGGGACCCGCGCCCCCCCGCACCCCCCGCCCCGCACCCCCGCCCCCGCTAACGCGCCTCTCCCGTCTCTCTCCGCAGGGCAAGCTGGAGTACCTGGTCAAGTGGCGAGGCTGGTCCTCCAAGTGAGCGGGGCGGTGCGGGGCGGGGTGCGCGGATCGCGGAACCATGCGGTGCGGAGCGGGGTGCGGTGCGGGGCGCGGGTACCGCCTGCCCGGCCGCTTTTGTTTGGGTCGTGCTGCTCCTTTTGTTTACAAATAAGCGCGGCCGCGGCCGGGCCCTCCCCGCCACCGCGTGGGGCTCCGCTTCCCCCCGGCCCTGTCCAACCCCCCCGGAGGCGCCGCACCCCCGGCTGTGCCGGGCCCGCGCCCCTCGCCCGCTCTGCCGAACCCGGAGCTCCCCCGGGATGCGCGGGGCTCGCCTCGCCCCGCGGCGCCGTGGCCGCCCCCTTCCCGATCTCCCTCCCCCGGCCCCTCTCCCTGCCCGCCCCCCGCCTGCGCCGGCCCCGGTCCGGGCATGCCCCGGTCCGTGCCAGCCCCGGGCGGCCCTGGGGGAAGCCCCCGGTGCCGGAGCGGCGGGGGGCGCCGGCCCCTGCTCTCACCCAGTCCGTGTCCTCTGTTGCAGGCACAACAGCTGGGAGCCTGAGGAGAACATCCTGGACCCCCGGCTGCTCCTGGCGTTCCAAAAGAAGTGAGCAAACTCTAAATATTTCTGAGCAAACTGTAAACTCAATTAACTTCTAATTGGCTGCACGTGTGGTGGAAGTTGTTGGCAACAGCAGCCCGGAGCCGGCGGGGCCCTTTGTGGCCAGGCCCTTTTGTTTGTCCCCGAGTCACCGTCCAGGGCTACCTGGAACGGCTGTGCCCGGGCTGGGCACACAGCGCGGGTCTGCGGCCCAGCCGTGCCCCGGGTGCACCGGGGGAATGCAGCAGTGCCTGGCACAGACCTGGGGCTCCCGGTGCCCCTCCAGGCCCAGGGACCTCGGCTGTGCTGGGGGGAGGCCGCAGACCCCTGGGGGAGGGATGGTGCCTGGGCTTGTGAGACATTAAAGCAAACCTGTGGAGGGCGAAGCTCTGGGAGGGTGAGGGAAATTATATCTGGCAGAAAATCGTAGAGACCCGTTTGGATTAGGAGGGATCTTAAGGCTCTTCCCCATTATTTCTACTATCCCAGGTTGCTCCAAGTCCTGTCCAGCTTGGCCTCAGACATTACCATGGATGGGGCAGCCTGTGCCAGGCCTCACCACCCTCACAGGGAAGAATTTCTTCTTAATACCCCATCTAACCCTGCCCTCAGTCAGCTAGAAGCCATTCCCTGTGTCCTGTTATTCCAGGCCTTTGTCCAAAGTCCCTCTCCAGCTCTCTGGGAGCCTCCTTTAGTCCTGGAAGATGCTCTGGAGTCTCCCTAGAGCCTTCTCCAGGCTGAACAACCTGGATGGCAGAACAAAATGGTGTCAGTGCTCTGCCAGGTCCGTGGCTCCTGCCGGAGCCAGGCTGAGAACAGCAATCCTTCCACAGCCCAGGAATCACTCACGGAGCAGAGAGGGAGCCAGCTGGCTGTGGCAGACACAGTGCTGCCAAGTATTTTGACTCCATAATAATAAAAATCATTAAAGTTTATAATAGGAGTCGATTATAACTGGTTTCTGGATCCACTTTTTCTAGACTAGGATCTGGTGTTGAGTGCAGACAGGACTGAATCTGCTGGATGTGTTACATCTAAACACCATCCCATTTAAACAGAACTAGGAAATGACAGTGACCTGAACCACCCCTGCACCCCAGCCTGGGCCACCATGGCCACACCAGGTGAGGTGGAGGGAGCCCAGCAAAGGAGGGACTCACTGAGCTTCCAGGGAATGCCTCTGCTTTTCCCATGGAAGCTGAGCACAGCAGGAGCATAACCAAAGCAAGGCTTAGCAGGGCTGGGGGCAGATCCTTCCCTCTGCCTGATCCCCTTATACCAGAAAAACAGCAAATCTCACCAGGAACTGGAAAGGCACAGGTTTAGGATGGGTGACACCATCAGCGGTGATCCATCACAGACTGCTGGAAGCTGCAGAGATGTTGCTGATGCAGACAAGGATGCTCTCTGGTCACCACCTGCCTGCCTCAGTTCCCCCAGATGTTTTTTGCTTCCCCATAAACATTGTCTCTAATCCTTGTTTTCCCCAGGGAACACGAAAAAGAAGTGCAGAATCGGAAGAGGGGCAAGCGGCCGCGGGGCAGGCCCAGGAAGAACGTGGTGAGTGCCAGCAGTGGCTGCGGCAGCGCCGGAGGGGCTCTGGCGTTGGAGGGCACAGGGGGTGGGGGTGGCCTCGAGCACACAACTCATCCCATCAGCTGATGGGTCCCTGGAGATCAGCTGCAGAGAGAGACCCTGTGCGTGTCTGAGGCCCCTGGCCACACTGCCCTGGGGGTTTGTAATGCCCATAACCATTCCTTGGTCTTTGCTCTTAACTCTCCCTGTCTCTGTTGCTTTGCAGGAACCAGAGATGCCTGCAAAAACTAAGTCAAGTAGCTCCTCTTCCTCCACATCCTCCTCCTCCTCCTCCTCCGAGGAAGAGGATGAAAGTGATCTGGAAGCAAAGAGAGGTCCCCGCAGCAGAGAGACGCACCCAGTGCCGCAGAAGAAAGCTCAGATCCTGGTGGCCAAGCCCGACATGAAAGACGCTTCCAGGAAGAAGCGTGGGCGGAAACCTCTTCCCCCAGAGCAGAAGGCGGCTCGAAGGACCGTGAACCTGACAAAGGTGCTGAAAACGTCCCGGAAGGAGGTGGCAGGCGGTGCCAAGCTGGTGGGGAAGCTGCAGCCCCAGCAGGGCTCAGGCATGGCTATGCTGAAGGACACGCCGGGCACTTTGGCTGGGCTCAGCTCAGGGGGGTCATCAGTGGAAAACCTGCCCAACATGATGAAGAGCGGCGCGGCCAGCCCCAGCCAGGCCATCAGCTGGCAGAGCTCCATCGTGCACTACATGAACAGGATGTCCCAAAGCCAGACTGCAGCCGAGAGCTCGGCCCTGGGCAGGCTGGCGCTGAAGGCACAGGCAGCCAGTAAGGGCAGCTTAGGGCTGGACTTGAAAATGAGGAGCCAGAAAGGCTCTGGGGAGCTGGGGCTGAACCTGCAGGGACCCAAAACTGCAAAGGCTTCCAGCAGCAGCGCCGGAGGGGACCAGAAATCGGGGTTTGCTGCCGGAGGCCAAATGCTGCCCAATGGCAGCAAGACACCATCGAGCTCGTCCGGGGCCAGCTCCCAGCCAGCCTCCAGCCAGGAGCTGAACCTCCAGGCTCTGAACCTGCAGAGTGTCAAAAACGGGCCAAGTGTGGCCAGCGGGAGCAGCCTCCCCCGGCACCTCTGCGGCTCCCTGGCCAAGGGCTCTGCCGGTGGCGCGGCCGGCGTGGGCGCCAAGGGTGGCACGGCAGGGGCCGGGCTGAACTCTGCCGGTGCCCTCCCAGGGGGGGACGGTGGCAAGAGCAAGAAGCCATCACAGCGGGCAGGTGACAGGGACTCTGCCAAAGGGGGCTCAGCTGGCGCCCAAGAGGGACGTGCGGCCACGGAGAGCCGCAAAACCTCCGCCCTGTCCGAAGTGAGCACAGGCGAGGACACCAGCTCGGATTCGGACCGAGATTCCGCTTCCCTCCCAGGTGTGGGTCAGAACATGTCAGTGTCCATCCAGACCAACCAGGACTGGAAGCCCACCCGCAGCCTGATTGAGCATGTCTTTGTCACCGATGTCACCGCTAACCTGATCACAGTGACGGTCAAGGAGTCCCCCACCAGCGTCGGGTTTTTCAACCTGCGGCAATACTGAGCCCAGGGGCATAAAAGAAGGGAGAGGGTCCTTCAGCCTCACCCTCACCTTTGCCCAGCTCCTCCATCAGGTTTTTTTTCTTCAAGCAAATCCAGAGCCCTCGTGAGACCTGCTGGAACTCGTGCCTGGAAAGGCTGGACAAACAACTCAGTGAAACCTGCTTCAAACTGCCGGCGGGTCCTGGATTTCCTCCCTGGCTTCTCTCTGTCCTCTTCTGGAGCCCTGTGTGGGGGTGCTCGATGCCATTCTCTGGGAGCAGGGACACCGGTGCTGCCAGGGCTGTCAGGCTGGCCAGTTTTGAGCCAGGCTTCACTGCACGCAGGTCTCTCTGCTTTGCAGCAGCAGATGCCAAGGTCTGCAGCTCAGTGGCCACGGGAGGTGTGGAGCTGCCATGGGACTGTCTTACCCCTGGGAGAGGACTGGGACATTCTCCTCTGGGCTTCCTGTGGATCTGTCTATGAGCCATGGGGAACTGCAAGTCAATCCAAATGAGGCAGCTGCTGCTCCCAGCCCTCGAGGCTGTGGGGGGCAGCTGCATTCGGGGGTTTTTCAGGGTATGCTCAGCCCAGCCACCCCCCTGGGCAAGGTCATTTCCAATGATGGGAAACCCACAACGTTTATGTTGGGGTTTCCAGCTGATAGGGAAATATTGTTTACATTTTTTCTTAAGGATTTTTTTTTTCATGAGGGAGGGAAATAATCCCAGTCTAAGACAGGTTAAGTCCTGGGTGCCACAAACAGAACAGGTGGCAGAGGTGCTGTTTTTTTTGGAGGGTGTCACCTTTCTGCTGGAGGGAAGTCCTGCCTTGAGAGCCAGCAAGATCCACCAGCTTCTCTGCAGTGACTTGGACAGAAATTCCACTTCCAGAGGAATTTCTGGGCTGCCCAGGGAGGCCTCACACCACTCCTCTGCCTCATCCTGGCATTGCCAGCATCTCCACCTCCTGCTCAGCAGCTTCCAGGCACTCCTAGGGACTGAGCTGGGGAATATTTTTTAAGCCTTGCAGAACGTGTGAACCCTTCCAGCAGCAGGTAGGTTCATGCTGGGACTGCCAGGACACCCAGGACTGCTGCTCCCTGGGTGAGACTCGTACTGGTCATTCATGGTTTTCTCCAGAATTCTCAGAAGCTGGTCAAGGCCACCTGCATAGGTGGTCTGGAGTGGTGGGAAAGGAAGGGACAGGAGAGGGAGAAGGGCTAAGGCCAGTGGGTACCTCAGAGCTGCTGTTCCCTGAGGAAGCAGAGAACCTGAGCAGCCGTTCACCTTCCCCTGGCCGTCCCAGCAGCTGGGGTGCTCCTTTTGGCCTGTATTTGCACCCAATAATGGCTTTTCCACTGCAGTGTTCTCCCTACTGCAGATTTCTCTTACAAGCCAAAATTAGCAGCAGTTCAGGCAGTTTAGTAGCGTTTGAGGTCATTTTAGCTCTGTTGGTGCTCAGTCCTTTTCTCGGAGGCGATGAGCAGCTGCCCACTGCCCTTGTGGTTCACACGTCCTCCACCTGACCAGCAGGGCACTGCTTAGGGGTGACTGACCTGGCACCAGGGTAGGCATTTCCCCGTGCCCCAGGCAGGGCCACTCAGCATCCTCACACACAGGAGTGTGGGTGCATGGACCAAACTGGGGGTACAGGGGCTTCTGGCCCCCGATGCAGCAGCCCCCCGTGGTCATGGCTGCTGCCCCTGGCTGCCAGTGGGGTCATTCTCATGTGATGCCAAAATGTCATAGTCTGTGCAGTTTGCCTTCTACTGTAACTTTGCCAAACGAGCTCCAGGGAGGCGCTGGCCAGCAGAAAGCAGTGCCCCAGGCACGGCCTGTGCTCGTGTGCTGGGGGCACGAGTGCTTCAGGAGAAGAATGAAGGAATCCGGGAGCGCGGCGGTGACGCTCCCACCCACACACCAAATGTTTGCTACTTGGCCTTTGCGAATCCAAACTGATCAACAATGTGCCTTTGGGACCGTGCCCATCTCAGCCGTGTCTGGGACACCGGTCCCTCGACAGGTTTGTGCCTATGCAAAGCAGGGTGGTCACAGGGTCCTGGGGACACGGTGACACCGATGGGGAGAGGTGTCCTGGTCCCCAGTGGGACACCCAGCTGTGGTGCAGAGCCCTGCTGAGCTGTGCCCCCACAGAGGGGGAGCTGGCCTGGCGGGGATGCTCTTGCCTGCAGCAATAGGATGTGTGGATTGGTTTCTCCAAGGGGGAGAAAAACATCTGGAGACACTCGGAGGAGTGCCAGCCCCAAAGGGCAGGGCAGGAGATGAGCTGTGGCAGCAGGGGAAGTGCTGGCTGCACAGCAGCTCGGAGCTGGCTGCTCCCTCCAGAGCCTGTCTCAGCTCCCAGGGGTTTCTCCATGCGGGGCCTGGCTCCTGCCTCCTGTTGGGCAAAGGGGAGATGTACCCAACATCCCAGGGCCAGGCAGGCCCCTCCATCACCCCCCTTCCCAGGCATGTCCCCTCCAGCAGCACAGGACTGCTGTCACCACTTGCTATCGTGCCTTTTGCTCACCAGCTGGTTCAGTTCCAAAGGTCTAACGATGGTGAAAATGATAGTCCAGGATCTTTTTTCTGGCCATCTCACCCTCCATTTTCTTCCTCAGCCCCTTTCTCACTTGGTGTTCTGGGATCTCTGCTCTCCCAGCAGCGCTGGGGGTGTTGAGTGCACGGTTCCCATCCCGTGAGTAATTCCAAGCCTGGAGCCTGTGGTGGACAGGGGTTGGAAGAGCCCTGGTTGGTGCAGACCCTGGTTAGGTACCATTAGGATTCAAGTTCTACCATTTTTTATTCCTTTTTTTTTTTTTTAGTTTGCTGCTATGGGTTGGCATGTTCAGCCGGGTGTCAGACAGGCAATTAAAGGTTTGTCACTTGTCATTTTCTAAGGGGTTTCCAATGTGGAAAGTCCTGCGGTATTTGTATAGTGAATGGATATTTTCCCCAGGCATAATCTGGTTAAGCATCCTTGTTATTTTCCATTGGACTGGAAGAGGTGGCCGATTCAGCCATCATCCTGAGAAACTGAGTCTATTTTTATATATATATTTTGTACCAAAAAAACCCAGGAGCACACGGAGGGATGGAGATAGCTCAGGGGTTTGGTTTGTGTTGAGTTTCTGAGCTGCGTGTGAAGGGCTCCAGAGCCGGAGAAAGGTTTTACTGACAGAAATTTGAGATAGGTGAAAACAAACAATTGTTCTTGTAACTTGTGCCAGTCACTGCTCTGATTTGTACGTTTTAATTAAAGAGAGAGCCAAATCGGTCCTGTATGACACTTGTAATTGCTTTAAACCACAGCTGTTTGTTTGCTTTTATTTTCTGAGAACAAAAGTCGGGGATGTTATTGCCCTGGGAAAGCCTGAGTGCTATGGGAGCAGGACCAGCTCCCCACGCAGCCCCCGGCCCCTCCCGGCCCCTCGCTCGGTTCCTTGTGCGGTTTTCCAGCGCTGCTGGACACTAACGCTAGTGTAGCCCCCCAGCTCTAGGCTGCTTTTAATTTATTTGCAGGAAAACACTAGGAAACGGTGACGTCGGGTGGGGGGTTTTGTACGACTATTCCAGACTTCTTTTTTAGCATATCAATAAATATTTTTTTAAACTTTTCAGCCTCGTGTGGTCACTGCTTCGGGAGAGCCCCCGTCCCCCTCCCTGCCCCCAGGGCCGCCCCCCTCTCCGCGGCACCGTGATCCCGGCCCGGGATCCGGCGCGGCCCTGGGCTGGGGATGTGCGAGGCTGGAACCGGAGCCGGGGAACCGGAGCGGGGAACCCCCCCGCCTCCGCTGCGGGGTCCGTGCCGCCCGCAGCCCATCCCGGCCCCGCCGCGGCTGCCCCTGCACCGCGCCCGGAGCTCCGGTGCCTCCGCCCGCACCTGCGGCACCGGGCCCGGGCCGGGCCGGCCTGCGGAGGGCGCTGCGCGGCCGCGGAGGGCGCGGGCGGCGGCCCCGGCGCTGCCGTCGGCGGGAGCCGAGCCCCGCGGGCCGAGCGCCCCCGGGCCGGCCCCAGCCCCGTGTGAACGCCCCCCCCGCCGGCCCGCGGAGAAAGGCGCCATTGTGCGGCCCTTCCTCCCGCTGCTGCCGGCGCTGGCAGCTCCCGCGGCGCGGGGTCCGCGCCCCACCCGCCCGAGCAGAAAAAGGAGGTTAATGAGGACACGGCTTCAAAACCCACCGAGCCCCCGGCCCCGCCCGTGCTGCCGGGCCGCGCTGGCACACAAAGGGCAGGGGCCGCCGCGCCCCGACCCGCTCCCACCGCCCGCCCCGTCGGAAGGGCGGAGCGCCGCGGGCCGGGCAGCGCCGGGCCCGGCCCCGGTGGCAGCCGCGGCCCCGGTGGCGTTCCTCGGACCGGAGCCGCTCACGGCGGCCGCCGCCCCCCAGGGCACCACGGGACCCCAGAGCGGCGACATCTCCGGCCGGGAGCCTCCGCCTCCCCCCAGCCCCGTCGGGTCCCGGACCCGCGCGGCCGCGGAAGGGGCTGCAGCGCCGCCCGCCCCGTCGGGGCCCCGCGCACACCCCGCGATGCTCCCCGGCACCCCAGGGCCACAAAGGGAAGCCAGACACGTTTCTATTTACAAAGTATATATTTAAACTGACATAAAAAGCAGGTCTCATATGGACATTCACGGCTGGCAGAAGACACGTAGTTAAGCTTCACTTCTGAGACTGAGATTTAGCCAAATCGCTTCTGTACAAGTCTTAGATTTAAATAACTCCACGCACACGCCCGCACACACACACACGCAGGGTACACGTCGCTATGTACAGACACACAGATACACCCACAGGTACGGTTTGCTCCGGACACACGGACACGGGGCTGGAGCGCAGCCCCGGCGGGGCGGGAGCGGCTCCGGGCTCTGCAAAGGGAGGGATGCTCCGGCCTTGGCGGCAGCAGCAGCACCAACAGCTCAACCCCTCCTCATCCTCCAACAACACCCGCGGCCCGTGTCAGCACCAGAAACAACAACTCAGCTCAGTACAAACCAAGTTAAAAATCTCAATTTTACAAAATATGTCTTAAAAAAAAAAAGAAAGAAAGAAAAACTGGGAACTGTCAGACACGATGGCTCCCAATCCAGCATCCTGCCAGGCACCTCAGGGGTCCCAAAAGAAGGGTGGGGAAGGGAACTGGGTAAGGTGAAGCTGCCGAAGGGCCCTGCAGCACAGATGCTCTGTGCCCAGCCCCTTCCCTCAGCCCATGTGAGCTCCCCGGGCCTTCAGGAGCTCAGGGACAAGGGGCCCTGGCTGAGTCCCAGCCCTCAGGCTCTGCTGGGCTTGTGCTTCCCATCCGACTGATGCCCAGAGCAGGGCGTGAGGACAGGGCCACCTGCTGCAGCTCTGCCGAGCCCAGCCCGGCCCGGGCTCCCTCCCCGTGCCGAGCTGGGGGGCAGCAGAGTGGGGACACCCCCAGCCAGCGGGGAAACTGCTGCACCTCGGCCAGAGCCCTGAGCCCCTCCCGACCCCAGCCAGGGAGGACTCCCAGCTCCAGATCCCAGCCCTGGGAGGAATCCCACAGTAAAATCCAGCACAAAATCCACCCGAGGTGGTGGGGCTGCTCCGCACAGGAATATTTCGCCTCTTGGCTATTGTTCAGCCAACATAAGGAAAGGGAAATATTTATTGTCTCTGAATGCATAAAGGTGACCCTGGGATTGGTCAGGGATGTGGATATTGCAAAACACTTTATCAGCAGTGTTCCAATAGTCTGAAGTAAACTGTGATTGGAAATAAAAGTAATAATAATCCACTTTCTGTAGCAAAATAAAGTAACTAAATATGGGCAGTGAGATGCTCCCTCCCCAACCTCTCTGGCATTTCAGGAATGTAAACAGAGGGGGGTTTTGTTGGGGTTTTTTGTTTTTAGTGGGTGGGGGAACAGAATCAAGCGACCAGACAAAATGAAAACAGATATACTCAGCTCAGTCCCATCTCCCACAACTGCTACGACAACTCTATTAAAGTGCATTTCAGTATCACCCCTCAGGAACCTTACACACACAAACTCCTCTCCTCCGCAAGAAAAGGGAATTCAAGTTAATACTCCAACACTTTTAGCCTTTTTATGGATTTCTGCTTTTCCCCGCCCCGACTTTGTAGCAACATGACTTTTTTTGTTAGACTGGAAACACCCCATCCCCGACAACACTGTGAATTCAAGTGCTCACGTCAACTGTCAAGGGCAACAGTTCTGGACACAGCACACTTGATTGTACAAGCAACACCTTAAATCACAATCAAGAAATCCGGGCACTTCACCCTCTGAGGGAGCAACACGTCCCCCTCCACCATCCATAGCATCATATGAAAAATAATAGATAAAAAAACCCAGCACATACGTAGCTATGAACACCGTTATGTACACGGCTCCTGCGGCAGATGCGTGAACTCGTTAGTTCTCAGTTTTATTGTCCTTTCTAGGAGCAACTGAGCAGTCACTGTTGTCTCCATTTAAATAAAACAACTCAGAGTTGAAATATATATATATAGATATATATATAAGCATTTTTTTTCTTAAATAACATATTTACATCTAATAGAAAATATAACTCTAGAGATAATCTTTCCAACAAAATGTAAGACGTGAAAAAAAAAACAAAACAAAACAAAAGAATGAGTTAATGAATTTAGGACAGTTTCTAAATTCTCTCCAGGACCAAAAACAAAAGGAAAAAAAAAATTTAAAAAAAGGAGCATAAAAAAAAAAAAGAAAAAAAGAGAGGCCCACCAAGCTCTACCAAGCTTTTGTCTGGATCTGACTGAAGAAAACCCCAGCACCACCTCCACCAAACTCATCGCTTCTCCTTAAAAAATCCTTGGTCCGTGCTGCTCTCCTTGATGGTGACGGTCAAAAAGTTAGAGGTCACATCAGTTACCACCACCTTCTCCAGGTTGTTGAGAGAGGGGCTCCAGGACTCCTCCTCGGGGTCCCCCAGGATCCTGGAGACGGGGATCCTGGCGATGAGGGAGGGCCGCCCCGCCGGGCCCCCCACGCCATCGCGGTACAGGCTGCCCATGGCCCCCGGGCTCACGGCGCCGTGCAGGAGCTTGGGCCCGCCGGGGTCCAGCCCCCCCTGCCCCTTGGGGTCCAGAAAGTCCGCACGGTGCTTGGCCAGGCGCGGGGGGAAGGACTCGGCCCCCGCCTCGGCGCGGTTGGGGCCGGGCAGGGCGCCGGGCAGGTCGGGCTCCTGCCGCCGGGCCAGCTGGATCACGCTGTGTCCCGAGCCAAACTTGGCCGCCCCCGCCGCCTCCTCCATCTTCCTGGCCTTCAGGTAGTCCCCCACCTTGTCCCCCGGGTCCCCCAGTTTCCTCTTGGAGGCGTCCAGAGTTTCTGCAAGGTCCTTGTAAAGCTCCTTCCTGGGCTTCGGGCCCCTCTTTTTGGGGGTCTCCCCGGGTTTCTCTTCCACGCGGATCACCCGGTCCCGGATGCCGTCTGCCTTGGGGGTGCTGCTGCTGGAGCTGCCCTGGGGGGCCAGGGCTATGTTTCTCAGTCCTTCCCTAGCCCGGGACGTGGAGCCCAGCTCCTGGGGGGACCTGCCAGGATACGGCACCCGGATCCCCCTGGAAGAGTCACTGCGGAATTCATAGGTTTTGGCTTTGGCTTTTGCCTGGGCCTGCAAAGAAGATAAATCACCCGGTGACTTTATTATCCTGCCATCCGGCTGTGTAATTGCGACTTACAAGAGGCCACCTCTGAGGGGAGCATCCTCCGAGGGGCCGGGGAGGGACCCCTGCTCTGGCACGCAGCCCTCGTGCGCGGGCTCTGGCCTCCTTACCTTTAGCAGGAAGGTTTTGGGCTTGGGGCCTCGCTTTTTGGGCCCATAAAGCTCCATTTCTCGCTCCCTAGAGGTGTCAAAAGAACCAAAGCTTCAATTCAGCATAGCTACAAGACAGCAACATATTTACAAGCACAACTGCTACAGCTAGTAAAGGCCTTGTACCTCTCCTCGAAGGCTGCGAGCAGCCGGGCATCCAGGATGTTCTCCTCAGGTTCCCAAGTGCTGTACCTGAGGGGAGGGCGGGATGGAGAGAGGGAACAGAGTAAGGAGCCAGGAAGGAACAAGATAAATGAAATTAAAAATAGGGCCATAAAGGTTCCCGTTCTGGCACAAAGGGGGAGCAGGGGGTGCAGCCAGCATCCCCCGGCCCCTGCTGCAGCCCCCCGGGCGACTTACTTCTGCGACCAGCCCTTCCATTTGACCAGATATTCCATGCGGCCCTGCGGATGGGAAGCGAGCAAAATAAATATGCCTGGAGCTCAAACCGCGACAAACCGCGACAAACCGCGACAAACCGCGACAAACCGCCCCGCAACAAAGGTCCCCCCGCAACGCCCCGCGCAGGCAGCGGAACACGGGCCGGGGGGGCGGCGGGGCGGATGCAACAATGAAAAATAACGCGGATTTCACACACACCCCCCCCAGGCGCGGATTTAACACCGCCCCCCCCAGCGCGGGGCGCGGAGGGCGGGAGCGGCGGAGCGGAGCCCGCCCCGCGGCGGGGGGAGGCAGAGCCGCCCCCAGCGGGCCGGGGCCGGGGCGCGGGGGGCCGGGGGCGCGGCGGGGGCCCGGCGGGGGGCACCTACTTTGCGGATGCGGCGCTTGAGCAGGGCCTCGGCCGCGAAGACGCGCTCCCCGACGGCCGAGAGCTCCATGTTTACGCGGCCGCTCGCAGCGCAGGGGCGGCCCCGGCGCAGCCCAGACCATAATACTCCGCCCGCTGACGTCACCGCGCCCCCCCCGCGCGCGCCGCGCCGGAGCCGGGTGGAATATTCCGCGCGCGCCGCATTGGCCGCGCCGGGCCCCGCCCACCGACGTGCGCCGCGTCCCGATGGGCCGGGGCGGGGCCTCGCGCCGCGCCCACCGCCACGCCCACCGGCCACGCCCCCCGCCCGGCCACGCCCCGCTCGCCGGGACGGCCCCGGGAGGGCGGGAGGGGGCGCGGAGCACAAAGGGGGCCCGCGGAGCGGGGAGGGGGCGGGATGGGGTTCGGCAGCCCCGGGCACGGGCCGGGGGGTGCCGCGACACCCGGACGGGGCGAAATGGCGGGGTTCCGCAGCCTGGCCCGCCTACCGGTGGTTGGACAAAGAGAGCGGTGTCAGGGGTGGGAGCGATCCCGCGCGAACCGCCCGTCCCGGTACCGGCGGTGCCGCGGAGCCGTCCACGGGCAGACGCGGTCGCGCGTGCCGCTCGGCGCCGCCGCCGCTGTGGGAACGTGAATCCTTCTCGGCGACGCGGACGCGACCGGCAGAATGGGGCACAGCGGCCGCCGGTTTCGCTGTGCCGGCAGCCCCCAGCTGCGGTCCCGGGGACAGGAGAGGTGACTCGGGGCCAGCGGGGCCGCTCCACGCAGGATTTGGTCCATCTCCCGCATTACATGTCAGCAAAGTGATGTAGGAACGTGGTTGCTCTGTGAGACTGCCAGCCGGTACCGGGGAAGCTGCCAGCCGGTACCGGGGAGTCTACCAGCCGGTACCCCCACCGGCTCCCCGCTCCGGCTCTGCCTCTCGCCCCCCGGCACCGCCTCGGGGAGACATCACCTCCTTCCCGAGAGGGCCACGGGAGAACGAGACACGCGCGAGCCGCGGTAAACCGGCGCAGTCTCTGAGACAGGAGGTCCCAGGCGACCGGTTCTCATAAGTGGGCAGGGGCCCAATCCGTCCCCCGCGCCGTCGGTGGGAGGCTGCGGGAGGACGGGGCAGCCCTTCAGCCCGGTCCCGCGGACTGAAGCGGTTTCCGTGCCCATGGGCACCGGCGTTGTTCCCTTCCCGAGGAGCGGTGTTTCCCGAGGATCCTGCCTTCCACCCCGTCACCCGGCCAGGCAGGGACCTCCAACGGCGGACACGAGTGGGGCTTCGAGACCCCTCTGGGAGTCCCGACAACCGGACCCCCACGGCTCCACGCGGGACGCGGGGCTCGTGTGCCGCATCTCCGTGCGCAGATCCCTCCTCCGGCCGCTCCCGGACGAAGTGAAACCGCTCTCCCGGGAGGAGGCGGAGGATTCCCACCCCGCGGCTCCCGTGAACTCCCACACCACTCTTGACACCCCGCGGCCACGGAAGCCGTCGCGACACACGAGTTCTGCGTGGCGTGGTCGGGCTGGGGGGAAGGGCAGCCTCCGCAGTCTCCCGGTCCCCGGCAAGCTGCGTCCCGGGAAGTTTTTCGTTAATGTCGAATTAATCGTTAATTAAGGCCGGTCGCGGGGCCACGTGAATTGGCGTGGACGCGGCTCACTAGACCCCGTTCTTGCTTCGTAGAGGACAGACCCGGCGGCAGCGGGTGCACGGCCCCGCGGGGGGCACGCTGCCGGCGGTCGGAAGCTGATCGTGTCCCCCCGGCTCGGTGGGTGCTGGCGCGGCTGTGCCCATTCCCGTGGCCGTGGGGCTGCCGCAGCCCGGAGCAAGTCGGCCTCTGCCCGGCACCTCGGCTCTCGGTGTCCTCGGTGCACGCTGGAAGCGCGGATCCGAGGCCGCGCCGCCCGGTACCGACGCCACGCGGGAGCACTGAGGGGCCGTGTAGCTCCCGACTGAGGAGCTGCCTTTGCCCCACCGCCTGCGCGGAGCCCCGCGGCCACGCGTAGGGGTGCGGAGGGGAGAAGCTGAGGTTCCGGCTGCCTCCCACGAGGGCATCAGCGGAGAAAGAACTTCATCCTCCCTCCGGAACCCACGCGGAACCCGCGCGGGGCCGGAGCTGCGCCCCGGTTGAGGCGCGGGGGGGGCAGGGAGAAGGCGAAATGCAAACGAGAACGGAGCGGGGAAAGCAGCGCGGGGCGATCGCCGCCGCGGAGGAACTGCCCGAAGCCCCCGCGCGTGGGTGAGCCGGGGCCGGGGCTGCGGCCGCTCGTGGGGGTCTTGGCCGGGAAGGAGAAGTGGGACAGAGCTGCTCCAGCCGCGCGGGACGAGGCAGCGGCGGGCGGGACCGTACCCGGGCAGTTCCTACCGCTGCCGAGGGGTGTCCGGAGACCTCCGCGCCCGGAGCCGGCGGCACTGCGGGGTCTCTCCTGCACAATGAAACCACAGGGAGCAGGAGCTGAGCCAGGGTCATGGGCAGCCCTTCACGCTCCCAGGGTCAACGGCGGGAGCTGCCTGGGCTCCCCACGGGCTCTCGGCAGGGTGGCGCCGCTCATCCCTGTGGCTCCCGTCACCCACACTGGCCCGGAGCCCGGTTCTGGGATCCCAGGACTCGGAGCCGACAAAGGGACAGCTCCGGACCGGCATGAGCGTGTGCTGCCGCGGCAAACACCGTTTCCGCCCATTTGACCCCAAAACATCCTCTCGGCTGCGGGGTCTACGCTCCTCCAGCCCACACCCGTGCGATGAATTCCTCGGGGCTCAGAGGGCTGCTGGGTAGCAGGGTGCCCGGCTCTCCCGTCGGTTCTCGCTGTGCGAGGGCTACCATGGCAGCGAGTTTTGTAACGAATCCGAGGGGCTGGAGCCCCTCTCGGGGTCGCGCGTGGCGGCGGCGGGGCGGGCGCGCGTGTCCGAGTGCGGCTGAGCCGGGAGAACCGGGCTGCGGGGCGGACCCAGCTCCAGCCCAACCGCCGGCACCATCGAGCCCCGCGTCGCAGCGGGGCAGCTCTCCGCGACTCCCGCGTGCTCTGGTGGCCGTGCCTCAGAGGCTGCTCTACCCCACGTCCACTCGCGTCGAGGACGACTGGATCCATCACAGCTCCCAGCCCGACCCGGCCCGGTTCCCGGGTGGCCGAGGATGCCGGTGCCCCTCAGGAACCCCTTTATGCCACGGTCGGGCCCCAGCGTGTCCCCATCTCCTGGGCTATCCGAGCGTGGCCCCCATTCTGGCACCGCGGAGGGCAGCGGGGGCAGAGCAGCGGCCCCCGGCAGAACCCCAAAGCTTGCCCGCCCCCGAACCGATCCCCCAGACCGGGCTGGCGCTGGGGTCCCAGGAGAGGCATCCTGCAGCCCGAGTACCACTGCGCAGGACAGAGCGCGCCCCGGAGCCACTTTTCACGAGAGTTTCCTACTTGCGTGGACACCCCCTGCACACTCGGGGAGGCCAGCCCCGGATTCCCGGTCAGCCCAGCCGCTCGGTTCGGATGCGGGTTTCTCCCGGTTCGGTTCCGTTCCCGAGCCGTGCAGGGAAACTATTCTCTCCCCCGGTAGCTGAATGGAGCCGGGAGCAGCATCGGCACCTCTCTACCCCAGGGATCTGTACCGGGCTGTGCCGACGGGTGGGCGAGGACCCGGGGCCCCTCGGCACCGCCGGCACCGCCGGCTCACGGTCCTGTCCGAGACCGGGGGCTCAGCCCGGCCCCCGAGACCCTGCCTTTTCGTTTCCGAGCATCTCGGGGACAACTGGGGAGACAGCGACTGTCTCCGAGCTGCGGCACCGGCACCCCACGGTGCCGCGGGGGTTGCTGCGGGGTAGCGCGGGGGTATCCGCTCCGAGGAGGGGAGACCTCGGGTGTGCCCATGCAGCGGCCGCCCCGACCGTCCACAAGACCCCAGAAGCTGCCGTGAGAGTAAGTTTTCGTGTCGAGGTGTTTGACATCGAATTCATGACGGGCCAGGTCTTCCCCGGCGGCTCCGGAGGCGACATGGCGACGGGAGGCAGCGTGTCCCCGTGGACACGGCTCCGGTCCGGCCGACGCCTGGGAGGACACCGGGTACGGTTGCTGCCCTTTCTCGGGAGAGCGAAGGGGGCTGGCGGAGCCGCGGAGGGATCTCGGTGTGGACGGACACAGAAAGAGCGACAGGAGCCCGGCTCCGAGGACTCTACCGAACACCTGGGCAGAGGAACTTCTCTCCGCCCCTTCGATCGTTATTGCCCGCTTACGGAGGCTTTGGCAGGGCAGCGAAACCACCGCCCCGATGAAATGGAGCTCAGCGCCCGTCCCGGTCGGGTCTCGCCGTTGTCCCGGGACGGAGCCGCACATCCTCCCCGGGCAGTCGGTGCTGTGGACGGTGGCGGCCAAGCCGCTCTGATGCTCCACGGCCCGCCTGGGAAGCGGCGGGTGCAGCTCGGCCTCGTCCCGATGGTGCCACACGGAAACGCTGCACTTCCCGGCGCGTCCCCGCCGGCCCGGTGAATTCCAGGTGCTTTCCATAGGTGGCACCGTCCTCCTGGAAATGGCGGCTGCGGCCTCAGCGCAACCGGCGCCTTTCCCGCCACCCCAGGGGGGCACTCCCGCCCCCTCCACCCCGGGCAGCCCCCCCGCACCGCCGGTTCAGCAGGGCGGAGCGCCCGCAGGAGCCCCCGGGAGCTGTGCCAAGCCCCGGGGCGAAGCGCGGGGGTTTTTCCCTCTGCGGTCCCCACGGTGGAGAAAAGCCGGCGTTCTTTCCAGGAACACAGACCCACGAACGGAGTCTCCCGCATCGGCCCGCACAGCTCGTGGGAGAGGCCCACGCGTGCCCCGCAGCCATCGGTTCGTGGGGGCGGCGTGCTCCGAGCCCCCGCTCCGGCGAGACCGAACGGCGGAATCCCCGCGCGGTCCCCACCGGGCAGCGCCCACGGAGCGCCCCGACGGCAAAGCGCCCGCTCGCCGCTCTCCGGGCGAGCCGTCACCCACCCGGAGCCCCTCGTCACTCCCGGGGCGGCACTTCCGCGGGTCCCCTCGAACCGCCCGGGCGGGGAAAGTGCCGCTCCCGGGGCCGGGGGGCGACGTTTATCGCCCGCTCCAGGCTCCGAGCGCTCCGCACAAAAGATCTTTTGTTCCCGGGAATTCTGAATTTGCTCATTATTTGTAGGAACATAAACACGAACTGTTTGCGGATGGGGAGAGGGAAGAACCGGCTCCAATACGGCGTGGGGAGAGGAAACGGGAATGTTCCGGGGTATTCCTGCACCCCGTCTAGCCGGCGCGTCTCCGTCCCGCCGGCTGCTGATCGCGCAAGGACGACAGAAGGACGGACCCGTCCCTGCGGCGGCCAAGGGAGCGCCACGAGCGGGCAGCGGCCACGCGAGGGCCCCGCCAGGACGGGGCAGAGCGCGGTGCGCGGCCCAGCGACCCCGGTGGTCGCGGCCCCGCCTAGGAGGGGACTAAGCTGGGATGTGACAAATGAGAATAAGTGAGAATGGAGCCGCCCGGAGCTCCCGCTTCCCCCAGCCCGGCTCTGTCCCGGCTCCATCCCTGCCCGTCCCCTCCCGTTCCCACCGCCGTCGCCCGCTCGCGCGCAGCCCCGCCACTCCTCTTTTAACAAAAGCAATTAGAGGTGAAGCGCTGCTCATTTGCATTCCGCTTAATGACCGGCGGCGGCTTCCCCGGGGCGGGCGGGGTCCGGCGGCGGCGGCGGGCGCGGGCCCGGCGGGGCGGGGGGCGTGTCCGGCCCCGCCCACCCGAGGCCCCGCCCCCGCCCCGCCCCGGGTGGGCGCTGTCTTTGGTTCGTGCCCTTATTTGGAGCTGCGCGCGGCGCCCCGCGGACGGCGCGCGCCATATAAGGCAGCGGAGCCGGGCCCCGGTGCGCTGGTGGGCGCTGATTGGCCCGCCCGTATCCCAGCAACGGCGCGGGGGGAGCGGCCCCGCGCCCCCCCCGCCCCGGCCCGGACCCCGCGGGCACCGGGCGGGGACGCCCCGGTCCCCCGGGACACGCCCGGCGGGACCCGCCTGCCGTGCGCCGCCCACCCGCCCGCTGCCGCTGCCGCCTCGCTGCCCTTTCCCGACCCGGGGCTCCCGACTCGCCTTCCGTGGACACCGACGGCACTCGGGAGCCCACGGCGCTCCCGAAGTGCGGCGGGACCACCGGTCCTCTGTCTCGGCAACGCGAGTCACGGAGGAAGCCGACGGTGCCTGCCCCACTTGCGGCAGAGCACCCGGCGGGAGCGCGGGCTGATACAGCCGGCGGGACGGGGCGGTCCCGCTGCTCTTGCGAGGGCAAGGGGGAACGGGCGGCCGCGGCAGTGCAGGGACTGGGGTGACCCCGATTGAGGCACAAAGATCGGAGGGCTTTGCGGTGGGGGACGGCCGGGGGCCAACGCCGGGCGAGGAATTCACAGCAGGCAGCGGCGCCCTTTGCACCGTGCGCGGCGCAGGCGGCGGTTCCCGCGCACGCGGGCGCCACCCGTGATGCGCGCACCCACGGCGCGGCAAAGCCCTCCAGCGTCCGGCCGCCACGGTGCGGACCGGCCGCGGGGAATGTTCTCCCGCTCTCCGGTGGGGACAGGACCCCTCCATCTCGGCTCCCACAGTCCCGTTTTCGGGACGTCCCCTCACCCCACAGACACCCGCGAAAACTGCCAGCGGGGAGGGAAGCTCCGGCAGCGCAGGCGATAGCCGCGCACCCACGCGTGTCCGTTCCTGCCCTGCGGACAGGCTCCGGGGGGCCGCCGCCGTGACGGGCGGGGGGCGGCGACACGATGCGGCGACACGGGGTCGAGTTTTCGTTGCGGCTTCGCCGCGGAGCCGGTGCGTGGCCAAGTCGTGGCCGCGCCATGCCGCGTGCCCAGGGCCCAAATATTTTTCTATAATTTATTTTTATTTTATTTTAAACCGAAAGCAAAACCGGGCGCTGCGGGAGCGGCTGTGCTCGTCCCGCGTGTTGGGCTGCGGGGGATGACCGGCGCCCCTCCGCCTCGCCCCGCTGGGTTCGCAGTCGCCGCTGCCTCGGCGGGCACCGGGCGGGGGCTGCGGGCACGGGCACGGCGGGGGGGGCCGGGCGCGATCGGGGCAGGCTGCCCGCGCCCCCCGCGCGCCGCAGGTGAGCCCACACACCGGGCACTGCGGGCTGCGCTCCGCTCCCGCAGCCCTGCGGAACCTGCGACCGCCCCCCGCGCCGCCTGCCCCGGGCTCCCCGGGCGGGGGGACGATGGGGAGGGCTGCGCCGCTTCCTCGCCGTCCCCCCCCCACCATGGCAGGATTCAGCGGGCTCCGCCGAGCAGCCATTTTCTGCAGCTGCTTCTCCACCAGAGCTCAGCCGGGCGGCGGGACCGGGCGGCGGCACAGCCAGGGGACCCCCCGCCTCGCTGCCCTCCGCCGGGACGGGCGCCCCGAGCCCCGGCGGGCGGGGCCGGGGGTGGCCCGGCTACGCCGCAGGGCTCGCCGTGACAATCCCACCCTTTCCCCGCCATTTTGTTACCGTGCTGGCGTTTTCCCAAAGCAGAGACAGAGCGTGAGCCTTGGGAACGGGCCCCCGTTGTGCCGGGGCGGACGCCCCCCGCGACCCGTGGCCCCGTTCCCCCTCACCCCCGCCGCGCCGCACCTGGCAGCGGGGCTGGTCCCGGGACACGCGGCCACCGCCGGCACTTCCCCACCGGGATCGCCTCGCTGCCCTTCGCGCCCCGGGCACGCAGCACCCGAGGGTCGTGACTGCCCGAGTCCGTGCAGTCACGGGACCCTGTCACGGGGGGTGACACCGAGTCCCGGGCCGCGACACCGAGTCCCGGGCCGCTGTCCCCAAGAGGACGACGCCGGAGCGCGGTCCCCGGTTCCCCTTCCCGATGGACCGGGGATACGGGGCCGCTCACCGCCGTCCGCCCACCCCATGGGCAGCGCAAGTGCCCTGACGGCGGGGGGACAGTCCCACCGGGGAGGGCCCGTGGCGGGGCCGTGCCGCCCGGTACATCTCCCTGCAGCCTTGCCCGGTCTCGGTGGCGGTCCCGGCTCCCCGCGGGACCAACCCGAGCGCTCTCGCGGGAAACCCGTGGGGACAGCGTTTGGCCCACGCGGGGCCGGCCGCCCCGTCGGGGCTGACGGCATGGCCAGACCGGCGGGGAGGGTGGCAGGAGAACGGAGGAAGGTGGTCGGGACGAAGCGCGGGCCAGCACTGGCGGCGCGGGGACGGGCGGGCAGGACCGGCAATGCCCCGACGGGAAGGGCCGGTCCGTCCACCTCGCGGGGCTGATGAGCGCCGGGTTGACACCAAGCACAGAACCCCGCGGGTGGGTGTGCACGTCCCACTCCCACGGCTGCATTCCCGGCTCGGGGGAGGCGGTCGTGTGTGGCACCACACGGGAGACCCCAGCACGACGGCGACGGGTGCCCCGTGCGAGTGGGAGCGGAGCGCGGCGGGGCCGGTCCGTGCCCCGGGCTGGGCCTCCGGAGCCGAGGGGCGGCGGAGGGCGGAGAAGGGAGCGGGGAAGGAGGGGGCTCCTGCAGTGCTGCAATGCAGCGCCGCGCCGAGCCCGCCGGCCCGGCCGCGCTCCGCCGCCCGTCACTGCGGCAATGCGGATGGAAGCCCCGCCCGGGCTGGGCCGAACCGGTCCGGGCATCCCCTGCCTGGTCGGGCCGCACCCTGCCCCAGGCGCACCGGGCTGTCTCTCTTTCCCGCTTCCACGGCCCCGTTTCGTTTTCGTCCTGCCCCTGCCGGGACCGCGGGACGTTTCCTCCTGCGGCGGGACGCACCCGGGCTGGTGTCCCCGGGATCGCTGGGCTTGTGTTTGGGGGCTGGGAGGGGCCCTCATCCTGCCTCCGGCGCTGAACGCCGGCGGACGCCGTCAGCAGCCCCCCTGGTGACCCCTCCAGCACCCCGGCTTCTCTCTGCGGCTCCCCTCGACGCCGGGACTTGCGAAGCCCCTGGTGCTGGACTGACTCGGGGCGGATCCCTGGTCTCTGCCCTGCTCCGTTCCAGTTTCTCCCGAGAGAATCTCCCTCCTCCTCCCTACCTATCCTCCAGGTTCCCCACCGTCTCTGTTTCCCCATCTCCTTCTCCCTGTCCCCTCTGACCACTCTGCAGCAACAAACGGCACTGGGGGGCCCCCGGCGGGCTGGGGGGGTCCCACAAGGCATCAGACCCTCGGAATCGCAGCACCGCGGCCTCTCGGGGCAGCACCCGGCAAGGGGGACCCCGTAGCCGCCTCTCCCCCTCCCCGGGGTGCCCGTGTGTGGTGATGTGCGGGCAGCGCCCTGGAGAAGGGATTATTCAGCTTGTAAAAGCCACTGATAATGGCACAAACCCAGTAGGGCACGGCGGCCCATGAGGTGCATAAAATATCGGGGCTCAAGACTGGGGGGCCGCTACAGCCCCCCACTGCCCGCCCCTGTCCCACAGGCTCTGGATCGCCCCCCTCTCTATTCGACTTTTGCCGCAGGAACCTGGGGCTGCATCCAGGAATTCTCTCTCAGCCATGCCAGGAGGTTCTGCCCTCCCACCTGGATGTTTTTTTTCTGACGCGGTGAAAATGGCACCGCATTCCAGCTCCAGCTCCTGCTGGTGCGGACTCAGCCGCTGGATCCTGCCATGTCTGCATTTACTGGATGAAAGCTCAGCCGAGCACTTGAATTTCTTCTCTGGGAGAACTTTACGGGCTGATCACGGATGTCTTTAACCTTCCCTTCGGGAAGCCGGGTACCCCCGCGGCTCCCTCTGGGGCTCTCCGCGCCCCTCGCCGTCCCTCCGCCTCTGCCCGACTCCTCTCCGATATTTCGATGTCTCTTCGCAGCTACCGGAGGCTGTTCCACGCGAAAGCGGGCTCGCCAGTGCCACACACCGAGCAGTACCGCCGCCCGCTCCGCCTCCGGTCCCCGGCATGCACGGAGCCCTCGCCGGCGGCGGTGCCGTCCCTGTGGCAGTGCCTGTCCCTGTCCCCCGCCCGCCCGGTGACACAGCTCCCGCTGGCACCGGGAGAACGGCAGTTCCTGCCGTCTGTTGTTCAGCTCCCCGGGCAGTGGCGAATGTGTACCGGGGCAGAGCCATCCCTGACCGCAGACCGGGTGCTGGCGGGGGCCCCGTCCCCGGGACAGGTCCAACCCCGGCGCCTCTGCTCCCCCTGCCATGGTTCCTCTCCGGGAGCAGGGGGACGGGGACACTTCGGGAGCCCTTGGAGAGCTCACCCTGGGAAAGTCCCGGGACGCCCCGGGATGGCTGAGCCCCTCAGCCCCGCACCGAGCGCCTGCCGGGCTGGTTCCCTGCAGCAACCCCCGGCTCATCGCAGCCCCTTCTGTGGCTGAGCCCCTCGCAGGACGCGGTCCCAGGCACGCCCGGCAGGTTCAGCTCTCAGCGGGCTGGGCTGAGCCCCCGGCTCGTAGCCCACGGCCACGGGAGTGCTGCTGTTCGTGGCCCCTGTGCTGCTCTCCCAGCACTCGGGACGTGGCACCAGCGGCCATTCTCGGTCACGGGGACCGTGGGCGGCGAGGGGAGGGAGGCACGGGGCAAAGGCAGCAGCAAAGAAAGCAAAGTTAAATTTGACAGCCTGAGAGCAGAGAGACAATGCCACTACCGAGGCTTATTTGTCACATACTCAGGCATGAGATGGAAGGAATTCCAGTGATAATGCTCGTGCCTGCTCAGCCGCTGCTGCTGCACCGCAATTTGCTGCTTGCAGCACAAAATATGGAAATGGAATATATTAGATTAGACGCCTTCTTGCCGGGGCTCTGCTCTAGGAGTTATTTCTAAGTCCGGAGAGTTAAAGCATCTTCAAGCAGCAGATCATCAAACCCTGAGAAAGTGGGTCTGCTTCAGGTGGCAGAGCTACAAAAAGGAAAAACATCAGGAAATCGGCTACCGTGGAGCCACTGAAAGATTTTTCAAAGCAGAGAGAGACACCCAGGGAGGGCTCTTCCCACGTCGGGTTAAAAATGGCTCAGGGTCAGGTTGAGCCCTTAAACTCAAGATAAGGCATCGTTCCACCAGCCAGCCGCTGATGCCCGACCACCGCCGCCTCTGCTCTGCACAAGCCACCATGATTCCCCTGGCTGGTGACTTCATGTGCCAGAAGAACACAGGCGGAAGAGGGACAGTGTCGCGGCTGGATCCAGTGCACATTCCTGATGCTAAAATGACAGCCTGGCTTGCACCGCACGGCGAATGGGTGGGTGCAGCGGGCACAACGCTTCAGCCTTCATTTTTCAGCCGTGTGGAAATACTAACGTGTGAAAATTAACGTTTCCAAGCATATGTGAATATTTTATTTTATTTTCTGTTTTGAGATGCTTCGGCGGCTCCTTGATACCGAACAAACTTCGCCTCCCCTAACCTTGTATTTGGTATTAATACGAACCTGACGCTCCATTGTTTTTTTCTTTCAGACAAAATATAAAGTATTTCTTCTCCAGCAGCTCCCCGAGCTTGAGGAACCCGATCCCCTCAGAGGCAGCGGCAGTGGGAAGGGGGGGGTCTGCCTCCGGGGTGCAGGAGATGGGGCGGCACCAGAGGGGGAACCCCCCTGACCCTCATCTTCTGAAACACCGTGCCCAGCCGATCACAAAGGGCATTTTCAGGGGCTCGGGACCGGTGTCCGCAGCGCCGGGGCCGGGGGCTGCCCGCCCCTGTGCCGCTCCCCGCGCTCCCGGTGCCGTTTGCCGCCCGGGGCCGAGCCCTCCCCGCAGGAGGAGCCCGGCGTGGCCATTGCAGCCCGCACTCGCCCTCGCCGCTGCCGCAGCCCCGCTCGCCGCCCCCGCCGCTTCCTCGCTGTCTCCAGCGGCTGCGGACAGGTCCCACCCCGGCGCTGCCGTGACGATGCCCACGCGGCGTGGCAGGACACGGTTCCGCGGAACGGCCCCGGGAGCCGCCCGGTCCCACCCCGGGCTGAGCGCTCTCCCCCCGCCACCGGCGGTACCGGGCGGGCGGGAAGCGCTGAGCCCTAAATTGCTTTTTCCCCGCTCTGGGAGCTGCCCCGGGGCTGCTGAAGCCGAGGGATAACGTGTGACATTTGAGTCGTCCTGATTTTCCATTCTTGTGTTTGATGAACGAAGCGACACCTTCCCCTGCTGGGCATCAGGGACGGGGGCACCCCCGGAATGCCTGAGCCCATTCCCGGGGCAGGCTGTGCCATCCGCGGCTCATTTCACAGCCATTACCAAACACCATCCCTGTCCTGTACATCCCAGAGCCATCCCTACTGAGGACAGAGACGAAGCACCCAGGGGCTTCCCAATTCTCAAACATGAGAAATTCCAAACCAGAATTCCCTGCTCAGCATAGTCTTCATATCGAAATTAAATACGTGTTTGTTAAAGCTTCCATCAGCTCAGACTCTCCGTCCAGGCTTCTGTTCAGGCATTTGCTAATAATATCCAACTCTTCGCCCAGGCTGCTACAGCACAGCAGCAACGCCTCTGAGAGATTTAGGTTATCCCCTTTCTCACCTCCAGCTAAGACCTTCCGACTGAAGCTATGGAAGCTGTGCCCACATTCAGGCCATGGCACTGCACAAACCCCCTGGAAAACCGGGCTGTGGCCGTGCCCCACTTCTCAGGAGCTTCCTGGGACCGAGTCTGCAGCGCTGGCAGAGCTGAGCCTCGCTGGCTTGGCTGGGTCAGCTCCTGTCCCCTCACCCGGTGCCGTTTCTTGTGAAAGGGTGCTGGTGTTTGACAGGGCTCTCGGAGGCTTTGGGGACCCTGGAGAGCTTGGAAATCCTGGAGGGTTTGGCAGTCGGTGATCAAATTTCCTCCTCTCCCCGCCCTGGAAGCCCAGGGCCGGCTGCCAGCAGGGAGCCCAGGGACGGGCTCGGCGTGCCCCAGTCCCAGCTCCCGGGATCCAGGGTGCTTCCCGCTGTGTCGCACTGCATGTTTTATATGCCTGCTCCTTCGATAAAAATAAATCTTCATGTTTGCAGTTTGCTGTAAACTACATCAAGGTGTCAGCTGAGCTGACGGCTCCTCTGAGAAACGACCTCAGGAGGTGCTGGCAAATGGCTCTGAGTGAGCCTGGGAGCTGCCCCGACACGGGAGGCACCAGCGGCTCCCAGCCCGCGGGGAGGAGACCCCGGCTACCCTCAGCCCTGCCAGGGCCTGGCCCAACCTTTCATCATTACAGAGACCCTCATTTCTGTCCTGTTTGCACCCGAAGATCTGTCATGCAGTGACACCCCTGCAGTCTTCTCGAGACTCCGCACGCCGGCACAGACCCAGGGATGGCTCCCATGAGCAACTGCACCACCGGCCCCTCTTCCCTCCCTGATCTCTACTCCAACCCACCACCAGCCTCTTTTCCTTCCCTGGCAGGCTGCACACACCTGACCACAGCCACTTTGGCCCCTCTCTCAAGTCCCCCATCTTGTCCCCCTCTCCTGTCACTCCCGGGTCCTTACTCGGGGGAGCAGAAGGGCCCCGGGAGCTCAGCCCCATCTCCATCCAACCTCCTGCTCACACGACAGCTCTCCCTTGCTGCTGCCTGAGGCTGGGCCACGCCACAGACCATGGCTAGGCCAGACACTGCTGCCCTGGCCCCCTCCTGAATGAGAGAGATGCTTCAATTTGCCTGTAATGGGATCTTCCCCAGCCCAGGGTGCGAGCAGGAGCTTTCCCAGGCACAGGGGATCATCAAGAGCCACTCCACGGGCTCTGGAAGCACCTGGAGATGGTCTGGGCTGTGCTGGCTCTGTGCAGCTGCCTTCCTCTTCTGGTGCAAATGTAAACAGGGCTGTGTCCTTGTGGCCATCTCTGACAGATCTCACATGAATCTGGGCCGAGTCCAAATGATCTTATCTGTGGAGAGACTGAGGATTTCCTACTACCAGGCTTTTCTGACTGCTCAAACCAGAGGCAGTCCTGTGGGATGGGGGAGACGAGGGAGTTCAGGGCTGGGGCTGAAGTGGGGAAGGCCCCTCTCCATCCCCTCTCCATCCCCTCTCCATCCCCTCTCCATCCCCTCTCCATCCCCTTGCCAGTTGTCCCAGCTCAGCGAGAGGGCTGCACCTCCCTTAGCTGCTCTCCCAGACAGAGGGACACCAACCCCACCAAAACCCAATAAATCCCCTCAGTGGCTGCTGGATCAGCCCCACAGATCCAGTTTTAGGTAAAATGTTTTCTAGCAGCTCACACATGTATGGCTGTGCTCAAGGGGACAGGCCTAGAAAAACATAACCCAAGCAGTGGCCTGCCCTCCCAAAATGTGGCCATGAATGCTTTACCTTGTTGACTTCTCCAGTGGCTGCTGAGATCACCACAGTCAGCAAAGTCACAATGTCACCTCCTGACACTGCACAGCAAAATGAGAGAAGAATGGGCAAATAAAGGAAAAATCACACAAAATGCACACAATGGGTGCCTGGAGGAGCTGCCCCAGTCATGTATGAGCAGAAGCACTGAGTGCCTCAACGGCCAGAGAAATCCTCTACTTCCCACTGCATACACCCTCTGCACCTTCTGCCCTTCTTGAGAAGCTCCTCTGCCATTCCCAGTCTGAACCTAAAGTCTGGACTCATTCTCAGACTGGACCTCCCAGTTCCCACAAGACTGTTTCTTACTCTGATTAAAACACATCAGCTCTGTATTTTGTGTTTATTGAACATCCTTCTTCATTACAGCATCCTCACACCACAGAGGGAGCCCTTCCACCCAGCCCTGGGGCCCACATTGCCACTATGCCGTGGTCGCTGCCTGGGGATGGTGTTTCCATCACTTTCCGTGGAGCAGGGATGGCACTGACACCTCCTGAAACCACGCAGGGCCACGGCAGCTGCTGGTGATGGAGCTGGATCCCAGCCCAGGGCTGGTGCTGGCACTGGTACCACCACGGAGAAGGGAGAACCTGAAGGGATCAGCACAGAGCTGCAGCCCCTCCTCTGTGCTCAGCCGTGGATCCAGCAGGCCCTTTCAGAAGGGCTCAGAGACGAACACAAATTCTCCTTTTACATCAGCAAATGTTTGTCTGGAATAAATCCAAACCAAGCAGAGGTTAACACATTCCTGGGAAATACATTAAACGTAGAGCGCACCAGGCTTCCTAATGGAGCGTGGTGACGCTGCACCTCGCCCTGGATCACTCTGATAACCAGTGGAAGTCACCGTGGACTCCACATTAATTTGCTCAGTAGCAGGCATTTAGGTTTGATGCATTTACTGGGGAAAGAGAGTGGCAGGAATAAGTAATTCATATCCAAACACTTCATCTCTCCCAGCCAACCCGCCCAGCAAGGGAAGGGCGCAGCTTTTAAACCAGTAACTACTTATCACACCTTTCACAGCACAGGAAGCTGCTGGAGTTGTGATAAACATGATCAAACTATTAGAGTAAGAAATATCTGGCCATGTGGTTTCCGGGAAACGGTGCCTCAAACCAAGCACGGCTGCTGCCGGCACAGACGGCGCTCCAGGGGTGCAGGGAACCAAACGCTCAGAGGGACAGTGTTTCCTTAAAAACTGGCAACACAACACCCTCCATTTTCAGAAATGCTAATGAGCTGAGCTAACTGCAAACCTGCAGCAGTTATTAATTGCCCAGAGCCTTGCACACCTACAGCCCAGGGAAGGGAGCTGCAGAGCCAGCTCACGGCAGCAGCAATGCCCAGGCTGTGCCCCACAGCCTGCAAGCCCACGTCCAAAGACACAACCTGCTGTTTGTGAGTCCCCGCTGGTCTCACCCACCTTTGTCTGGCTGAAGAGCAGGTTGTGCCCTGGCAGCTGCCCTGCCCCGCAGCCGCGGCCCGGCCCCGCTCCTGCACTGGCTCCCGTCGCTGTCTGTTGAGCTGCACTTCCCCTTTCACAAATCCTATTTTGCATTCTGAGCATGCGTCTCCTCTTCCATGCCATTTTTGTTTTCAGATAACCATTACCTTAATTAATCAAGGGAAATGCATCATTTCTGATCACACGTTCTGATAGTGAAGCCTGGGATGGCAGGGAAACCCTTCCCACCAACCCATCCCTGGGCACCCCAGTGCAGAATGGGGTTCACCTGCCCCGACACCACTTCTCCAGCACCCTCAGCATGTCACCCACAGAGCTCTGGTGACACGTAGCGTTGATTAAAAACCTCTTAACATTCTGCACAGCTATCAGGCAAATATTGATTTTAATCAGAGTTCACCATTTCCACTTGGGTGCACAAACCACCAGCGCTGGGTGTCTGTGCAGGCAGGGGAACACCCCAGCCCTGAACATCACCCAAGTGTCCTTTGGCTGTGGAGCATCAACCAAAACCAGGGCAGAACCGAGCTGCCAGCCCTGACCCTGCCCATGGAGCCACGTCCCCAGCATGGGCTCCCAGCAGCCATTCCCACCACAACCTGAGCAAAACCTGCATCTGCTGCAGTGGTGTCCACAGGGGTTGTTGGGCACAAGCCTCTGTTCCAGCTGGGAAATGGCATCCACACACCCAGAGCTCGCTTTTCTGCCAATTTAATCCAAACTGCATTGGAAAGTGCTCCAGCTCTGGCATCACTGCTGTAGGACCTGGGTTGAAGGGCACATGCAGGGGTTCCTGCTGTGACCCACACCTGGCTGGATCTGTCCCCTCCCACAGACACCACACAACCCTCAGATTTACAAAGGAACAATTACCAAGATTAGTTTGGAATTTATGTACATGAAATGACACCTGGGAAGTCTGGGTGGCCCAGAAGGGGCAACACAAGAGGGGAAGTTATTTGTGCTGTGGGAACAGCACTGCCACGTGCCTGGACTGAGAGACACTGTGACAGCAGGACACAGGGCTGCCCCTCACCCCATGGCACCTCAGGTATCACTGCAGGGCCCACCTCATCCAAACCAACTCAATTTGCTTCTCACAAGTTCATGGCTCTGGTCCACCCACATCAACATGCCTTCAACAACATCTCAACCAAGATCTTTGCTGGAGGAGACACTGGCTTTGACCAAAAGCCCAACGGAGACAGGCTGGCACCAGAGCCAGTTTTGCCAGGTTTGGCGGGTGGCACTCAGCTCTGTTTGGGAGGTGACAGGGGGTCGCTGAGGGGAATAGACTGAGCTGTAGATAGAACTGTATCTCAGATACCATTCTGTAAGCCCTCTTGCAGAGAATTAGCCCTGCACTGTATTTCCAGTAGACTCCAGCAATTATTAATCTTGTTCAGAGATAGCTGCAGCTTTCTTGGTGGAATTTGGACCATCCTCCTTTCTGGAGACACTCATCTAACTGTGACCCTCCCCAGCACTGGGATGACACTGCAGGGATGGCAGCTGTCACCATCACTGTGCCACCTTCCCCAGCTTTCTCAGGTTCCCAGCACAGGCCTCCCCCAGCCCGCTCTGGAGGAGCCAGCCCTGCCTGGGCACTGCAGGGGAAGCACCACAGGCTCCTGTGGCCTCGCTGCCCACCAGCACAGGGTGCCCTCAGCACTGCGGGCACAACACTCCCGGGGTGAAAACTCAATTATATTCAAAATGCTGCACCTCGGAGCAAGTATTTAACCTGCAGGTACCGGCTCTGGGGCAGCCCAGCTGCAGCCTGCCCACACAGGGACCTGCCCCCCGTAATGCTGTAACAAATGCACTCCAAATCCCAGTAGTTTTTGTAAAGGTTTATAGTCCTTTGCCATGATTGCATGATACATTTCTTCCCCTGTGACACAGCCCTCAGACCAGGATGCGCCGCTGGCAGCTCGCAGCAGCTGGGCTTTGCACTCCGATCTACACTAGCTGCAGAACATCAAATGCACTTTCAACATCTCCATTTAATATTTACATTCAAGCAATTAATAATTGGAAGCTTATAGTTTAGACATTTCTAATAGCAGCAATTTCTATAATAGCTCGTTTAGCTTTAGATAACGATTTTTTTTTGCACATAGAAACACCACATGTGTACAGTATCAAAAAATATATACGGGATGGTCCTGCGGGTCGTGGGGAGGGCAAGGGACCAAGACTAACAAATGCTCAATGGTTAAAAAGGAGAACAGAAAATAGTCGTTTGATATAGTTTATAAGGTGATCTAGGGACTCCATAAATCTAGGCTTTATATTTCATTATATAAATACCTACAAATAAATATATTAGCGTGGCCAGGGAGCGACCAGCTTTCAGCTCAAACAATACATTTCAATAACACCACGTACAAACGGGAGCAAGAATCACTTGACGAGTTAGCACTGTTAAAATATAATACTATAACTCTGAGTAACTGGCGGGTCCCATCCTTGTGTGTCCCATTGCCTGCGGGTCCTGGAGCAGCCCCAGCTGCGGGAGCAGCGGCGAGGTCACCCCACGTGGAGGGACGGCCACCCTGCCCGGCCCTGTCCCGGCGTCCCCAGGGCGGGCTCGGCCGCCGCGGTGCGGGCAGGGGCACGTGGGCTCCGGGGAAGGGGCACCAGTACCTTGGAGGAGGCCGTGGGGCCGGCGGCCCCGGGACGGGCGGGCAGCTCCCACGGGGAGCGGCTGCCGCCCCACCTCACACCGTCACGTACTCCTTGAAGGTCACCGTCAGGCAGTTTGCGGTCACATCTGTGATAATTATATTCCCAAAGAAGGGCTTGAATTCCTGCAGGGACTCGGCCTCCTCCTCTTCCTCCTCCTCTGCGGCCTCCTGGGGCTGCGGGGGCTCCGGGGCCGGATTCTCAGCCGGCGGAGGCGGCGGCAGCTCCGGCTTCACCTGCGCCAGGGCCAGCTCGCCCTCCGGCCGCGGCTTCACGCAGCGCAAGTCTATGGGCTCGTCCAGGTCCGAGTCCAGCAGGATGACCTCCGGCTGGGCGGGCGGCTCCGGCCGCTCGGGGCCCGGGGGGCTGAGGCAGGTGGGGGCACTGATGCTGCGGGAGGGCAGGCGCTTCTTGCCCGGCTCCCGCTCCGCGTGCGGCTCCGACAGGCAGCGCTTGCGCGAGCTGGCGCTGGACAGGTTCAGTCCCATGGAGGAAGGGCTGTGCTCGCAGACGGGACTCAGGGACCAGGGCACCAGGTCCGGCTTGGTAGTGAGCTGCAAGGGCTGCTCCGCTGGAGGAAGGGGCAGCTCCTTGGGCACGGGAGTCTTTTGAGGCCCTTCCTCCAGCTCTGCAGGGGGCTGCCGGCTCTCGCCCTCTGCTTTACTCAGGGCATTGCTGCCCACCACCCTCTCCTCCCCTGGCTTCCTCCAAGCCTCCACCTTCTCCTCCCCACCCTTCTTAGGAGTCCTCTCCTCCGCAGCCCGCTTCCGGGGAGGCTCCCCAGACTTGATCTTCACCGCCTGCATGCCGTTCTCCATGTACTTGCTCATCACAATCACAATGCGCCCGTTCTTGTTTTTGTTCTTGACGATCTTCATCTTTCCCCCAAGGCCATTGCTGGTCACCCTGTCCCGGGGGGGTGGCCCGGTACCGCTGGACAGGTTCTTCTCAGCTCCATTTTTGCTCTCTGCTGTGAGGTTCTTGACTGGGCCCAGCAAGTTTTTGGCTGGGCCGTGAGCCCACTTGTCTGGGTGGGAGACCAGGGGGGTCTTGTTACTGTCCAAGCAGGACTGGCCCTGCGGCTCTTTGCTGCTGGGCTGGTAATGGGGCTCGAACATCTTGGGGTCCGGCTGGTAGTGGTGGTGCTTCTTGCTGTTCAGCTGGTAGTAATACTTCCCTTTGCTGTGGGACTGGTGCTTCATGCTGCTCTCCTTGCCGTTGGGCTGGTACTGGTGGTGCTTCTTGCTGTTGAGTTCATACTGGTGCTGCTGGCTCTTGCCAGAGGAGCCGAGGTCCAGCTTGGGCCTGGTGTCCACGGCCGGGTCCTGCAGCCCCGTGAGGATGTTCGAGCGGCGGGCGAAAGAGGGAAGCTGCAATGCAAAACCAAAAGCTGCGATCAGACAGGGCTGGAGACCCAGGGCAGAGCCCCGGCAGGTGCCGAAGGCCCCGGCGGCTCCCCCGCCCCTCCGGAGCCCTCCTCACAGGATGCTGCATCCTGGGGCACCGCGTCCTCTGGAGCGGCCCCAGCCCACTCCAACTTAGAGGCTGTGCATTGCTCCAGATTAATGAAGCAATGAAAAGAAGAAAAGCCCCCTTCAATCAGCTGTCTGGGAACGGGGGCCGAGCGGGACGGCCGCTGCCGAGCCCGCGAGCAGCCTGCTAATGCCAGCCGGGCACGGGCACAGCGGCCCGGAGGGGAGGAAGGGGGGCCGGGGCACCCGCGGAGCTCGGCGCTGGGGGTCCCCGGGGCGTTGGGAGGCGCCCGGGCTGCGCAGGCTCCCCAGCATGATGAAACCCGCTGCAAGCAGCTCCCCGGGGGCGGCCGCGGCCGGGGGGCGGGGAGTGGGGCTGGGCGCCCGCGTTACCTGCACGACCAGCGGCTTCGGCTTGGGCCCCCGCTTGCGGTACCCCATCAGCTGCTCCTGCCGCTCCCTGCGGGAACACAGAGTCACGGAGGGCCCGAGGGCGGCACACCGACCCCCGGCGCCGCCCCCCGCACGGCGGCTCCCGCAGCGGCGGTGACCCTGCGCGGCGCAGGGAGGGGACCGGGGCCCGCAGGTGGCGGCGGGCTGGGGGCACGGGCATCCTGTGGAAGCAGCAGGCGCCTTCCCCGCTGTTGCCTCCCCGCTGCGGAGAGGAGCTGAAGTTCAGAGTTTGCGCCAAAACACTCCAGGAAATAAATGCGCGGAAAAAAAAAAAAAAAAAAAAGAGGCTTAAAAAAAAAAAAAAAAGAAGATGAAGAAAAAAAAAAAAAGCCGAAGCCCGTCCAAGCGCAGCAGCAGCAGCGCCGCCTCCTCGGCTCGCGGCATCGAATCCCGGGGAGAAGGAGCGCGAGGGGCGGCGTGGGGGGGGCGCGGCGTGGGGGACCTTGACCCGGAGGTGTCGCCCGGTGGCCCCGCACCGCCCGCCCCGCCGGGGCCGCGCCCCCCGGGCCGGCCCGCGCCCGCCCCCGCCGCGGCCCCCGGCTCCGTGACGCATCTGCAATTGCGGGAGCGGCGCCGAGCGGGGGTCCCGCCGCCCCTCCCGCACGCCCCAACCTTCGCCGCTCACCTGTTCTGGAAGGCGATGAGCAGCCGGGGGTCCAGGATGTTCTCCTCCGGCTCCCACGTGTTATATCTGGGACAGGGGAGGACAGCGGCCGTCACCGCGGGGCCCTGCCGGCGGGGCCGGGGTCCCGGGCAGAGCCACCCCGCAGCACCGGGCTCGATGGGAGCAGGGTGTGGGGCTGGGGTCCCGCGGAGGGGGATGGGCGGGGGGGGGCCGCGGGGACGGTACTGTTTATTTAGCGCAGTTATTATTCCGGAGGAATTCCAGGCATGTCATGATGAAATTTTCCAAATCCCCTTTCCCGGACCCAGGAAAGCGGCCGCGGGGCGGAGGAGGGACCCGGCGGCCGCGTCCCGGACCCCCCCGCGCCCCCCCGCCCGCACTGTCATGCAAACCCCGAACGCTCCGCAGCAGCCGCGCTCGCTCCGGTGCCGGTGCTGCCCCCGCCTCGGCAGCGGCTCTCGGGGCTGCGGGGCGACGCGGACGATTTTTGCGGTTATTCCCCCTTTTCCCCCCCTTCCTGCCCCCCCCTCCCCGCTCGGTTCTGCAATATGGAGCCCGACTCCCGAGGAGGGAAAGGGGGAAGGAGCCATTTTCTGGTGCACATCAGCCGCCGCCTGCTCGGCTCCCGCCGCCGTCACCGCCGGGCCCCGCCGCCGCCTCTCGCCGCCCGCTCGCCGCTCCGGCCGGGGCCCTTCGCAGAGCCCCATCCCCGGCCCCATCCCCGCCCGGTGCCGGTACTCACTTGGGCGACCATCCCCTCCATTTCACCAGGTACTCGACTCTGCCCTGAGCGGCGCGGGAGGCAAAGACACGGCGTCAGCGGGAACCGCCACCCCCGGCGCCCCCCGGCCCCGCCGCCCCCCGCCGCCGCCCCCCGCACCTTTCGGATCCGCTTCTTCTCGATGCTCTCCACCGCGAAGACGTGCTCGCCCACCGCCGGCAGCTCCATCCCGCAGCCGGGAGGGGCCGGGCCGGGCCGTGCTGCAGCCGAGCTGGGCTCGGGCTCCGGCAGCTCCCGCCGCCGGCCCGACAGACACTGAGCGGCGGCACCGCAACCGTGCAAATCCCGGAGCGAGACGTCAGGGAGGCGGCGCCTCCCGGGCCCGGCTGCCCGTCAGCGGCGGGGCCGGGGGATTGGCGCAGCCCTGCCGGGGAGCGAGGCGGGGAGGGGGCGGGCGGGGGCCGGGCACGGCGGCGCGGGGAGGGGGGCGCGGGCAGCCCGGCTCCCGCCCCACGCGTGACTCAGCACGGCCCCACGGGGCTGGCGGGGCCGGCGCAGCCCGCGGGGCAGGTGCGCGACCCGCGCCCCGAGGGGAGGGGGGTCCGACCGGAGGATGCGCGGGGGGACGGGCACTGGGGACGGCTCCACGCCGCGCCACGTCGCGCGGTGCCCCGGGCCCGGCGGTGTCCACCCCCGCCACGGCCCGAGCCGCTGCCGCCAGCCGTGGAGCCCCGACCGTGCCGGGGAAGCCCAGGCCGCGCTGCCCGGCGGGTCCCTGCGGCCGTGGGGCGCCCGGCCCGGGACAGCCGGCGGCGGCGGCGGGCCCGGGGCAGGTGGCGGCGCTTTCCCCGCCCGGTGCCGGAAGCCGCGCAGGGCGGCGGGGCCGCTCGGGGAGCCCGGTGCGGGCGGCTCCGCGCTCCCTCCTCGTGGAGCGGGCTCGGCGGAGCGGCTGCAGCACACGCGGCTGCCCCCGGGGCCACCCCGCCGCTCCCCGCGCTGCTCCGGGAAACGTGGCGGTGACGGGGCGGAGGCGCCTCCCCCGGACAGGTGGAGCGGGGCCGGGCACCGTCCCGGTGTGAGCCCCGTGCAGCCCCCGCCGTGTGGGCCGGCAGCTCCGGGCCTCCCGCCGCCGCTCCGGGAGCGCCCCGAGCACCGCACCGCGGGGTGAGAGCCGGGGCGGCGAGGAACCCTCGATCCCTCCCGGGGGCTCGGCTCCGGGCTCGCTCCTCGCAGGTGCCCGGCCGCGTCCCCGGGCCGGCGCCCCGGGGGAACCGGAGCCCCCGCGCCCGCTGACAGCGGGGCCGGCCCTGGGGCTGGCGTGGGCGGGGGTCTCGGTGCCACTGTCCCCCTTTTCCCCCCGCCCTGCCGGTCCGGGATGCGGCGATCGATCCCCGCGGGCCCGGGCCGCCCGGGGGCTTCCCGGCAACTTTCGCCGGGAGCGGCGGGGCTGAGCTCGACCGGCACCGGGGCCGCTTTGCCGGGCTCGGGCAGCTCCCCCGGGCCCCGGGACGTTCCTCGTTCCCCCGGCTCGGTCCCACCCCGGGCCCCGGCCCCGGCAGCAGCACCCGCGCCCTCGGGGCCCTGCCCGGGCCCGGAGGCACCGGAGGGGGACACACCGGGAGGCACCGCTGAATGTCACCGCGCCGCAGCCCCTAACAAAGACGCAGCCGCCGCGATCGCAGAGCCGAGCCAATAAAAAGCAAACTGATATTACAATTTTGATTTCCCTGGAGGGCCGAAGGGGCTTAATGTAAGAATTATTATCCATTGTGAACAGCAGCCCAAGGAAAACACACACAGGAAGATTTAATTTTTTTTTTTTTAACTTAGCGGTTTTCCTAAGAAACATACATTCATTGAAATTTATGCCAGCGGAGTTTGTTAACCCTCCCCTTTGACATTTCCAGCTTCTCCTGTTGCCAGAGGAGACAAACCGCTAATGCTCGCAATAAAACTAAATGCCCAGGGACGAGCACGGTTTGGTGCGATTCCTCCCCAGCCTGGGAGGGGAGAGCTGCAGAGCACGTCCAGCTCCGGATCCCGCCCGGCTGGGAGAGCTCTGCTCTTCCCAGGACACAGTCGGGAATAGGAGATGAGGAGGGCAGAGTTTGGCTGGCTGCATATATATATATATACATATGTATGTATGTATGTATGTATGTATAAAATATAGAAATAAAAAAAAAATTAAACGTGTGTCCACACATCCTTGGCATCTTTTAGAACCTACCTCAGGAGCAATACAAGAGATTGTTGATGAAATATAATATTATATATATAATATATATTATATATAATGACATATATATGTATATACAAAGTGAAAAAAACACTGAAAACCAATATTAAAAGCATTTTAATCACTGCCTAGCCCCTGGCTTCCATGGCTCAGCAGCAGCTCCCGTCCTTCGGGTTCCTGCAGGATCTTCATCTGCTTTCTGTTGCGGGGCTGATTGCACATGATTCACAATAATGACGGTAATGGTGGTGATTTTCTGTCTCTTACCTTGCTCAGGCAGCAGCAGTTCATGAACTGATACATCTTTCTCTTTGTCAGGCCCGAAGAGGACACCTTATTTGAACCACATAAACCAGCCTAAATAAGGAAAGTGGGAAGCATTTCCAACTGTTGCCTCTTCCTGACTGGCTGGGGCATATCACAGGGATGAGACAAGGAAAAGGGTTTCCAACCAAAGCAACAGGCGCCACGGGCTGCCTTTAAAGCCAAGAGAGGAGTGGGTTGGCCCCGGGCAGTTCCTTGCTGGTTTGCTCGTGGAGCAGGCAGGTACGAGGCACATTCCTCCCCTTCACCACACACCTGGCCAAAAATCCAGATCCCTCTTTCTCTGCAGAGTTCCAGCAATAGGTGCTGCTGCTCCCCGCTGGAGGACTCTGTGCCAGGGGGAGGGTGGGGGCTGCAGCCCCCCGTGCCTGACCCTGGGGTGGGGCTGCTGGGCTGCAGCTGTAAGACAAAACCTCCAACAGCCAGAGACAGATGGGCTTCCTGCAGGTGCTAGGAACCACACCAAGGTATTTTCCCCTCAAATACTCGCTGGCCATGTTCCCTCCATGTACCTAGAGCTGATGTCTGTCTATGTTTATTCTTTTCATCATTATTTATAAAGTTCTCACCCCGGAGCCAGAGCCAGCTCCGTGGCAGAGCCTTGCTTGGGGTGGGTGCTGCCCCTCCCAAAGAAGCTGCTCCTCCTCCCCTGGCCCTGTAAGCCAGCAGCTCCTGCAGCCCCGCTCGCTGTTTGCCATCAACCAGCACTGATTACACATGCCATCATTTCTGATGTTGCTCATTAGTCTGTATCATTATTAGCAATTCAAACCAGGAATTCTTTTCCAGCTGTAATCCTCCAGCTCCACCAAGGCGACTCTGAGGCTGCAGTTTGGGTGCTCACCTTTCCCTCCCCTCTGCACCAGCGAGGCCGGCGGTTCCTACGCAGCCTGCAAAGCCAGGAGCACGCCAGGCTGAGCACCAAATCATAACAGAAAGTTAATTCATGAATAGTTACAGCGTTTCCTTCAAGGCCACTCTCACAAGGGGCCAGGCACCGACTTTGCCATGTCCTTGGAGCAGGGGGGAGGGCACTGGCCCCATTCATCCCTACCTGGCCGCCCGCAGCCTCGGCCAGCTGGGCTCCAGGATTTGCCCTTCTGCTTTTGTCAGCTCTGGCTTGCATTGGAAGTTGTGGCCAGTCTGAAAACCGGATTATGACACAGCCCTTGCTGAGGTCAACACTGTGCCGGAGAAAGACAAGAAAAGGATGAGTAGGTAGGCTTGGAAAAAGAGACAACAAAAAAAGCAAACCCACAAACCCCTAAACCCACCCACCCAATCAATAGGATGCCATGAAGTACGATGTGAACAATGAAACCCTGTTCCAGGTTGCCAAGGCAAATCTGTCAATAGAGTATTGAACAAGCAAATCTGACTTGCAATTATTGTCTCCCTCTAAATACAGGCTGCCCCTCTGCCTTGCAGCTCAACCCCAGTGCTGGTGTGGGGAAGCTCAGTGATTGCTGGTTCAAAATGGGGAGGGAAGAGTCAAGTCTGGCAGCTGGGCTGGAATTTACTCCAACACATGCACTAAAACCCCCCGGAGCATCCCCACCACTTTCACTGCAGCAGCTGAAGTGACATGTGCCCTGCCCCCAGTGTAACAGGCAGCAGAAAAAAACCCTTTGCAAAACTGTTCACCCTTTAAAGCTTTCGGGAAAACATCCAGTGCCACGGAGCACACGTGGGTGTCCTCGGACACCAAGTGCCCAGCATTTGTAATGCTCAGGAAAGCACCATGAAGAGCCCGAGCACTCGAGGCTGGGGCTGTCAGTGTGGTGGCCTTAAAATCCAGCACAGCAGCAAGGTCTGGAGCTGCCACCACCCACCCAGAGGCAGCAGCAGTGGGAAAATCCAGAGGCGAAACCACCCTGAACTGGGTCATCACGTGGAAATTCAAACGGCTTCACAAGTGCATCACTGCTGCTGCTGGTGCACATGGGGCCATGTTAGGTAAATGCTTTTTTTCTGGTGCTGCTTCCAGCATGAGCCAGAGGAGGTTGTGAGCAGAATCCTCAGGAAGGAGGCTCTTGCAGGAGCACACAGTGTGCTTCCACAGCAGCTCAACAGAGCTCAACAGAGCAGCTTCTGTGCAGCTGCTGCAGGGGCTGAGGCACAGGGACACAGGGCAGCGTTACCCAGCGCAGCTGGTTTGGGAGCATGGCTGGGATCCCCTCACTGCTGGAGCTCCCCATGACTGAGGCAGCCCCAGAGGAGGGAGGGACAGCAGAGCAGAGCTGTGCAGCTCTGCAGAGCTGCAGCCGGCACAGGCAGGGAGGGCAGCACTCCAGAGCAGGTTCCCAAGGTGCTCCATCCCTTGGGCACTGGGGATAACTCCCCTTCCCCAGGGCTCTTTTCTGCTGTGCCTTCCCCCCACAGCTCAAGCATGGGTGCCAGTGAGGGAGCCTCAGAGACCATCTGTCCTTAATCTTCTTAGAGCCAGGCAAGTCGGGAGAAATTCACAGGAAGGAGGCACTGAAGTCCCTCTGTCCCTGGCTGTGACAGCACAGGGCTCTCAGCACGCAGCTGCTGGGAGCAGGTCCTGCCTGCCCCACATCCTCAGAGCAGTGCAAGGAGACAGCAGGCAGAGAGCACCGGGGAGCACTCCCACCCCTGGAGCACAGGGAGACAGGAACCCCTTCCCCTGCACTGCAGGGAGCCTGGTACCCATCCTCAGCCCCGTCCTGCCCTGCACCATCCTCGCCATCCCCCTCAGATCCAAGCAGCCCTGGATGGGTCTGTCCTTGGAGCTGTTCCCCCTCTTATCGCTTAAGCTGATGCTGTTCCTTGGCAGCTGAGGGTAATTATGAGATTTTCTCCATCGGAGCTGGGTCTGTGTGTGTGTCCCCGGCACGGCTGCACCCAGCAGCGCTGGCAGGGAAACTCCCGGAGCAGGGATGGCCCCACGGCCAGGCTGAGCCTGCAGGCACTCAGTGCCTCTTCCCCCTCCCGGGCAGGAGCTGGGCTGAGCAGGAAAAGGGGCTTCAGCCGGGCACAGCCCCCCGGCCCCCACGCTGCCGCCCGGCTGCCTCATCTCACACAAATTCTTCTGTCTCTCAGCCAGGCAAGCAAAGCTTCCTGGGATGGAGGAGCATCCATAAGGCCTTCCCTGGCTGCAGGGGAAACTGGGCTGGTCCTGCCAAGCTGTTTAAGCACAGAGATTGATTGATTGATTCGCTGAGATTGCAGCTGAGGACAGTTGCAGCCCTCTCATGCTGGGACCTGTGGGTACTCTGAGCTTCTCTGCCTTGCTCTGCTCCCACAGCTGCTTGTGCAGCACCTGGCACTGCCAGGGCTGGGACCAGCTCCTCTGGCAGTCTTAGCAGTCAGCAGTCTGAGGCCTGTGCTGATCTGAAGTGCCACTCTGGCCTCCCCTCCCTGGGCAGAGCGACAATGAGAGCGCTGATGGCCCACAGACAGAGCTGATAATTGCTGCTTGGGGCTGGGACGCTCGGGGAGCGGTGGGAAGAGCAGCAGCGAGGGCCTTGTCAGCACATGTCCTGCCTCGTGGCCCGGGCATGGCACACGGCAGAGCTGGCACAAGGACAAATCACCCAGCACAGCAGAGCCCAGCCCTGGGCTGAGCTGTGGGCACTGGAGGTGCTGCCCTGGGGACAGGGACCCTCGGGCTGTGGGGGCTGCGAGACCCCCAGGGCCCAGCCCCAGGGATGTGGGGACCTGGCTGGTGGCACCACGAGCTGCAGCTCCTGCGGAGCAGCCAGGGCTGGGCTGTGGGGGGCTGTGGGGGCTGCAGGGGGCTGCAGGGGATGTGAGCTGGGGTCTGTCCTCACGGGAATGCCTGTGGGGTCCTTGCTGGGGAGCAGGCTGGGAGCTGGGTTGGATTGGCAGCGTTGCTGTGTCTGGACGGGCGGTGCAGCCCCGGCCCCGCCGAGCGAGAGCTGCGGGCGCTGCCTCCTCCCCTCCGGCAGAGCCTTCACTGCCCAGCGCCCACCGAGGGCACCCTCGGGCACAGCGGCCCGGTTCCTGCAGGCGTGCAGGGCGCTGCAGGGAGGGAGGAAGCGCGCTGGGCTCTGCGGTCAGGCAGTTTCCAGCCCTGCACCTGAGCCGAGGCGGCGGCACCGCTCCTCGCAGCCTCCCCTCCGGCTTCCTGCCCACGCCCCGCAGGTTCTGCTGAGCCCGACTGCACGGCAGCCTCACCGGCCCACAGGCTGCCCTGCCACTTCATCCCCTCCGAGGATTACACTAAGTATTTATGTTTTCAAAGGTTTCAGAAAGATTTCCTGGCCACGCTGTCCACTCGCCACGTGTTGTGCTGTCACTGGGTCTGCGTGCTCCAAAGCTGCTTAGTCCGACCCGAGTCGGGCTGCACTAAACCCATCAGGAGCTGGATGCTTTGCCTGGGGGAAGGAAGCTGCTGCTGTCTGCAGGGCAGAGCCTCAATCCAAGGCTCTGTGGGGCTGCTCCGTGGCCCTGCTCCTGCTGATCTGGGGCCGTGATTCTGTGATTTGGGTGATTCCCAAAACCACCCAGCACAGGCCACTCTGCTGCTGCAGAAAGCTCAGCCTTGGGCCTGGGAGATGCTTTCATGGCCTGTGGACTCCTCAAGCCCAAAGGCTGATGCTGTGTGAGCCCCTTGCACGCGTGTTGGACGGGGCAGAGCAGGCCCTGGGCTCTGGCTGAGCTCTGCTCTGCTCCCAGCGGGTCTGTGAGCCTGGGAACAGCCACACAGTGCTGAGTGAGCACAACTGGAGACACCGCTGGGCCCTGACTGGTTAGACTGGCTCCTCCAACCTCTGCCCTTCCTTGGACTGCCTGGGTTTGGTTATACAGCGCCAACTGTTTGGTGAGGGACTCAAGGCTGGCAGGATCCTGCCCTGCTCCTGCCTGGCACAGCGGTCCCAGCCCACAGTGACCTTGTCCTGGGCTCTGTGGCTGTCAGTGCCTGGCCCTCAGATGCTTTCTCATGCTGAATGTTCAGGTGAAGGGAGTGCAGCAAAGACTGCAATTCGCCCATGGGAGATGGATAGTGAGCGGGGCTGGGGGCTGTTCCTTGGAAAGCTGCAGCCCATCTTCCTTTTCACTTCCCCTTCTCTCAGGCGGTTGCATGTGCCCTGGGCAGCTATTTTTAGGCTGCTGCTCGCTGTCTGCTTTCCCCCGGGGATGCTGAGCAGGTTCTGGGAACTCCAGCTGTCTCTTGGGCAGCTTGAGAGATGCTGTGCTTCCTGAGCTTGCTCCTTCACTCCCCAGCACATGCCCTGGCCCTGCCACTCCCCTGCAGCTGCCCTGGCACCAGGCACGAGGCTGAAATGCCCATCCAGGAGCACTGGCAGTGCTGAGGGCTGTGGGGGGGTCTCCTGTGCCAGGGTGATGCTGGGATGCAGCTGGGATTGCAGGGAAGTGCTGATTCATGGGGCTCTGTCATTGCAGTCACCACGGCTGTCCTGAGCCCCGAGGATTTACTGCCTGCAGCCAGGAAATATGGCACAGCCACTTTGTGTTCCACTGGAGGGGACATCGGGAGCCCTGGGGTAACCCAGGCCTGTCTCAGACTCCCCACTGCAGCCTCCTTGCCCAGTCACCCCACTCCTGCTCCTGCCCCCTTTTCTGCCCCTGTGTTCACCTTCCGGGCCCCAGCACAGTCACCCAAACCACGGGGACACATTTCACCCGTGTCCCAGCCTGTGGGGCCAGCTCAGCCTGGGTGGGGCTGGGAGGGAGGACAGGAGCTGCTGGAGCCCTGCAGTGACAGGAGCCACTCCTGGGGGGGACCCTGAGGGTTCAGTTGAGTCTCTTGGTTTCTGACACACCCTGTGGGTGGGTGCACCCTCCCCCCGGCCCTGCCCGGGCACTGGGCAGGGGTGGCTCCCAGGGCTGGCACTGCTGGCTGTCCCCTTGTTTCCCTGCCCCCTGGCACCTCTGTGAGCGAACACAGGGCTGTGTGTGCCAGCTGTGCTGCCAGCTCTGGGGTCTGCAGGGACCCCACGGTTTGGGGGGAACAGGGTGACACCTGCCCAGGTTGGAGCACAAGCACGCAGGGTTGTCCGAGACAGGACGGGAGCTGCGAGGGCCAGGGATGAGGGTGGCAAGGGGCAGAAGGAGTGGGGTGAGCTGTAGAGTTCTTGGGGAGCCCAGTAATTGGGGTGCTGTGGACACGGAGCTCTTTGCTGCTCTGTCCCAGCTCCCTGAGCTGGGGGTGTCTGGGGCACCTCCAGGGCATCAGGGCCAGCCCCGGGGAGGCTCCAGCTCCGTTCCCGCAGCCCATGTTTGGGCTTTGGCTGCAGCAGGGCCATAAAAGGCAGCGTGGGGAGGGCGCTGGCGCTGGGCCCGCGGCATCTCCGTGTGCTGGGGCATCCCGGGGAGCTGCTACCGGGAATCAGGGCTGGGGCCAACTCCATGGAGAGCGTGCTCTGGGTCTCTCCCAGTCCGTGTTCCCAGTCTGTGTCCCACTGGCCCTTGGAAAGGGCCCAGGAGGCCCTGGGCTGTGGCCCCAGCACTCAGCTCCCTGTCCCAGCACACCCAGCAGCTTCCTCGCTCCTGCTGCGCTTCCAAGGGAGTTTTGGCCATGCAGGTGTGTGACACTGAGCCCCGTGCAGCCATTTCAGACCTGGTGTTAGACAAAGCAAAGGAAATCTCCATTACTGGCACTTCCCCACGGCCTGGGCTGCTGCCATGGGTCTGGGGGCTCAGCCCCAGGCCTGGCAGGTGCCTGTGCTCTCCCTGTCCCCTGTGCCACAGAGGATGCAGGGCTGATTCATCTCCTGCCTCGGCTCCTGCTTACGTATGTTCACTCTGTTCATTCCCTGCCTGAGCAGCTAAATTAAGCCAAGCAACAATGGGCCATCGATTATCCCATTGTATTTCCATCAGGCCTGACTTCCCAGCGGCTCTGGCAGGGTGGCACACGCGGCCCTGGCAGGGGCTGGGTGCAAAGAGCCCCGTGCCAGGTTCTGCTCTTGCTCCCGGTGTCCCACACACTGCGGAGATGCCGGAGCCACGGCCCCGCTCCGGCCACTGGTGCAGCCGTGTGGGAACTGGTCCTTTTTCAGGGGAACCTCCCCATCCCAGGGGCTCTCGGGAGCCATCTCAGCTCTGCCCAGGTCTTGCTCCAGCCCTTTGCACAGACCTGGGGGCTGTGTCCTCTCTGTCCCTCGCTTTTCACAGGGCTCCATCCCCTCCCCGATTGTCCCTTTCTTCCCGTGTCTCCTATTCCAGCCCTGCTTGTTCCGAGTCTTTTATGATCCAAGAGCTGACAAGCCATTATCCGTGGGGCTCCTCACTGCCCCACCGTGCCCCTCTCCTGGCAGGGCCCGGCTCGGAGCTCCGTGAGCATCCCGGAGCACGGAGCGCACTCCCAGCCGCGGTTTGCTGGGAAGGGCTGGGTCGGGCCGTGTTCGTGGCACCGGGGAGAGGGGTGGGCACGCCGGGGTGACCCGGGCAGTGCCATGGGGGGCGGCAGCCCGGACAGGCCCCGCTCTGCCCCCTGCGCGGGGCTGGATCCGCCGCCCACTCCCCGCTCTCAGAGGAGCTCAGGAGCTGAGGGTGACGCTGCTGTGTCCGCACGGGGATGCGCCGGCAGATCCTACCTGCGTCAGCAGCTGAATTCCCTGCTCTCATTCCCGCTCCGGCAGCGCCTTAACCCTTTCCTGTCCGCCTGAGCGTGGGCTCCTTGGAGCCACCGCATGGCCGTGACGCTCGGGCGGTGGCAGCCACCCCTGCCCTGTCCCCGCAGCACCCCCGGCCGTGTCCCCCGTGCCTCGCCTCTCCCGCACCCCTCCCTGCTGCCCTTTCCCAGCCCGTCCTGGCTCGCTGCATCCCGGCCCCAGAGCCTCCCTGCGCTGTCTCCGCTGTGCCCGGGGCTGGGAGGGGGCAGCGCTTTCCCGGCGCTCCTGCTGCTGTCGGCATCGGCGTGGGGCAGTGGTATCGCCTTGGCAGCGGGCCTAAAGGCCGGCTGGTGTTTGGGCTGCTTCCAGAGTTTCCAGTCACGGCTGGAAGTTTTTCACTGCCCACCCTCACCTGTAATGTGTGGAAATTGGGTTCCTGAAACCAGGGCCCGGCTGCTGCACTCCTGGCAGGTGCCATGAGCAGCATGAGCAGCACCAAAGGGCTCTCTGCCCTCATCCACAGCACAGGCTCTGCTCGGGGCTGAGGGCTCGGGGTCAGGCAGGGGCTTGGGGTGGCTGTGCCGGGTGTTTGCTGCGTCCCTGGGCTCTGTGACAGCCCCGTGTCTCCCCTGCAGAGAGCAGAGTGGACTTTGGCAGGTCCCATCACTCAGCACCTCCCCGGCCGCCTCTGCCACCGCCAGGGTTAGTCAAGCCCCGGCTGCAGACAGAAGAAGCTGAACTTGTTTGTGGTTTCTGAGAGACAAACCCAAGCCAAACAAAATCAAAAATCCCAGGAAGAGTCTTTAGGCTGCGCCTTCTGCTGCTGCTTTGCCACATGGAACAGGAGCTTTGGCAGGGCCTGAACCTGCTGAATTCAGAGGGACCTGGTGTGTGGGGGCACAGGAAGGCTGGGGCTGCCAAAGAATCCCTCACATTGGCCAGAAGCACACTCAGAGCCTGGCTGACACCAGGTCCCCTTGCTGGGATGCCTGAGCTGTGTCCTTGCTCAGTGCTGTGGTTTTGGGAAGGGCTGGGTGTGGGGCTGAGCCCCAGCAGGGCTTTCCCCACCCGTGCTGCTGGCTCTGGGTGGGCAGCTCCAGCCTCTGGCAGCCAGAGCGAGCTGGCACCACTGGCACAGCTCCTGCTGGGCTCTGCCAGGGCTGACCAGCCTCTGCTCCTCTTCCAGGAGCCGTGGAACCTCATGGGAGTTGTGTTGGTGTTAAATGAGCCCAAGAAAGGTGTCAGAGCCCGGAGCGCCGCGCTCGGGCAGTGCCCGGGCAGGAGGTGCCCGTGAGCTCCAGCAGGCAGGACTGGTCTGTTTTTATGGCCTGAGCAGAGCGACCCAGGATTAATCAGCCAGCCCAGGAGCACAGGCTATGTTGGGTTTGAAATTCTTTGGTGCTTGTAATAACTCAGGTGAGTCTCTTTGTTCTTGTGAGCTGTAATTTTTCATTTGACAGGCAGCGTCCCTTGACCAAACAGCCACATCCAAACACACCCAGGCCTGGGACGTGGCACCCAGCCCCTCCACCTGGCCCTGCCCCACTCCCAGGTGACAATTTCCCCAGTGCAGCAAACTCCAGGGGCAGCTTGGCCAGAGCCGTGTGGCCAGTGCTCAATGCCAGGGGCAAACAAAGCTGACCCAGGTGTGGGACAGCCTCGGGACACCGTGTGCCACCTCTGCCCTCTCCCCCCCGCCCAGCACCCGCCCAGGCGTCCTGGGACCAGCCCGGGCTCCATCTCGAGGTGCCTGCGGTGCTCCGTTCCCTTCTCCTCAGGGTTCCAGGTGCGGGATCGGGTTCCCGCCGGGATTCCGGAGTGTGGCGTTACCACGGGACAGAGGACTCGGTCTGCTCCTCCCTGCTCCCCTTCCCCCGCCGCGGGAGGCAGGAGGATGTGTCAGCTCAAGGCTGACACTAAAGAGGCTTACACTGACTATTTACCTTTTCGAGGGGCTATTTTCGGCTGCTCAGCTGCTGCTAATGCAAGGCTCAGGGCAGCAACCGAGGAGACAACACGTGAGGGTCCCTGTTCCTAGGATCCATTTCCCCCCTCTGTAGGGACTGAAGCTTGGCTGCTTTTTTTATTCCTTGGAGGTTTTATTTCAGATGGCAGAGTGCCACAAAGGAAAATTTTGGGGACGGGTCAGAAGGACCTTTGTGTCCTTTGAAATGCACTGCCCTGTCCAACGTGTGACTTGTTGCCATCCTTGCACTTCAGGGAAATCCCAAGGCTGCTTCCAGTGCTATCCTAGGCACTGCCAGAGGTCTCCAGGTTGGCTTCACTCACCCTGCCTTGCCCCAGACAAGCTCAGATGCTTGTGGATCTCCAGTGTGAGTTAAACAGTGGCATCACAAGGCAATGGACAGGCTGAGACTGGAACTGGGTCACTGGGATGAGTGTGCTGCTGGTCCCTGGGAGCACCTGGGGACCTGCTCCATCCCTTTGTGTCCCTGGCTATGGCCAGGTGGGGTCAGTGCGTGCCAGGGGCATGGGGAGCTCCAATGGGAGCTCCAATGGGAGCACAAGGATGGACACTGGAGTCTCCTGCTGGCAGAGGGACACTCGGGGCACAGCAGGCATGGCAGAGTGGCCAAGGGTGGCAGCTGGTCCCAGGGATGCACACCCAGAGCTGAGCCCTGCTTGGAACAGAACCCAGCCTCTTCCACACGCTGGAAAGCTGCAGTGCAGTCCTTAACTAAACGAATCCTGAGTGATTTCCACACTGCTGAATGACATTTTAATAGTGGAAAAATAACGCTCCAAATTATCTACTTCATCTCTTCCTATTGTCTTTTACTGGCTGGGAACGAGTGCTGCAGCAAAACGAGCTCTGGCTCTTCTGGGAGGGGTTTGCTGGTGCTCCCAGCCCACGGCAGGCAGCGGGGAGGCAACGAGGGGCTGTTCCCCTGTGCCCAGCACCCTGTGAGCCCAGGAGGGGCTGTTCCCCTGTGCCCAGCACCCTGTGAGCCCAGGAGGGGCTGTTCCCCTGTGCCCAGCACCCTGTGAGCCCAGGAGGGGCTGTTCCCCTGTGCCAGAACCCAGGAGGGGCTGTTCCCCTGTGCCCAGCACCCCGGGAGCCCAGGAGGGGCTGTTCCCCTGTGCCAGCACCCTGTGAGCCCAGGAGGGGCTGTTCCCCTGTGCCAGAACCCAGGAGGGGCTGTTCCCCTGTGCCAGCACCCAGGAGCCCAGGAGGGGCTGCCCCGTGCCCAGTTCTGCCTGCTGTGTGCTTTTTCTGACCTGAATTCAGCCTGAATTTGAGCTTCCACCTGGATGGAGCCATCGAGTGCTGCCACAGGTCCCCAGGAGCAGAGCCTGGGGCAGTGACCCAGCCCCAGCACGTCTCTGAGTGGCTGCAGAAGGGGCAGCTCAGGCTGGGGCACGGTGTCTGCTGTCCCCAGCCTGCACAGCAATGGACACACAAAAGCCTCACACAGACTTTTATTATCACTGAAACATCCTAGATCTCCCCAAACTCCCTGCCCCAGAGCAAAGCAGCCCCAGCCCTTACAGGAGGGGTCCCTTGCCAAAGCCCAGCTCACAGCTGCAGCCTTGGGCCCTGTCAGAGCTGTGCCATTCTGAGTGGGTTTCCCCACTGCTCTCATCCAGGGGAAGGTCTCCATCCTCTGGACTAAAGGCACACAAATCCGGAGCTGAACTGTCCTTCTGCCACTCAACAGCCACCCCTTGGCATGTTGCCTTCAGTGGGTCAAGGCTTCTTCCACTCAGGAACGCCACGTGCTCTTGGCTTGTGCTGGTTCACACAGAGCTCCAGCCTCACTTCCCAGCAGGAACGGGCTCCAGGACAGGCTGTGGGCAAGGCTTTGCAGAAGGATTTTGAGAGAAATGTGCTTGTCAGGTGCAGGAACCCTCCCAGCTCTGCCCCAGAACACGGTGGCTCCACACGAGCTGCTGGGAAGTGACAGAGCCTGCCCAGGACAGGGGCATGGAGGGGCTGGGAGGGAGCAGGACAGCCAGGGAAGGCTGCAGAGGGATGCAGGGAGGCACAGCACGCTGCCCCCTCGGCCCCTTTTCCACCCCCACAAGGACACTGCTCCCCGGCTCTGTTTGGCACAGGACACGCCTTTGGAGGCCATGGAATTTGGTAAGAACCTTTGGCAACAGGGCTCAAGGCCCCAGCTCCACTTCTGGCTGGCAGAATTTAGAGCAGGCATGGGGAGAAACACTGTCCTTTCAAAAACACCCTGAGGGAAGCCTTTATCAGACAGAGCTCAGTAAAAACGACTGCAACAAGGCAAGTTTCATTTTCACTTTGGGATGTGGAACAGGGAGCACCCCTGGCACTGACTGGAGAGCCTAAAACCCACATGGAATGTACGTGCCACAGGCTGTGGCAGTGACAGGCAAGGACAGTAAATATTCAGTAATTGAGGAGAGCCAAAGGAAACACAGTGGGAAACACACTGGAAACAACAGACTAAAGTATTAAAGTCTGCAGCTGTCAGCATAAAGAAACAGCTTTGCTGTAATGTCAGAGAATCACAGAATGGTTTAGGTTGGAAGGGACCTTAAAGCTCATCCCACTCCATCCCCTGCCATGGCAGGGACACCCCCTGTCCCAGGTTGCTCCAAGCCCTGTCCAGGCTGGCCTTGGACACTTCCAGGGATCCAGGGGCAGCCACAGCTCCTCTGGGCACCCTGTGCCAGGGCCTCACCTACCTCCCAGGGAAGGATTCCTTCCCAGTATCTCATGAAGAAGGAAACTTTGGGCAGTGTCTGTGAAATACCCTGACTCAGAGCAGCAGTGCTCCGAGACCTGGGGCAGTCCATTTTCTATAAAAATGGAAAAAAATCCTGCCATCCAGCGTATCCTATAAAACCAGAAAAGGCCAGAGACAAGACTTGGAGGTCACTGGTCCTTCCCTGCTGACAAAGCAGACACCTTCCCTGCAATCCCAATGGTCTGCAGTTTTATTTTTGGCAGATTGTAATTAAAATGGCTTTTATGGCTTTAAAAAGAAGCCACAAAGCTGCACGTTTTGGTTGAAGCAGAGCGTGGCGTGCTCTGGGTGAGGGGACAGTGGCCTTGGCGCTGCTCCTGCCACCTGCCACCAACACTTCTGGGCAGCCTTGGCTCCCCGGAGTGTTCTCGTTTCTCACCAGCAAGAAAGAAAGTTCTGGTTGTTAGCAGTCCAGTCCCAGAGGCAGAATAAAAAGTCCTTGTTAAAACCTAGAAAAGCTTGTTTCTAACAAAATCAAATCCAAACACAGTTCCTGGGTCGATGCCTTTCTCTCAGGCTCCATCACCCATGCAATGCAACATCCCCTATAGAGCAATTTAATTCCTCTTCCATTCACACCTTTCAGTCTTCTCAGAGTCTTGACGAGCTATTCCTCCATTTTTTTCTTCAGCATTTTTTCCTATGCACATCCTTCCTGCCCTTCCCTTCCGCCGGCGCACCCTGTTCCTCCCAGCTATTTTCGGAAGGCAAAGACATCCCGTGTTTTCAGGCCCTTCTTGCCTTCACTTCCTGGTTTAGGAGAATTCACTTCCACCAGCCCCCCGTACGGGCAGCTCTCGGACTCGGGGTGGTGGCCAGAGCACTCCACGGCAGGGATGAAGCCACTGTCCCACATGCCTGTCCCACACAGCTTGCAGAGGTCGTGCAGGCTGCAGGGGATGCGGGGAAGCAGGTGGAACTGATAGAGCAGACTCCTGGCCTGGAGGGAGAGAGAGAGGGAAAACAGACACCCCTCACAGGGGATGAACACGGGGAGCTGAGGTGGCCTCCCACCCAAACCTCCAGTTTGGCTGCCTGGCTTCAGCGAAGGCGTGTCCTGCCAAACACCCGAGGGCCACCCGAGGCACTGGGGACAGGGGCAGGTCACAGGGGCTGCCACACGCCACAGCTCATCCCACAGCCCCAGTCACTGCCAGCTGAAAGGGAACGGGCACCATGGCACCAACAGCTCTGCCTCCATTTCCCTGAGCAGGTTATCCAAACCAGGGTTATCCCAACCACACCGCCCCCTCCCAGAGCTCCAGAGCTCCCTCCTGCTGCTGCAGGCCTGGTTTGCAGGCAAACAGCAGCATCCCACCCAGGCAGCCAGAGGGATGAAGCAGCAGTCCCCGGTTTTCTGAATACTCTGACTCATCTCTGGGCCTTGTCCCACACGGGCATTTACCTTCCTGAGTACGAGCTCCCCGTTCATGTGCATGGCCAGGTTGCCGAAATGCAGCAGCATCTGGTCAGTGGCCAGCTGCTGCTCGATGACGTCGTCCCCATAAATCACCACGATGGCCACGCAGATGAAGAGGTGGAAATAGTCTGTCTGCAAGGGGAACACAGGGGCTGCTGTACAGCAGGTGGAGGCAGAGCTCTGGCCTCACCTCCCAGCCTCCTCAAATGGGCTCTTGCTGAGAGGTTTTGCTCCCTTCAGTTCTGCCCAGTGGTGAGAACATGAGTTACTGGTGACTTCTGAACCACACCGAGCCAAAGCCTCTTTCCTTCGTATCACAGCAGCAAGGTGGGCCCAGTGTTTGTATCACAGAGCAGAGTTTTGGGAAGACATTTACTAGCCGTGTAAGAGAAGTCTGAACTTCAGAAGCGAGCGTTCAGCATTTTCTGAAACACCTCCTTGTGAAGCCCAGACATCTCCAAGGAGGAGAGGCAAGAATCCTCCTGCTACACAGATAAACCTCTGCCACAGTCATGGCCCCAATTTATTTTGGCTGCTTTGCTGCAAAGAGCCTTAGTGGAGACCCTCGGTGCCAGGGGTGGGCCTCAGGCAGGGCGTGCCAGCCCGTGGCAGGGGCCTCACCTGGTAGTGAGCCCAGCACGCCTCCCACATGCGCAGCGCCTCGGCCTCCGGGAACTCGCGCTTGAAGCAGAGCAGGATCCAGCGGTGGCAGAAGAGCATCTGCAGCCCGTCCTCTCCCAGGGCGCACAGGTGCTGGTGGAAGCGCGGGTGCATCAGCCGCAGCAGCTCGCGCAGGTACAGCTGCAAAACACCCTGTGCTGAGGGGCTGAGCGGGTGCCCTGCAGCGCCCAGGGCAGCCAGAGCTCCTCTCTCCCAGCTGCCATCTCACAGGAAGGAGGGATACAACTGCCTCTGCAGTGCCTCGGCCACCAGGGTCAATCCTGCCCACCGGGTATTTCCACAGAATCCTAAAATATCCTGAGTTGGAATTGACCCGCAAGGATCACCAAAGTCCAGCCCCCGGCCCTGTACGTGCCAGCCCCAAGGATCACCCCGAGGAGGTGGTGGCTTTGGAACTGGGGAGAGGAGAAGCCATCACAGGCTGGAAGGGAGCCCAGCACTCAGCCTCACCAGCTGCTTCTCCATGTCCTCATCCCGGGGGGAGCTGAAGAAGATCGTGTTCTGCATCAATCCAACAAAGCACCAGAAAGTATCCGACTCATCCAGGACCTCTGCCAGCAGCGGGGCAACCAGGTCAGACATGCCCTGGGAGTACCCGATGGCTGGGTTAAACACTGCATAGTTCAGCAAGATCCTCCTGGAGCACAGACAGAAACACAGAGCAGGGACAGGTGAGGTGACAGCATCATCTCAGGGACAAAGACACAGGGCCTCATGTGAGGTGCCATAACACAGACCTGTGGCATAAACTTCAGGAAAAGGTTTGGCATTCACAGACAGCAAAATATAAACAGAAAATGAGAATTTAAAAAGATTAAGAGGACAGAAAAGAGAGGCCCATGGGAAAGGAGAGATGATGCCCAGCACATCCATAAAGCTCCAAGCAATGCTGTTGGGTGAAACCCAACTCTTTTGGGGTCACACCTTTACCAGTCACACTCTCATGGAACAGACTCTGGTGTGCTTGTCCTCTACCCCCTCAGGAGAAGCACAGACCTGCCCACAGCCCTACCACAGCCCCTTGGCTGTGCCTGTGTGTGCAGGGAGGCTCAGGGGTGGAGCAGGGTTATGGGATTGAGAAGGGAGCTACAGCAGCAGTGGGAGCACTGGGAAGGCCTTGCTGCTGCATCCCTGGTTCCAGTTGCACGGTGGCTGCTGTGCAGCATTCCCAGGCAGCCTGGCCTGGGGGCTGACCAGCTTGTCTCTGCACTGAGCAGGACATGGCTAAAAGACACTGGAATTCACCTCATGGTCTCCACGTTGGGGTTGTCCTCCCCTCGGAAGAACTGGTTGCTGCGGTCAGTCCTCACCACGTCCTTGTCCACCGTGAACTGCACCTGGCGCCAGAACTCCTTCTGCTCATCTGGAGTCATGGACAGCCTGGAAACAGCACAGCAACAGCACAGGGTTGCCAAGAGAGGAACGTGATTGCCACAATGAACAAAAAGGCCTCATTTCAGTCTTAGTTTGCAGAGAAAAACTATTCCTGTGCTGAGTTTCCTGAGCACCTGAAAAATAGACCAGCAGGTCTGTCCAGTACAGCAGATTGTCTGTCCCAAGGGATTACTGGAAGGAGCCTCCGGGGTTATAAATGGGGTGACACGATGTGTTTGCTGCAATAAACACCTCAGAAGCATCAGATTCTGTTCTCCACTGCTCCTTGGAACCCAGCACACCAAAACTCACTACTCTGGTTTGATTATTAACAGTTCTGTGCCCCTCCAGCTTCAATGCACCCACCTTCATTTAAAAACACACAATTCTTGCATTAACAAACTTCTGGAATTACATAACCTTTCTCACCCGTCCAACACACTTCCTCCACCATCCCTCCCACTCCTCTGCTCCAGCCTCTCCTGATGCAAAGGATGCAGAGCCTGTGACACCCAAGGAAAATGAGCAGGGGACGATGATGATGGTCTGTTACCGTTTCTCCTGGATCTCAAAGTATTCTTTCCTCTTCTGCAGCCTCAGTGCCTCCCTCTCTTCAGAGGTGGACTCGTAGCTGTAGTAGCGCAGCAGAAAGGGCCACACCTCCCCACGGATGGAAATATCAACCCCACCAAAGAAAATGGCCTGGAAGATGGAGCAGAAGTTATGGCTGGTACAGTTTTAGCATTCCCAAAAACAGCAACAAGCAACTTCCCGCTGCTGTGCTTTGGTGCCTCTGCAGCTCTTTCCTGACAAGTGAGGCCTTGATTCAAGCTCCTGCAATTTGCACATGTTTAGAGGGAAAGTGCTGGCCCTCTATTCCCAGACCAGACACAAATCAGGCTCATTTCAATGTCAATAACCACCCCCGGAGAGGCTCTATGATTAACGTGTCGTTCTCATGTCACGGCTTAATCCCAAATCCTGGAGACTGCACTGCACTGCAAACTTCTCTCTCAGGGCCCGGGCCCGCCGCTCCCCCCAGCCCTGATATTCCATGCAGCAATCTCAGTTTAGACCATCTCGGCTCATACAATCTCAGTTCATACAGCCTCAGCTATTTCAACCATCTCAGTTCTCTCAGCAACCTCCAGCGCTCTCTGTGACTTGGTCACACATTCTGCAAACACAGCGGGCACTGGGCACTTTGGTTTATTGATGCCAAGAGGCAGCAGCAGAAGTGGGACAGCTCCTTGGTCAGAGAGATGTTCCACAGCATCACAGCATGGTGAGGGGTGGAAGGCACCTCTGGAGATGTCCAGTCCAACCCTCCTCGCCAAGGCAGGGCCACCCAGAGCAGGTGACACGGGAACGTGTCCGGGTGGGATCAGTCCCACAGCAAGCTCTGCAGCCAAGGCTTCACTGGCTGTCTCCCTCCTCCCAAAAGCCCGGCTTTGCCCCGGCAGGAACACAAACCCCTGCAGCTCCCCCTGGGGACTCGGCACGGGAGAGAGCAGAGGAGAGCCCCTCACCTTCCTCAGCCTGTACTTCTCCTGCACGCAGAGAACTCCTTACCTTCCTCAGCCTGTACTCCTGCACACAGAGGAGAGCCCCTCACCTTCCTCAGCCTGTACTTCTCCTGCACGCAGAGAACTCCTCACCTTCCTCAGCCTGTACTCCTCCTGTACACAGAGAACTCCTCACCTTCCTCAGCCTGTACTCCTCCTGTACACAGAGAACTCCTCACCTTCCTCAGCCCCTCACCTTCCTCAGCCTGTACTCCTCCTGCACACAGAGAACTCCTCACCTTCCTCAGCCTGTACTCCTGCACACAGAGGAGAACTCCTCACCTTCCTCAGCCTGTACTCCTCCTGCACACAGAGGAGAACTCCTCACCTTCCTCAGCCTGTACTCCTCCTGCACACAGAGGAGAACTCCTCACCTTCCTCAGCCTGTACTCCTCCTGCACACAGAGGAGAACTCCTCACCTTCCTCAGCCTGTACTTCTCCTGTACACAGAGAACTCCTCACCTTCCTCAGCCTGTACTCCTGCACACAGAGGAGAACCCCTCACCTTCCTCAGCCCCTCACCTTCCTCAGCCCCTCACCTTCCTCAGCCTGTACTCCTCCTGCACGCAGAGAGCCCCTCACCTTCCTCAGCCCCTCACCTTCCTCAGCCCCTCACCTTCCTCAGCCTGTACTCCTCCTGCACCTGGCCGGTGCTGTTGAGGTGCTGCAGCCAGGCTGGCACGTCCAGGCGCCGCTGCGAGCTCTCCTCGGGGTGGGTCTCTGCCGAGGGCAGCCTGGGGCGGCGGATGGAGAACTGCATGCAGGTTTTCTCCTCTGCGAGCTGCTGGGCAGAACAAACCACAGCTGCAGCAGGAGCAGGGAGAGCAGCACGGTGTGAAACCCAGAGCAGGGAAACCTCTGCGTGCCTCGTGTAGGATTAACCACTGAGGAGCTGCACTTTTTCGTTGTTTTTTTTTTTCAAATTCCAACCATTACAATAACAAGAGTGATTAGAATAATTAAAATCCATCACAAAACAGCTTCATCTTAAAAAAAAATTAGTTTCTATTCCTCCTCCAGTCTTATCCCTGACCTGAAGCTGAATTAATGCTGCTTACAGCAAAACTTGCCCCTGCCAGGAATGCCTGCAATAAATTACATATGATTGGCCATATACAAAGGGATTGCTGTTAGGAGAGCAGGGAACTGCACTGCCAGGCTCTCTGAGGGCACTCAGGATCCCAGTGCAAGGCTGCAGCTGACATTTAATTTAAAAATCAAAGGTTGCTCAATGCAAAAAGTGAGCCCATGCGACCGTAATAAGAAAAGCAGCGGGGGGCTCTGTGGGAAGGATGGAAATTTAAAAATCACTGTTTCTAATAAGCACATACAATATCTTAAACAGATAATTAAAGAGCTCTTATCACATTTGTATGTAGATTGAACAAAATATGGCAAGATGCCTTGTCAAAACATTCTCCAAACGGAATGTTACGCGTCACAAGACGGATGAAAGGCTCTGACACAATTTCCAATCTATCTCTGCAGATTTCCAGACACCTTCTGTGCCTAAAGGACAGTGTTGACCTGTCAGGTCTAGCAAAATCATTACCTAAGTAACGCTTCTGGATGATCTACCCCTATTCCACAGGTAGAACAGGAATGGATGGAGGCAGACAAGTCCAGGAGAGACCTTGAGTCTGGTTTGCATTTCTGTCCTAACCCCCCAGGACCTGGCAGCTCCCTGCCTGACCTGGGGACATGAACTCAAACCTCATTTCCCTGCCACACCAACCCAAGTGTGCAAGCCCTGGCCCCGGGAGCCCCGCTCAGGTACCTGGTCCTTGAGATGGGTCTCTGTGCAGTACTTCCACTGCTGGAACACCTCGGACAGTTTATCCAGGCCACCGTGGTGAAAATGGAAGATCTTGTACTGGCTCTCCCTGCTGGCCACCACCAGCTGCCCACACGTACACGCCTCATCACTGTGGGGACAATGACAACAGCCTGCAGGGGCCACCCAGCAGAGGAGGGACCAGCAGGGACACGGACCTCGGGGACAGACAGTGCAGAGCAAGAGCAACACCAAGCTGCCCCTTAAAACAGGGCACAGAGGCAGCTCCACATCCCTGGGACTCAGTGATCCTCATGGGTCACTTCCAATAGAGATGTTTTATGATTGTATGACATGGTCATAGTGACAATTTTCTCCACTTGTGCCTGGTAACAGCACTATTTTTACCCTTCCTTCACATGAAGGAATTAAAATTTGTCTTCCCTGGAGAAAAAAACCACGGGAAGTCTGCCCCAGAAACATTAAGGCAGTACACAAAGCAAGCTCCTAGGGATGCGCAGACCTGCTCAAACACAGCTTTGTCCAAAGAAACAGGGAGTGAGAGCAAAAAGAGGGAGTAAAAATGTTTTTGCAATAATTCGAAATGAATTTTGTAATAATTTGAAAGATAACTGAAGAGGCTGAGTGCAGCAAGACTCTAGAGGAGCCTGGTGAGGGGCAGGCAAAGGAAAAGGTACCATAGATAAAGATGTTTTTCATATCCCCAGGTTATTTGAAGCATTTATGGTATGACAGCTAAGAACAACCTTTACTAAAAATAAAATCCTTTTGGCTCTGTAACTGTAATTCACAAGCTCTCCTTGGGAAGGCTGACACTCACCTTCCTGGAGACAATTGTTCTGGAAAGGCTTCTAGGTAGGACTGCAGGAATCACCTCCACCCAGAGCCCCGACATGGAGCACACACAGCTCACACAGATCACACAGCTCACACACAGCTCACACAGCTCACACACAGCTCACACAGAGCTCACACACAGCTCACACACAATTCACACAGCTCACACACAGCTCACACACAGCTCACACAGCTGACACACAGCTCACACAGCTCACACACAATTCACACAGCTCACACACAGCTCACAGCTCACACACAGCTCACACAGCTCACACACAGCTCACACAGCTCACACACAGCTCACACACAGCTCACACACAGCTCACACAGAGCTCACACACAGCTCACACACAATTCACACAGCTCACACACAGCTCACACACAGCTCACACAGCTCACACACAATTCACACAGCTCACACACAGCTCACACACAGCTCACACAGCTCACACACAGCTCACACAGCTCACACACAGCTCACACACAGCTCACACACAATTCACACAGCTCACACACAGCTCACACACAGCTCACACAGCTCACACACAGCTCACACACAGCTCACACACAGCTCACACACAGCTCACACAGCTCACACACAGCTCACACACAGCTCACACACAGCTCACACAGCTCACAGCTCACACACAGCTCACACAGCTCACACACAGCTCACACAGCTCACAGCTCACACACAATTCACACACAGCTCACACACAGCTCACACAGCTCACACACAGCTCACACACAGCTCACACACAGCTCACACAGCTCACACACAGCTCACACAGCTCACAGCTCACACACAGCTCACACACAGCTCACACACAGCTCACACACAGCTCACACACAGATCACACACAGCTCACACACAATTCACACACAGCTCACACACAGCTCACACACAGATCACACAGCTCACACACAGCTCACACAGCTCACAGCTCACACACAATTCACACACAGCTCACACACAGCTCACACACAGCTCACACACAATTCACACACAGCTCACACACAGATCACACAGCTCACACACAGCTCACACACAGCTCACACAGCTCACACACAGCTCACACACAGCTCACACAGCTCACACAGCTCACACACAGCTCACACACAGCTCACACACAGCTCACACACAGCTCACACACAATTCACACACAGCTCACACACAGCTCACACACAGCTCACACAGCTCACACACAGCTCACACACAGCTCACACACAGTTCACACACAGCTCACACACAGCTCACACACAGCTCACACACAGCTCACACACAATTCACACAGCTCACACACAGCTCACACACAATTCACACACAGCTCACACACAGTTCACACACAGCTCACACACAGCTCACACACAGCTCACACACAGCTCACACACAATTCACACACAGCTCACACACAGCTCACACACAGCTCACACACAGCTCACACAGCTCACACACAGCTCACACACAGCTCACACACAGTTCACACACAGCTCACACACAGCTCACACACAGCTCACACACAGCTCACACACAATTCACACAGCTCACACACAGCTCACACACAATTCACACACAGCTCACACACAGCTCACACACAGCTCACACAGCTCACACACAATTCACACACAGCTCACACACAATTCACACACAGCTCACACACAAGGATCCAGTACCTGAAGAAAAGGCGAAGGGATCTCATTTGCCCCAGGTCTACTCTGAAGACACCACACACCTGCTCCAGGGCAAATACCTTCTGCTGTTCATCCCATCTGGTGCTGTGTGTTTGCCCATTGCTCTCCTGGAACTGGGCACTGGTGTCGAGGCTGGAGGCAGAGCTGGTGGAGCAGGTCATGCGATTGTCACACGTGTCCCTGTGGACAGAGCGTGGGGACAGAACCCCTGTCAGCCGTGGGAGGCTGTGGGTACAGGCACCAATCACAGATGCTCCACATTAAAAACCTTTGGTCAGAGTTCTAAAACTCGCATTCATTCACCAACTAAATTATTTTTACTTGAATTAATTCTCTACCATCCCAAAAAGCCTCCTGGTTTTGGCCTTTTCCTAACGTTCTTGCATGCAGAACTGGAGAGAGCCAAACCCATTCCCCAAAACCAACTTTTGAAAAGACAAAGTGAAGAAGCTCAAGCAATGCCCCCAGTGCCCAGCTCAGCCACTCCACACCAGGATGGGGACAGGAAGAATGAGCACATTCCAATCCCATTCCAGCATGGACCTGGGATCTCATCTGGGAAATTCCCTCTTTGACAAGTAAGATCCAAAGATGTTTCCCCTGAACTTGAGTTTCTCATTTCACCACTGCAAGTGGACGTGCCAAGCCTGGATTCATGTCTATAAACTTCAGACAAATGGTTTCCACCTGCAATCTTGAAACTTGGGAGCGTTAAGGATTGGGAAATCACACCTGAGCTCTTCAACCCACTGTGAAGTAGGGAAAGTGAACCCAACCCTTTCCCAACCCACCCCAGATCTCCAGCTGCAAATGCAAACTGAGTTAGGACTCAAAAAGCCCCCAAGTCTCCACCAGCCCCCATCCCAAAAGAAAAAATATCAGTGCTTTGGAAATTAAGTGAATGTGAAACTGTGACCCTTGGCTCGTAAAAAGGCCAATGCACGTGAACAATCTCGGCGCGGGCTCTGAATGGGCTCTGCTGTGAAATCGGGGTTTGCCAGACAAGGCCCGGAGCAGGTACAAAGCAGCCCCCTGCAAGGCCACTTTATGTGGTGTTTTCTAATCCTCTTATCCAACAATGTGGGCACTGAAGGCTGGAAATCACACACTCAGCATGCACTTCACATCCCTGCGCCTCCCAGGGCCTCCCCCATGGGCAGCACCTCCCCTCGGGCAGGGCAGGCACCCCTGGGGACAGGGCTCTGGACAGCCGGTGACACCGATGACACTCTAAACCAAGCCCTGCTCCAGTGTGCCACTGGGATCCCCCAGCCCCTTCCTGCTCCTGTGGCACTGCCTGGAGGACACCAAGGCTGGCTCCAGCTAAAGGAGCAGCTTCTCTGGGAAGTTCTGCCGCTCCAGTTTTTGGAAAGAAAGCAGCAGAGCAGAACTCCCATCCAGGCCATTCGAGGATGAGGACTCAGAAGGGACGTGCAGTAGGATCTCACCAGACATCCAAACTCACTCCAGGGTAGACACCAGGATACCTCTGACCACAGCTGTACACCATCCCCTGCCTTGGGAATTTTCCCTGAAGATTGTAGTGGCCTTTATGAAAAATCAAGCATTACTTTCTGATAAAGTGGCAAAACGTAACACTTCTAAAATATTGAGTATCTAACATTAACAGAAATGTAACAAGAGTCCTGGGACAAGACACTTGGGTTGGACTGCCTGCTAGGAGCAGCTGGTATTTATGGAGCAACACTTCATAACAGCCACAGCTGGTTACACAGGATTTTCCTGGAAGAGATGACTCAAACTAACTCAAAGACTAAGCAGAGGCAACCCATTTTCTAGAACTCTTGCACAGACCAGCTGGTCACTATGGCAAAGTGCTGGAGGATGGGTTGGTGTGAGGATCATGCAGGTCCTGGTCACACAGGTCCACGGGCCAGTTCTTCAAGAACACCCTCTGAAATGTCCAGCAGAAGTGTGCAGAGAAATGAGCTGCCAGTAGAACTGGGCAGGGTGGCTTTGATGCCGGGCACTCCGGAGCTCCTGGGTGCATTTCCAGCTGCAGCCCCTGCGCTCCCAGACCCAGACCTGCCCCGGGTGCAGCAGCAGCAGCTGAGACCTGGCAGGAGCGCCCGGCACAGCCCTGGCACTGGGGCAGCCTCCGGAAACGCTTCTCCAAGACAAATGTTTGCAGTTCCCATCCAGCCACGGTGACAAGCTCGCACACGCATCCCACCGAGGCACCTCGTGTCAGTGGGCTCACCCCTCCCAGGCAGCAAGGAGCACCCAGGGCAGGCAGAGGGCCTCAGCCTGTGCAGCCCCGGGGAAATTCCGATGCTCTCGTTGATGCAGAGGGTGAATCTGAAAGAGACACCTGTGCCCTCCCTGCCCTGCACAGGGGTCAATGGACACAAACATTCACACTCAGGACAGACCAGAGGCAGAACCACCCCGTGCTGGTGCTCACTGAGTCACCGGGGAAATTCGGAAAAAACCCGCACTGTGTCTAAAATTACTTTTCCCAGCACATATTGATTGAAAAAAATGAAAATACTCTAATCTCTGGATTACTTTTAAATAAAGTTTTAATATTGAGATCATTCTGTAGGTCAGCAGTATGATCTCTGCTAATTTAGTGGGGTTTGGGGAGTCCTTTAACCAGGCCCTCAAGACAGACAAACGCAGGGGAAGAGTTCATTGTTTGTCAGACTATTCTATCTGTTGGATGAGGAATTTATCCCAGAGCACCCCGTAAAAGCAGGAGCTGAAGCATTGCAACACAAATAGCCGGAGGAACATTCCAGAGAGACTTTGGGTTGTGGGATCCAGGAAAAACAGAGCACCAGCTAGTACACAGCACTGGTCAGCAAAACAACAAGTGCAGCGGGCCACAGGAATAAAAGGGACAGGGAAAAAAATCAAGGAGGATTAGAAAACCCGGGTCAGGAAACTCCAGGCCATGTTCATGTGTTCAGTTCAAGGAGGTCACGGAGGGGCTGGAGCGTGTCCAGGGAAGGGAACAGAGCTGGGAGCCACCATCCCCCTCCCAGCCCTTGGGACCTCTCATGCCCGGCTGAGGAGCTCAGACACTGCAGGTGAGACTCAGGCTGCTGCAATGGGACCCAACTCACTGCTCCAGAGCCCTGGAACACACCTACGGCACACAGAGAGCTAAACCCAATTATTATTTCTGTTCCAGAGACCTGCCCTGATTACCTGGGAAGCCAATTTCAGCAACAAAGACCTAATAACTCCTTTTACGATGTGATGTGACAAACATAATTACGAGAGAGAAAGGAGCTGAGGGCTGCAGCCATGATGTGGCAGCTCCCCAGGCTGTCAGCGTGCACCACCTGATTCCCAGAGAGCCTCCTGCCAGAGCCAAGCCCTGCTGCTGGAGCTGGCTCTCCATCACCGCGGCGCTAACGCACGCTGTCACTAATAACAGCTCCCACAGCCCCAGCATTCCTGCACGCCGGCCTGGGACCATCATTTACAGACAATGAGGATCATCATAATGTATGAGCATCCATGTAATGGGAATTACATGCCCCTTTTCCTCCCCAGGGGTTAGCGTTTCTCTGTTTCTCCACTATTCCCCACAGGCACTGACCTTCTGGGTTCCTCTTCTTCCCAGCAAGGTGAAACAGCTCCTGGCAGCACCAGCTGCGAAGACAGCTTCAAACAAATAATCCGCCAATAAAAGTTCAAAGCTATCCTGAAATGCCTAAAAATTTAGTGCAGTGGCTGTACAGAGTGAGGTAATATTGAGCATCTGGAACCCAAATCCATTGTTCTGATAAAAAAGCGTCCTTGACAATACACATATATTATAGATGGAAACGTGCTGAATTCAGTGACACAAAAGACATGCGAAGGAAACCAGATTGATAATCTAGGATTAAAAAAGAGATGTTGAAATGTCTCTGCTTGCTCTGCAGAGCAGGGCTGAAAGGACACTCACAGGCCAGTGAAGTTTCTGTGCCTCAGAGAACCCGAACAGAATTGATTTCCACTGACCACGGTGACCAGGGAACAAGGTGTTGGATAGCCTGGGTTTAGAAGGCCTAGCTAGGATTTCTAAAATTAAACATCAAAACATTTCTATACATCTGCAAACATGTCAGAAACAAATCTAGCAATTCCTCCTATTTGTTGGGGAAACCTGGGAAAAACTACTCAGGCTGTTATAGTACAAAGTACACGGATGTCAACATGGACTTTCCAAGAGCTTGTTCCACAGGCTTTCCATTGATCTGTTTGCTTTCAAAACATAAATTTCCCCACGTTGAACTGCACTAAATGCTATTTAGTAGCTAATTAACTTTCCGTGCTGAAAACCTCCTGTAATTGCACTTCTTTCACCTTTTTGAGCCCGTGTCCCCCGGGGAACCCAAGCTGTCCTACGGCATTTGTTCTGCTCATTTCTATCTCACAGGCACAAGTTCCTTCCTGACACCGGGCTGCCAATCACAGCGGCAGAGGTCACTGGAGACCAAATTAGGAGCACTCTGCCTCTGACAAACTTGCTTCGCTTAGCTTGTTGTAAAGGGAAAATAAACAGTTACGAAAAATAATTGTATCCTTTCAAGCAGGGCACCGGGCAGCAGACCCAAGCGCTTGTCTAAGTCAGCGCATTGTTGTTAGTCACTCCTCGCATTCCTGTTATTAACAACATCCAGAACGGGCTGTTTACATCTGAAAAGTGCCGCAGTCCCTCCCTCGCCTCGGACCCAGCAGAGGGTCCGTGGCCACGAGTCAGGGACTCCACAGCACCCTCTGACCTTGGGCTGAAACAGCGAGTTCACCGCCAGGGCCGGGCTGGGAATTACCATCAGCTCTGCCAGCCTGACAAATAAACCGCTGTAACACGGCGAGGGACTCGCGGAAACCCGATTATGCAGCTTTGCCTTCTGACGGGGGTAATTGGTTTGTCCTTGAGAAATAAAGATCAAACCGATTTGTTCTGCTTTACGGGGCTCCTGCAGCCCGTGCTGGCAGCACCGTGCCCACAGCCCCGGAGCTGCCCGGACACCTGGCACAGGTAGAGCACGGGCCCCATCCCAGACGGGGGTGATGGGGCACCCACCATCCTGCCCCGTGCCCCACAGGGGTGAGAGCCTCACCACACTGGGGCTTTGCTGCTCCCAGTTCATCCCCCCAAGCCCTCGAGGCCGGAGGGGAGGCTGAGCGATCCCAGCCAGCAAGGGGGCATTAGGAAAACAGCCCCAAAGGGTCCCCCCAGTGCTGGGAGTTAAAGCAAAAGGAAAACAAAACAAACCCAGAGTTCTTGAGTTAATTATTTTGGATGTAAATGGGAAAAGGAAAAAAAAAAAAAAAAAAAAAAAAAAGCAGAAGTTTGTAGTGAACTAATGGGTGTTTTAATCTCTTTTCCCCAAAATCTGGAATGTGACATACAGCTGCCTCCAGCTGGGAGACAAAAAATCTGCCTTCACAGCTGACACTTCCACACAGGTGAAGCTGCGCAGGTAAACCTCAGTGGGGTTTTTCTGGTTTTCTCTGTGACTTCTTCTGCAGGGAGAGAGAAGGGCAGAGTGAGCAGTTTGATGCTTAGGAATTAAATACACACAAGTCCAAGCAGCCAAACACAACAAATCACTTAGAGCCGAGTGGACACTGCTCAAGGATGCAAATGTTACCTTCAGCTTAAGGGAGGAAAATGTTCCAGAAGCTCAGTGGTGGATTTTTACAATCCATACAGAGAAGGGGCACCTCATGCCTGGGCTTACACTCATTAATAAATCAATCGAAATGCAACACTTAAAAAAAAAAATTCCTTAGATGGAAAAAGTGATTTCTCAGCAAAGCCCGAAAAAGAATGTTTGCTTTTCAGCCCATTCCAGCGTGGAGAAGGAGACCTTTCTTCCCCATGTTTATTTTATTTTTTAAATCAATGGATTATTTTGCTTTTTTTCCTTTCAGTTCAATCCATGCAAAAATAAAATTCTCCCCTAATTATGCTAATTATAATCAAGCCTTCAAACCGCTGCTCCCTTGAAAGACCTGCCGATTACCTTTGTTCTTACATTCCTGGCTCTAAGCAGTGAACTGGGAATTTCAGGGGGACGTTTTAGTGGCAAAGTTAACCAACTCCCCGGACTCTGCTGCTGCCCCAGCGTGAGCTGAGCCAGCACCACCCAGGGAGGATTTCACTGCTTCTACAAGACAATGAGGATTTCCCAAGGGAAGAGCTTGCTTCAAGTAGCAGAAACGGGAGAGGAAAGAGGAGTGCTGCCTAAAAGCATGTTCCAGAGTTATTGTAAATGCCTAATGCTGGGATAATTGCGAGGCCTGAGCCAAGGAGACAGAGGCCGTGCAGATTTATTTGCATATACTGCGGTGCTTTGGAGGGGACATGCTCTTTATTTTCATTCACTTAATGCAATCCTTCCCTCACAAAGCTGTGGATACCTGCCAGTGCCATTTATCTCTGCTCTCCATTCAGATTTCTGGGTGTTGCGATTGTATAAATAAATAACAGAAGAAATGCAAGAATACCCAGGGAAAAGGTGAAAGCAGCCCTGGGGAGAAGGACTGCGGGGTGCTGGTGGGTGAGAGCTGGTCCTGCCCCAGCCGTGTGTGCCAGGACAGGAACCCAAGCCCTGGGCCTGGGCTGAGCCCCAGCGTGGGCAGCAGGGGAGGGGGATAGAGCCCCTCTGCCCCCAGGTGAGGGGGGATTCTGCCCCTCTGCCCCCCAGGTGAGGGGGGGATTCTGCCCCTCTGCCCCCCAGGTGAGGGGGGATTCTGCCCCTCTGCCCCCAGGTGAGGGGGGGATTCTGCCCCTCTGCCCCCAGGTGAGGGGGGATTCTGCCCCTCTGCCCCCAGGTGAGCCCCCACCTGCAGAGCTGCCCCAGCCCTGGCCCAGCACAGGCAGGAGCTGGAGCTGCTGCAGAGAGCCCAGAGGAGGCTCCAGGACTCGCAGAGGGCTGGAGCAGCTCTGCTGGGAGGAAAGGCTGGCACAGCTGGCACTGCCCAGCCTGGGCAGGAGAAGCTCTGGGTGAGCTCATTCCAGTGCCTGAAGGAGCTGACAGTAAAGATGGGAGAGACTTTCCAAGGGATGGAGTGGCAGGACAGAGGGGATTGGTTTCAAACTGAGAGTAGATTTAGATTAGACATTAGGAAGAAATCCTTCCCTGTGAGGGTGGGCAGCCCTGGCACAGGGTGCCAGAGCAGCTGTGGCTGCCCCTGGATCCCTGGCAGTGCCCAAGGCCAGGCTGGACACTGGGGCTGGACAGCCTGGGAGGTGTCCCTGCCACGGCAGGGGTGGCACTGGATGAGGTTTGTTGTCCCTTTGCACCCAAACCAGTGCTCGGCTCGGGGACCCCCCGGCTTGGCCGCGCTGAGGGAGGGGGGCAGCACCGGGGGTCCCGGGGGCACCGCGGGCACAGCGCGACCCCTGGCGGCCGGTCCGCGCCACCGCCCGGCCCGGGAACGGGAACGGGAACGGGAACGGGCACGGGCACGGGAACGGACACGGGCACGGGAACGGGAACGGACACGGACACGGACACGGACACGGACACGGGCACGAGCACGGACACGGACACGGACACGGACACGGGCACGGACACGGACACGGACACCGGTCATGGCCATGGACACCGGTCACGGGCACGGACACGGACACTGGTCATGGCCACGGCCACGGGCACCGGCCGCGGTCACGGCCATTTACACCCATCATGGTCACAGGCACCGGCCATGGCAGTGACCCACGGTCACGGGCCACAAAAAAGCCACGGCAGCCACAATCCACGGCTCCACAGAAAGCCACGAGGGCCCTGCCCACGGAGCTGTGTCTGAAGCAGTTCAGGCCTTCCCACTGTCCTGAGCAGACCCGAACGATGCCCCAGAGGGACACAGGGGACCCTCCCTGTCCCCTCCTGGCTGCTGCTGCCTGGCCAGGAGCTCCCTCCTGGGGACCACCCGCTCTCCTTCCCTCCTGACATCCCAAATAAGGAGCTCCACGGACCCCCTTAGCCACAATTCCCGATCCCACGTTAGCTGTCACTATTTTCTTCCAATGAAATCTGGCAGCAACCCAGCAGAGGGAAGAAACAAACCTGCTATAATTAATGTTCTTGCTGTTCAAATATTTATATAAAGCAAGATAGAGCCGTATGCCTCTGCAATCTCTTGGATCTGTCCAACCTTCTCAGCTTTGCAGCCGGGAACAACTTTATTGATTACACAGCACTGCTGACGGCCCAGGCCAGCTCCCCTTCCAGTGCCCAGCTCCACACAGACTGTCCTGGGGAAGCTTACACTGACCCCACAGTGCAAACAGAAGGGATAAAGGACTATCCTTCTGAGGGAAGAAGGATTTGTGGATATTTTTTCCCAGGTATGGGTTTGGGTACAAATGGAATTAGGAGCTTCACTGTCTTACATCAAAAGTGGCACCAGTTCAGGCAAGTCCTGGGGAAGCCTGAACCAGGTACTCCCCTCACTCCTCCCCAGGGCTGAAATCATTCAAAACTGAGATGCTGCAAGAAGTTACAGGAGATTTAAAGTCTGTGACCAATTCCCCTGGTTCCAATATAATCACTTCTGTTACAACAGCAATGAATTCCCAATCGCTTGATGACTCCAGAGCTCCTGCCAGTTCACACTAATTTCAGCTCATTTCCTTTATAATTTTGTCTCCTGTTTTTTTCTGCAGAGGTCGGAACGGCTCTCAGCCCTTCAGGTGAGCTGCCAAAACAAGATGATGCAATGCCTGCACTGCTCCCACCCGCTCCTGGAGCAGCTCATTTACTGATGAGCTCCTGGGAAGCCGCTTAACAACAGGATGTGCAATACATCCGTAAAAATTGCATCAACTGCGACGCCAAAGGAGTTTTTCCTTGTGCTGTGAGCTTTGCCCGGGCTGTCTGTGATCGATCTGCTGTATGAATTCATGTCTGCTGAAGAACATGAGAACTCACCATCAGCCAGCTCCATTATGACAGCCTTTCGTTATTTTTATTACTGCCTGCTAAAACGATCGATGTCTCATGGAAGAAATTTCCTTCCTGCATTGATTCCACCTTGGCCACGTCGCTTCTGCTCGTCCCTTCCAGCCTGGGCTGTGGGAGCTCTGCTGGCCTCTGTCCCAGCCCTGTGGGGCCGCTCGTGGAGCTCCAGCCTCGGGCCAGATGTTGCCCCAAGCTCCACTCGTACAATTCCAACACTGAGGCTCCTCAGTCCACATTCTGACTGTACTGACCAACATCCCAAGGTGGAGTGAGGGAACCAACCCAGTGTTTGTATCTCCTCTCCAGCACTGTGGTGCTTGTCAGGTATCAGCAATCACAGCTGAGGAATGAAAAACCTCCAGCAGCCTGAGAACCCATGAAAGCTCCTGTTACACAGGGATCACTCTGGCACAGCACAAACCCTCACCCCAAACCAAACCCCACTCACAGAACTCTCATTAAGCGCTTCCACGACCGGCTGTATAGATCTGATGTCATGGTCAGTTCAATAACTCCAGCAGATCGCTGGATGGACATTACAGAGGTGTCAGATGTAGTTTGGTTGCATGGATGTAACAAAAGCCTTTTAATTTCAATTTACTGATGGGGAAAATGGAAGCAGAGGAATTTCCCAGGGCGGCAGCAGGCCAGAGCTGGGCACAGAGAGCAGCTGCCCTGAACTCGTGTCCTTCGGGCCACAAGGCAAATGTTTCCTGACAGCCAACAAACCACGGGCACAGGGAGGGAAGGGATAGAATGGAGTGATTTTATTTCCAGAATCCCTCCTTTTCCACAGAAACACAGACCCTGAGAAAGCTGCCATCAATGCAGGCATTCCCCTCACCAGCTGCCTCTGCAGGAACCACACGCTGGGAGCACTAAGGGGTCCCCAAAGTCAAGAAGGACACAAACCCCAGGACAGTAAACCCCTTTCCTTCAGGGATGAGGGCACCCTGCAGCAGTGTGCCAGGCTGGCCTAAAGAGAGAAGCAAGAGTGTGCAGCTGGTGCTGGGACACTCCCACCGCTCCCAGCCCGAGGAATTGTGTAAATGGGAGGAGGATGCATCGATCCCCGCATGGGAGCCCTGGCAGCCTGTCAAACTGAGGAGCAAAGAGGATAAAAACAATGGATATGTTTTTCTTTCCTTATGTTCTACCAGGCGAGTTGGTGACTTACAACTGACTTACTCTTTGTGCAACTGCAGGGCTCCCCAGCCCACCTCCCTCCCCCTGTCCTCGTCCTGCACACGCTGCAGGGTTTGTGGCTCTCTCAAGCCCAGGCCAGGCCACCTCCTCAGGGACACCCCAAGAGGCAGATGGCACTTGTGGCTCCTGGCCACACACGGATCCTGTCAAGCAGCTGCCGAGGCCCTGATCTCATCTGATCCAAGTGTATCCATACATCCCAACTCCTGCACAGTGACCCGTTTCTCCATTTCTGAGGGTATCTATTCACACAGGAAGCTGGCTGGACTGAAATGCAATGTATTCCTTCAGCTTCTGCAACAACCACAGGGAAGAGTAGAGCTGTCTTTGCAGCAGCTCCCCAGTGCAGAGGGAAACAACCAGAAACAGTCGCTCCTCCTGGCAGAGAGGAGGTGGTGACTGGGAGGTGGGGAGGGAAGAGAGCTCAAACAATCTGCCAGCAGCACAAACTTTGTTCCCACTCCAATTCTGGCTCAGAGGGGAAGCAGCCAGCAGAAAAACCCAAACCAAAACAAACCCTTAAGAAACAAGGAAGCTGTTCCCATGTTTGTAGTAACTTCTGAAGCAGCATCTCCCGTCCCCCAAAACGCTGAGATGAAAGCAGGAAATCTGAGATGTTTTTTGACCAGACTATGCAAAATCTCCCACTCAACAGCTTGTAAGATCCTGTAGATTCCACGGAAGGTGGCTCAATGGGGAAGAAGAAATTGGCACAAAAAACACACACTGGATAAAACCCTTTCAAGTCAAAAGTCCCAAACAACAAAAGCTCTGTTTTATTAATCTGCTGCCAATTATGAGCGTCACGTGCATTGTGTGAGACTTCAGACTGGCACCACAGGAGTTAAAAAAAAAGAAAAAAGCAAAACTAGGCAGGCCCCTGAGCTGTGTGTGTGCAGAGCCAGCTCTGCCTGGCTGGAGCTGTCTGGGCTCCAGCAGCAGTGAGGGAAAGCCGGCAGAGGGCAGGGAAATGCCGCAGGAATTCACAGGCAAGGCAGAGAAGATGCAATAAACCCTATTTCCTTCCTTTCCTGACTCTATTTGCAGCTCAGAGCATAAGTGTTGCAGCACAGTTAAACCACAACACTCCTGACTCACTGGATGCTGCCTGGGACCCTCCTGCACCAGCTCCCTGTGGGAGCAATCCAAGCCACAGCATTCCTGGGGCAGCACGTGGGCTGTGGCCCACGCCAGCACTGGGGCTTCCCCAGGATGAGCTCAGCCTCCAGCAGCCAGGATGTCATTCCAAACATGTCCCACTTCCAACCACTACAGTGGGGTAATAACACACTCTCGAGCCCTGAGCTTCACAATCCCTCTGTGAGGACAGAAGATGCCAGGCTATCCATAATTCACTCTTGGTCATTGGCATTTCTCTCACCCACTGATCTGGCAAAGGCTGGACTTAATTACATGGGATGGGATGGGGTGGGGTGGGATGGGATGGGATGGGATGGGATGAGATGGGATGGGATGGGATGGGGTGGGATGGGATGGGATGGGGTGGGATGGGATGGGATGGGATGCAACCACCACTCACCCCACTGCACAGGTGCTGCGGAGCTCAAGCCCAGCAAACCCTGGGCACATCCTGAATGCAAAGCTGATACAACGTCTGGCATCACCTCACAGAAAGGTTTTAAAATATCCAGAGAGAATTGAATCCATTAGAATACTTCCTCACAAACCTTGTTCTTACTGGCATTCTCCTGGCTTGCGATTAGCCCATAAAATAGAGGCAGAATCTCCTCAGCTGTCAGTGCAGTCTGTGCTTTGCTGACACCACAAAGGAGAACTCATTTCTCCTCATCTCAGGTAGTTTCAAAGTTGAGTTGTAGTCTAAAAATGAGCCCTGTGGTGCTTCAGGAACACAGCACATCCATCCTCCCTGAATGGAAATGAGTAACACACCAACAGGGCAGGGCCCAGGAACTGAACCCCCGGGTTTGGGAACAGGGGGTTGTACAGGTGTCCTCCTGCTCGGAATTCCCTTGCCAAGGTGCCCTCTCTCCCCATGTGGAGTTTACTGCAGGTGACACTGAGAAGCATTGACTGAAACACCCAGGTTAGACATACAAGAATTGATATTTATCTGTCTGAAGTGGCACAGTGTTCTGAACAGCAGCAAAACAAGCTCCCACACGAGGCTCCATGTGAACACGGCCCGGAGAGCTGCCCACGGCTCAGGAAGTCAGCTGGGCCCTTTGATGTGGCTCTGCACGAGGAGCAACAAGCTCAGATCCTCAGCAGAGCCAATTAGGCCAACAAAGGACCTGTTTAATTTAGCAATGCTGCTTCCTGGGCTTAAGACAGTTCACCTGAAAGAACACACACCGCCCTGGATGTTCGGGGCCAGGGTTCACTGAGCAAAAGCAGAACTGGCTGACAGTTTCCTGTAAATTCCATAGGAGTCTGAAGCAAGACAGGACATTAAGCTCAACGCCACTGTGAAGTTTCTCAACCTCCTGCAGCATGTCCAAGCTCAGCACCCAGCACCACGGAACCAGAGAAAGGATGCACCCACCTGCTCTCACTGTCCAGGAACACGGAACTGCTGCTTTTCCCCAGGGCTTCGCTGATGGGAGAGAGGCAGAAGGGGGAAGAGAAGGCATCAGAGTCAGAGTCGAAAGTGCTGTCCCTGCTCACATCGTCAGCAGACAGCTCCAAGGAGCCCTCGTCCTCCCTGCAGTCCGGGCCCTCCTCCGCGCCCTCCGACCTGCCGTGCTCCTCCTGGGAGCTGGGCAGGGTCCCCGGGTGGCTGCGCGGGGGCTGCGGGGACCGGCGGGCGCCGCTCTGCGACAGCTTCTCCCCTCCCGAGGAGGGGCCCCCGTCCCTGGCGGGCTGTGACCCCGGGAGGGGCTCGTCCCCCCGGGGGGTCTGGTCCCCGCTGTGGCGCGGGGGGGACGCGGGGCGGCCGTGGCCGTGGCCGTGGCCGTGGCGCTGGCGGGGCGCCTTGCGCACCGGGGAGCCCTCGGGGGTGACGTAGCGCAGCGCCTCCTCGTCCTGCCGCTGGATGCGCGCGTTGGGCACCCAGGCCAGGATCAGCGTGGCTCCCAGCTGCTCGTCCTTCTCCATGTACAGGCACAGGTAGCCTGAGAGAGAGCACAGGGGCACGGCTTGAGACACCGAGTTGTCCTAAGGGAACTGGAACTCCCTTTCCCCATCCCCATCCCTGGAAATGTTCAAGGCCGAGCTGGAGGGGGCTCTGAGCAACCTGGTTTGGTGAAAGGCGCCCCTGCCCACGGCAAGGAGGATCTTTAGGGTCCTCCCTTTACCTTTGCAGGAGATGATCTGTAAGGTCCCTCCTAACCTAAACCAGTCCATGTTTCCTGACACTTCACTATCACTACACATGGGCAAAACAAACCCTTTTATTTACCAGGACAGAATTCTGTCAAAGGAATTGTGGAGTGCTCAGCATTAGTCAGTATTTGCAAGTTATTTCAAGTCTGCATGTAGCGTTTGAATTCCCTCTGGCCTAACTGAACAGAGAAATGACATGCAAATACTTGGACTTCCTGGACAGATTTATTAATCAAGAGTAAATGATAAAATATGTTCCCACATGAAAAAGTTCTACTGTTTCTTAGTCAAACAATTTCAAGTGCCAGCTGAACAGTGATTTCTCAAGAATATTTACCTTAGTGTAGGTAAAGGGCTACAGTTTTTATGGGAAGCCAATGGAAAAAGAAGTCACCCACACCAAAAGGAAAGCAAGGGTCAGTGTTCAGAGAATAATTCATTTTGTGAAGCTAAGCCAAGAGCCACAGGTCTTTGATGAGAACATGAAAGAGCACAGGAACAGATGAGAATAAAAGGACAGAGCAGGATTTATATTCATTTACTCCAGCGCATGCAGCCACAATCAGGCTTTTTGGATTCTCCCTTTACCAGTGGTTGCTGAGCCACTCCAGCAATGACAGTTACAAGAGGATATTTGGATTTCCTGAACAATTCATGGACATGAAGAGCAACAGAAGTTACCGTCCTCACATGACAACTTCTGACAGCACAAAAGCATTTACTAAACCAGGTAAATCCATGCTGGACCAGAAGAGAAAGGAGCAATATCACTAATCTTCCCACTAAAAGAGCTGATGGATCAGCTGGTGGATGGTTTTCCTTCGTCTTCCACAAAACTGCCTTGCCCTGTCCCCCACTGACACCTCATCATTTCTTAGAGCCCAAGGTGTGGAACTCGATAGAAGCAACACCCAGGAGAGAGAAAAAGAGAGAATGGGCAGTGTCTGCAACACCCCCTCACCTGGATGGTGCTCCCCGACGCCCTGCAGCAGCTCGGGGGGGTGGACACAGACATTGTTCTTGGAGTAGATGATCTCCCCATCGAGCACGGAGGAGCCGCCGCCGCCGGGGGTCAGGGTCAGGAGGTCGGAGGCTCTGGAAGAGGCTCGACGGAGGAGACGCCCCAGAGACATCGCCAGGGAAATGTTTCCATCCTCTGCCAGCTCTAGCCAGGAGCCAGATTCAGAAGATCTGCCAAGGAGGAGGAAAAAATAGTGTGAGAACCAAAATAATGACAGCACAGCACGTGCCACCCACAGTCTGAGGACAAGCCTCCCATCAATCCACACCTCAAGCAAGAGCCCACAGATGCTGTGGATCTGTAACATCACCTTCAAAAAGGTGCTCAGGCACAGCATCCCAGGACGTTTTCCTCTGCAATGAGGAAACGTGAAGGCAGCAAAACCCCACATGTCAACAGTTACTGTGGGGAGGAGGCAGAACAGCAACGCTGGTCACGGAGGGAAGAGTTCAGTTTGTGGACCTGCCCAGTGTGTCACTGACCCGGGGGTGACAGAGCCAGAGCTGATCCCAGAGCTGACCCCAGAGCTGACCCCAGAGCTGATTCCAGAGCTGATCCCAGAGCTGACCCCAGAGCTGACCCCAGAGCTGATCCCAGAGCTGATCCCAGAGCTGACCCCAGAGCTGACCCCAGAGCTGATTCCAGAGCTGATCCCAGAGCTGATCCCAGAGCTGACCCCAGAGCTGACCCCAGAGCTGATTCCAGAGCTGATCCCAGAGCTGATCCCAGAGCTTCCTTCAGCACAGAAATGGCTGAGCCCACAGCACTGAGCACGGGGTGCCACAGCACCTCCAAAAACAACATCAATCAAACCCACTTCATCTCATGCTTGCCATTTCTGCAGAGCAGGCTCCCTGCAGCCATCCCCAGCTGGGAAGCACCAGAACCACGGCAGTTTCTGTTCTGCCAAAACCACAGGAGAAGAGGAAACTCCTACTTTTGTTCCTTTGTGTTTACATGGCCCAGCTTGCTGTGACCAGGGCAGAGTGACCCAGCACAGCCCACACACCCCACGCTCCTGGGCCAGGGGGAGCTCAGCCCGGGCTGCTCCTGGGGGCCAGCCCCAGCTGGGCTGCAGGGCACAGCCTGGAGAGCCAGAGAGGGAAATAACCCAGACAGGCCCTGGCCTGGGGCATCTTCTGAGGAAATACTCAAGGGCATAAGCAAGCACTGATGTTGAAGTGCTCTGATTTCCTTAGTCTGGTTTTGATGGTAAATCCAGCCAGCCCAGGAGGGCAGGAGGCAGAAATGGCAAAGGGGCATTTCCCAAAGGGCAGAGTGAGAGCTGCAGGAAAGGAAAATAGCTGTCCTTCCTCTGACAGATTGGCACATGCAGAAGACTGCAGATGAGACTGCCAAGCTGTTGACAGAGCCTTCATTAAAGGGCAAACTATTGGTTTAACTGGCAATCTCCACATTTGTCAGCTCAAATCACAGCAGAGGCGGTTCCTGTGTTTCAGCCTTTGCTGGGACTTGATGGAAAAGCCCCAACCCTGCTCTGTACCAGCAAATGTTCAGGAAAAGAGAATCACTTTGCAAGTCCTGCACACTCCTGTCTCCTTCTAGCACCAGACACATGTATCCTCATGTCTCAGCCCCCAAAACCAAACACCAGTCGAGCCCTAAGCTCATTCTTGTCCACATTGCCAAAATCAACAGTTTCAGGCTCTGGCTTACACCTGGCAGAAAGTCATTTGCCTCAACTACATTTAAGGAGCAAATCACCTTTCCTCTCATTGCATTCTGCAAGAGCAGACAGTAAATTCTGGTGCAACTTCTCCTTCCCACACTGAGTTACAACATGCTGGTTCCAAACAGGGCCAGGGGAGTCAGGGGCAGTGATGTGGAGCCACCTGGCCAGAGACCTGGGCCTCCAGCACACCTGGACAGGGTCACCTGTCAGCACAACACTGGCCACCACAGCAGCACAGACCTTCACCCATGGCAGCGACTTCCTCAGAACCCCAAAAATCAGAGGATGCACAGGGGGAAGGAGGCACCAGCTGGCTGCTGCTGCTGAGGAGTGCTTCCTCAGGAAACACAGGGACAAACTCAGAGGCACACGAGGAACAAGAGGTCCTGTGATATCCTGCTGCAGCTCTCTGGGTGCTCCCAGGGAGGCAGGGGAGGCTCAGGACATCTCTGCCAACAGAGGCACCACTTAATGAGCTCTCAGCAGGCACAGAAAGAACAAAGCGACAGGTAAAGATCAAAAGCTGTTCCCTGGAAAGCCAGAGGAATTTCAAGGGAAGTCTTGCTTTGATCCTGCAGAACACCTGTTGTTCAGCACTGCCCGCATGTGCAGGTGGACGGCGCTGCAGGTACACACAGGGCTGGGAAGAGGAAACCAGAAAAAAGACAAAAGCCTTGGCATACTGTGAACTGCAGCTCAGAAATTCAGTCTGTTGGACCTGTCTGGCAGAAGAGCTGCACATCAGAAATCAGAGACCACTGCAGTGCTGCAGACAGTGGCCAGACACACTGAGATATATAAATATCACCAGGAAACTCAATCCTTTCACTGTTCCCACAGGCCAGGGAATTCTTTGTAGCTTTGGTTGCAGGATTAATGAAAAACAGATGCAAGTCACGGGACAGTTTCAGGGAGGGTGACAAGAGTTATCTGGGCCAGGGAAAGAGATTGCCAAGGGAAGATAAAAGTGGGAGAAGTGTGTTAAAAGTCTTCACACATACAAACTGTCACTGCCGAAAGAAGAGCTGTCAATGAAGGACACGAGAAGTTTTAAGGCAGCTGAACTGTGGCAAGGAATACCTAGTTTTGTCATTCCAGTAGCTGGGACAATGGTACACCAGAACAGGGAACCTCAAGGGGCCACTCACACTGCTGGGGTTTCACAGGCCACAGAAATAAATACCCAGTCAGTCCCAGTGGGGACCAGATGGTGGACTGGACCTCCAAAGGTCATCTGGTCTACTGGTACAACCCCAAATGTCCCTGAAACTCAGCTTGGGAAGGTGTGACTCCTTACTGAAAGAGAGGAGTTCATACAACACAAAGCAGCAAATAACAGAGGCCAGATCTGCAGGGTTTACTCTGTTCTCAGCCCTTTTCCACATGGGACAACATCTGCACACACAATCCGTGGGGCCTGGGTCGTGGGGAGAGGCAGGGACTGCTGATGCCTCTGGTGTGTGCTTGGAAAGGAGCAGGAACTGTCCCACAGCTCAGGCAGCAGTAAATCAGCACCATTCAAAAAACCCCATTTTTCATATTAATTTCATATTTATCTGCTGATCTGAAGGGATTCTTCTCAGTGTGGCAGAGCCAGCTCAGCTCTCCAGAAGCTGAAGCACTGCGTTAGCTGATAAGCTCTTGCTGAGTGCCAATATTTATTAAGCATGCACACATTTTCTTCTCCCACACATCAACTGTTGCCACTAAAAATCTTCGCTCCACCTCCTGTGTCTGTTCACTCAGCCCTGGCTGCTCTCCCAGGCGGTGCCAGCACTTCTCAGCTTCACGAGTGAGAAAGCGCTGGGGAGCCAATTCCTGCAGTGGAGCCTCTTCCCCAGAGCCCGTCCAGTTCCAGCCAGCAGCATCCAGCCCGGCCCCGGCCGCTCCCAGCCGTGCCCTTCCCTCCTCAGGAACCCATCCACAGGATCCTGTTTGCCTTGGCAGATCAGCCTCACTTGGCACCTCCTGCTGCACCAAACGCTGCAGCCTCCGGTTGCTCGGGATTCCCGCATCCCGGGAGGGCAGCGCCGGCCCCGGCACACCCGGCACATCCCCGGGCCCGCGGGCACCGGGGCACCCGCGGCACCCCGGCTGCTGTCCGTGAGGAGCCCAGCCGGGAGCCGAGCCTGGCCTGGAGCAGAGCCTAGCCCGGAGCCCAGCCTGGAGCCCAGCCCGGAGCTCAGCCCGGAGCTCAGCCCGGAGCCCAGCTCAGCCCAGCCCGGAGCCCAGCCTGGAGCCCAGCCCAGAGCTCAGCCCGGAGTTGAGCCCAGCCCAGCCCGGAGCCCAGCCCGGAGCCCAGCCCAGCCTGGAGCCCAGCCTGGAGCTCAGCCCAGCCTGGAGCCCAGCCTGGAGCCCAGCCCAGAGCTCAGCCCGGAGTTGAGCCCAGCCCAGCCCGGAGCCCAGCCCAGAGCCCAGCCTGGAGCCCAGCCCGGAGCTCAGCCCAGCCTCAGCCCACAGCTCCCATGCCGAGCCCTCCGTGCACTCCGGCTCCCAGGGCACATTCGCCGTGTGAGACCTTCAGAGCTCTACAGGCCACACGAGCCGAGCTGCAGGGCTCTGGAAAGTGAAATGTGAGAGCTGCGGCGTGTCTGGGCACGACAGAGAAACACGAGCTGTCAAACAGCAGCACCGCATTTAAGCATGAAATGTCTTTGGGAAGGAGAGCGCAACAGGCTCGTTTTCTTTCTTACCCTTAATAACTTGAATTTAATTTTAATATTTAAGGAGTGCACGGTCGCTGTGGCGGTGGGGCTCAGACACCGCACAAATTCCTGCCTCTTTCCCCTCCTGGGAACAGCAAATGCCGGGTTTGGAGCTCTCAGCTCAGAGCAAGTGGAGTGTGGCAGCCTGGAGTCAGCTGCCTCCGAGTCCTCCGAGTGCATCTGCTGTGCCACTCTCAGCTGGTCACTCACTTTACTCCCCTACAAGCACACAAGAGCCCTTGTACGACCTTCCCTTTGTATCACACCACCTCGACACTGGGAATAAAAAGAGAAAAGCTTTCCAAACCCCTCGCCATGCTGGAGCCACTTAAGAGGATCCAGCAGAATCAAGGAAAAGCATTTACCGTGGGGAGCCGCTCTGAAGTCATCCCATCTCATGGGGAGAATTATGTAGGTCACCCAAAAGTCTTTCACTGGTGCCCTGCTGGAGTAGCAGCGGCTCAGGGAGCAAGAGCAAAGGGAAGGGAACAGCCAAAATCTCCACGACTCCAAAGGCAGTCACTACAGCGGGACCAACTGCGCTCTGAGACACCTCAGCTGAGCAGGTAAAAAAGGACAGCAGCCTGAATCCTGCAAGGCTGTGACTCAAGAAAAGGGAAAGGGAATGCTCTGTCAGGGCTGGCTGCTCCCAGCCACACCTGCTCCGGCATCAGAAAGCAAACAAAAAGCAAACAAAAAGCAAACAAAAGGCAAACAAAACTCACCCATCCCCAGCACCAAACTCAGCGACAGCACACGCTGTCACTGAGACACTGTGTGTGCCACATGTCCCTCTGTGCTCGATTTACCAGCTTTTCATGACACTTATCTGCACTGCTCGGGCCACAGGAAACGCTTTTATGACTTTTTATTTTCAACATCCTGTTGCTGTGTCCTGATAACACTCTAAGGACTCGATCCTCAAAAACCAGCACCTCAAAGCCCGGAGTCTGGATCACAGCTCAGTGGATGAGCTCACTGCAAACTCTGTTCTCAGTATGACAGACATCACAGCGGGCACCATCTCTGCCACTCAGACACCCTGGACTCTCATTTTCCTTCCTAATCCGAGTAGCAACTAAGAACAAAACACCTCTGCAAGGCAAGCTCCCAGCCTGAGATCCAAAAAGGCAGATCTTCCAGAGGAAGCAGCCGAGTTACTTTATGGAGTGTCAGCAGCACAGGGCAATGCAGCACCTCACAGCCCCTGCCCGCAGCATCCCGAGGCTGCTCCTCAAACCACCGCCAACCATCCTCCATCCGCCTTCTCCACAGGTAACAGGGCTCAGGTGGGGTCACCTGGGAGAAGACCAGGTCCCCAAATGAAGGAAAACATTGAAACACTCCCAGCTGCACGGAGCCGCACCGAAGTAACAGAAGAGAAAGTTTAAGAACTATTTAGATTTCCACCAGCGCCCCCGGCGGCATCCCGATCCCTGGACAGCATCCCGACCCCCGGACAGCATCCCGACCCCCGGACAGCATCCCGGTCTCTGGGCAGCATCCCGATCCCCGGACAGCATCCCGATCCCCGGACAGCATCCCGATCCCCGGACAGTATCCCGACCCCCGGACAGCATCCCGATCCCCGGACAGTATCCCGACCCCCGGACAGCATCCCGACCCCCGGACAGCATCCCGATCCCCGGACAGTATCCCGACCCCCGGACAGTATCCCGACCCCCGGACAGCATCCCGATCCCCGGGCAGCATCCCGACCTCCCGGCCGGATCCTGATCCCCGGCCGGATCCCGACCCACGGCAGGATCCCGACGCCCGGACAGCGTCCCGTTGTCCCGGAGCACCCGCCCGCTCCCGGCGGGCTCCGGCGTGGGACGGGCGGACAAAGAGCGGGATCAAACCCGGACGTGCCCCGGTACCGGCAGGATCTCGGTGCCGGATCTGGGGATCCCGGGGCAGCGCTACAGGATCACCCGGCCCCCCATCCCCGCCGTCCCCAGCCCGGCCCGGCCCCGCTTTACCGGCACAGACGAGCCCGGGGAAGCTCCCGGAGCTGCCCAGCCCGGGGCGGGCTCGGAGCCGCCGCCGCCGCTCCCGGCCCTGCGCGGAGCCGCTGCCACCGCCCGCCCGCTCCGCCCGGCCCGCGGGGCTGTGCCCGCCCGGCGGCTCCGCCCGTCCGCCCGGCCCGAGGCTGCGTGGCCCGGGGAGAGCGCAGCGGGACCCTCCCGGTGCCGGTACCGGGGCCCGCGGGCGGAACCGGCGCTGCCGGGGATGGAGCGTGGCCCGAGCCCCCCCGCGCGCCGGGGATGGTGCGGGCCGAGCCCCCCGTCCCCCCCCGCGGGCCGCGGTGGTGCGGCCCGGCGGTCACGTGAGCGGGTGTTGATGCGTTGCCTGGCAACGGGAACATGGCGGAGCCGCCGCGGGTGAGTCGGGGCCGGGCCGGGCCGGTACTGCCCGGTACTGCCCGCCCGGGGCTGCTCCGGCCCGCACCGTGCCACCCCATCCCATCCCATCCCATCCCGTCCCGTCCCGTCCCGTCCCGTCCCGTCCCATCCCATCCCGTCCCGTCCCGTCCCGTCCCATCCCCTCCCATCCCATCCCACCCCATCCCATCCCATCCCACCCCATCCCATCCCATCCCACCCCATGCCATCCCATCCCGTCCCGTCCCGTCCCGTCCCGTCCCGTCCCGTCCCTCCCCTCCCCAGTACCGCCCGTCCCGGGACTGTCCGTCCGCCCCTCCGCGCCCGGGATCGCCCGTCCCGTCCCGGTTCCGTCCCCTCCAGCACTGCCCGGCACTGCCCGTCCCCTACCGTGCCCGGTACCGTCCAGCACGTCCCGGTACCTCCCGGTGCCCCGTCCTGCTGCTCACCCTCTCCTTAAAAAGAAAGAAGAAAGAAGAAAGATTTGGCTACATGTTGTGCTAGCTGGAAGAATTTCTATAATAAATCTTTTTTATTTAAAGGACTTTTTTTAAATAGATGCGAACCAGAAGCAGGTGAAACTGTAAGTGGTGTGGAGAAGTTTTGTCTGGTTCTTTATGATCTCGGTGCTCGCTGGGTGATTATTTTTGCAATTGAGATTAAACATCTAAATTAAACTTCTGCACCCTGTGGTAAAAAATAGCATAATATTAAAATTAAATGCAAATGGCAATGTGCTGCTGTGCTTTCTGCCTGTGCTGTGTGCCAGGCCATGGCAGCAGGGAATGGAGTCTGTTCCTCTGGAGGAGCAGCCACTGCCCCTGCAGAAGGAGAAGTCTGCCTGTGGAGCTGTTCGTGGGGCCTGCAGAAGTGGGACACTGTCACTATATTTTGGGAATGTCTCTGTGCTGGCTTTAGAGCCAGGCCCTTTTGCCTTGTTCATGTCCCGTGACAAAATGAGCAATGTTTAGGGGTAAATAGAGTTAGATGGAAAAGGTGGTGGGTTTTGTGTTCCAGCAAAAATCGCCCGAGATTTCCCAGGTAATGCCGAGTGTGACAGACATTTGTCCTCCTGAACAGGGTGACATGGAGCAGCCACCTCCAGATGGAGGAGCCTCTCCCCTTCCCCCAGGAGCACCTGCAGCAGAGCCGGCCACAGGCACAGAGCCAGGTACCCCCAGGGCCTTTGCAACATCTCTCAAGCACAGCTCTGGTTTTCTCCCCTTCTGTTCATTGTTAATCCAACCAGGGGTACAATGCTATGAAATCTAATCCTACTGCTCTATCTTTCTCCTTTTTTGTGCTGGGGTGGGGTCCAGAGAGCAAAGGACAACGCAGTTCTCAGCATGCAGAGCCGAGCTTGGAGCTCCCCAGGGATCATGGCAGCCAAGGAGGGCAAAAGGCAGCTGGGGAACAGGAGAGAAGGAAAAGCAGGAGGAAAGCAGCAGAAGAAACAGAAGTGGTTGTCTTGGACCCAGAACATGTGAGAAGTCTCCAAATCTTGCTGCTCTTTGCAGAGCTGGTGTTTGTGTTTCTCTGAAACGTGTGAGGTGAGCTGTAAGCAGTGGCTCAGCTGTTCAGCTGCACGTGTGAAAATCAGTTTTGCCAAAGTATTAACTGGTGGCTGTGTCACCCCAGAGCTGCAGGTGCAGAAGGGAACAATGCAGTGGGTAAATCTGATCCCTTCAGTGCCCCTGAAAGAGAAGGCCTTTCAGCAAGAGTGAGGGGGTGGGTTCTCAGTTGTAGCTCCTCTGGCATGGTTCTGATTTTCAAATATTCTCACTTTTTGGCATCAGCAAATACCCACTGTATAACATCTCTCACTTGCTACAGTGAGTGTAGCTAAAATAAGCACACAAGTGTCTGTGGCAGAAATAAGATGTTTTATTGGGTGGGGGACGTAGCTGTGAGGCTTCTTCATAATCCACTTACACAGATATGTTAAAGCTTATTAACACTGTCCTCCTTTACAGCCCCTGATGACAAGATTCCAGGCTGCCCTGAAGAATTACCTCACCAAGCAGATAGAACAAGTGAACCTGGAGCTCCGTGAGCTGGTACACAGCCTCTCCCTGCCTTCCCACAGCCGCTCCCTGAGCTGCTGGGGACAGCTCCCTCCCTTTTGTCTGCAGAGGACAGCAATGAAGACCAGCAGGGAGCAGAGGGAAGAGCTGGGGGTGATCCTTTACGGGGCCCAGCAGCAGCTGGGGCAGCTGGAGGTGGAACTGCAGAAGAGCCACGAGCGCTGCTCGCAGGCGGCCGCGGCGCGGCAGCAGCAGGAGGAGGAGCTGCAGGGCCTCAGGGGTGCTCACAAGGAAATGTGTCACAACACAGAGGATGAACGCAAGAAAGGTGACTAAGGCAGCCCTGGCAGTGTTTCCCAATTCTAGGGCTGCATGGAGAAATTAATTGGAAATTAAGTCAAGCACTGGATTGAAAAATATGGCAAAATAATTAATCAGGAATAATGTGCTCACTGAAAAGTTTCACAGGTACTCCTGGAATTCTAAGAGCTGGGAATGCAGGAAGGGCTTGTCAGGATCTTTAGCTTTGCTTGTGGAGCTGTGCTCCAAAGCTGATGTAAATATGTGTGCTGGGGAGGGCTGGTTTAGCTGATGTGTGAGAGGTTTTGCTTTGGGAGCTTTTGTATTTCTTTCTCTTTTATCTCTGTTTAAGGTGTGCCCTACAAACAAAGCTCTCTGTAACTGTTTGCCCTCTCATCCCCCCAGTTTCTGCAATGCAGACCAAGGTTGAAAACCTGGCCTTGGAGCTCTTCTACGTGCAGAACATGGGCCAGGACATGCATCACAGGCTTCTGCTGATGAAACAGTCAGCAAAGAAGGCTGAGGCAGAGAGGATCCAGGCTGAGGTGGAGAAGCAAAAACAGGTACCAAGGAAAACTGTCTGTGAAAGAAATAAATGCAGGTGCCAGCAGTCTTGGAGGATGTGCCACCTTGTCAGGAGGAAGACTAGAATGATGAATCGTGGAAGATGAGTGGGGATATTTTTCTCAAATAACTGAAAAAAAATTGAAAGGCTTTTCTGGAAAGGAGAAGCCCTGCCTGCCCCCAGACAGCAACATGCACTGCCCAGAGGGTTTGCAAGCCTTACGACAGTAAATCACTCTTCACTCAAGGAGATGGGGTGTAGGGGAAGGAGGATATTTAGAAGAAATATCATGTGTACAGGTCTTGAGGATAACTCTGAACCACAATGTGAATTTCACAATGGAAAGTGAACTTTGGGAATGAGCGGAGCCGGTCGGTGCTGGAGCTCCCTCTGCTGCCTCCCAGGACACAATCCACGGGGTTCTGCTCGTGCACGGTTCCATGCACACTGTTGAAACACAGTGGGTTTAGGAGGCTTTTAACAAAGGGTTTTCAGATATGCATTATTAAGATTCCCAGTAGCTGGGCAGGAGGCCTCAGTGCTGACAGGAGGGAATGTGGTTTCAGAGCTGACCTATCAGTTTACTGCTGTAGCTGGAATAATAAACAGTCAGCAAAGGTTTCATGCTGCTGCAAGTCATCCCTGCTGCACTCGTGAGCCATTTGTGCATGAATGGGAAAGTTTCAGTGGGACTCAGAACTAATCCAGTTTTAATTCCCTTTCTAGCTGGTATTATTCTTGTAGGATACAGTTGGTTTAGACTGACATTCCATGACTCTGGACTGTTTGGCTCTGGCTCTGTAGGACCTTTTCCTGGACCAGTTAACAAGCAGAATCTACCAGCTCCAGGAACAAATTGCTCTGTTTGAAGCTCAGCTTGTGGCCCAGGCAGAGGACACAAAAGTGACCCGGCAGGCAGTCAGTGAGGTAGGAGGGGACTTGTCCCTTGTGGTTAATATTTCCCTGACCCCTTTGGCCCGTGCTCACGTGGTGTGCACAATGTGGGACAGAGTTTCACAGTTTGTTCCTGTTTGGAAGAATGAGGACTTTTTTTTCTTTTCCTTTGTCCTTCAGAAGTGCCTGTAAATCACTTCCTCCTGCCCTTCTCAGCAGTTTTGCCTTGCAGACCTGTGCTCTGTGGGCTGCTGAGAAATTACCCAGACACAGAGTTGAAGCTGATCCTGCTCAGCCCATTATGAACAAGAAGAGAAAAAAATTGTGTTGTAACACAGATTTGTTGTTTCAGCACAGTGTAGATTCATCCTATCTGCCATCTCTCTGTTCCCCAGGCTGATCTGGAGATCCAGGCTATTAACATGGAGAAAAAGAAGCTGATGGGCCACTGGAACGTCAGCTTGGCTGGAGTGAAGCAGAGGGACGAGGCCTATGTTGTCACTCAGGAGCTGCTGAGGTGAGGTCTGGCACCAGACCCTGAGAACACCTCAGGTTTGGGCAGGAGGGATTCCAGAAGGGGATTCCAGTGTGTCTCCTGAGGGGTTTAGCACTGTGTGGGCAGGGCATGTCAGGCAGAACAAGTTTCCTGCTCTAAAGTACATAATAAATTTAAAGGATAAGAAGAACATTTCTTTGTTTCTGTTTTCTTTATCCTAACCACATCTCTTCCTCGGAATGTGGGGGGTTCTTGAAGCTGTTTAGAGTTTTTAAGATCATATTTTGTTCCTTTAAAAGAGTTCCTTTACCTTTGCAACATCTCTTACTCCAAAGAGTTGGATGTCAGGAAGGGTTTATCTCTCATTATCAGGGTTTTGTGAGGCCTTTGGAAATGTTCAGGAAAACCTACCTGTTACTGCCAGAGGAAGTGTTTATTTGCTCATGAGCCTTAAGCTTGACTGATTCTCTGAGAACAAACAATCTGCTTTTATATGTTGACATCCTGGTTGGAATGGGGGCTGGGACAGTACTGAAAGAAGGAATCAATTTTCCTACACACATTTACTTTTAAATCTTAATGCTTCCATCCATCTCCTGCTGACTGTGCACTGTCACAGCAGCTGAGCCCTTACAAACATCTTTCTTCTTGGCCAGTTACTGCTGCAATAACATGTTGGAAAAGAGGAATTTGTGGGTGGCTGTTCAGCACCCATCCTGTGATGACTTTCCATCCTCTTTGCCCCTCCAGCAACTACAGACGTGACCTCAAGTCCCTAGAAGGGGACATCCATGACTGTGGGAAGTCCATCAGGAAAGAGGAGGAGAAGAATGAGAACCTTGTCAGCCTCCTGAACCGGTCCCAGAACGATGCCAGTGTGACAAGGAAAATGATTGCCCAGTGCCTGCTGGAGCAGGAGGCCCTGCAGGTGCAGACTGGCACCTACACTCGTGTTCTCCAGGAGACAGAGCAGGCCCTCAGCAGGACCAAGATGGTGAGGGGAGGTGGTGGAAGATGAATCCTTTGGAATACCTTCCCTTCCTCAAACAGTTGTAGTGATCCTGTCTCTGTCTTCCAACCCCTTAGGACCGGGCTGCTCACCAGAATGAGCTGCTGTCCATCAGGAGGGGCATAGAGAAGGGAACTTATGCCAAAGAGCAGCTGGAGAGTGAGATCATGGCAAAGCTTCAGGACCAGAAGATATCCAGCAAAGCTGCAAAGCACTTCTCCCAGCTGGCTGAAAAACTTCGGAACAGAAAAAGCGACCTGGTATGGCAACCCCCGCCTGGGAGGGCAGGGAAGGAGCCACTGGAGCAAGGGGTCCCCAGCAGGGCTTGTCAGTGACTTTGCTGTGGTTCCTGGTCTGCACTGAAGCTCTGCTGAGTTTGTCCCTCCAGTCTGGGTGAGGGGTGCCAGGGGTGCTGCAGAAGGGACGACCCAGGGATGTCGTGGTACTGTGGCTGAAGGGATGAGTGAGGTCTCTTGAAGGTTTTTGGAATGTTTAGGCTTCTTAATGCTTTTCAACAGCTGTATAGGAGAGGTAGGTTACCTCTTTAATTATTGTTTATTTAATTATTAATTATTACCTGTCAATTGATGGAGAAGCAAAGGTACACAGAGGGTAAGTAGCTTATGGCTTGTAGTACAGACCTGGGAGTAGAACCTCAATCCTCTGACTCCTGTGCTGGGACAAGTGGCATTACACCTCCACAAGGGGCTGTTGGGGACAGTGATGTGTTTTTTCTCTTGATATTCCCAGGAGCTGCATTTTTACAAGGTTGAGAACGATGTGGCCCAGATTATTCTGAATGCAACTAATACCAGCTGCAGGCTGACAGTTCACCAAAAAACTCTCTGTGAAGTGGACAATGAAATAAAAAATATGAATGAAATGATCACCTGCCAGGAGAATGAGATTGCAAAGTCCAGGCTCCTGGCTGACAGGAAAGGAGGGATCATCTGCCTGTACAACAAGAAGCTGGAGATGCTTCTTTCTCAGCAGGGGGTAGGTACTTCTGTGTTTCAGTCCCAATTTGGATTTTATTCTTTGCGGTGGCCACAGATGCCCCTGATCAGTGTAACTGTGTTAAGTGTTGGGTAGTTCAAACTTTCAGGGATCAACACTGTAGTTTAAAGGCTGCCTTGGTAAATGCAGGTGTTTATGTTTATCCGTTCATAATGCAGTGAAGGCAATTGTGAAATGAGGGTGTGCCTGGCACAGATCCCTGCAGGGACCTGCCTGTCCCTGATGAAAATGTCAAATGGCATCAGTGAGTAAACAGGATCTTGTTGGAAAAATCTGCAGACACTGAGGAGAGGAGAACCGGGCAGGCAGTGAGATTTCAGTTGTTTGAGGGTTGGCCCTGTTGGGATGACTCCCAGATCTGTAAGACCTTGTGGATGCCCATGGGGAGATGAGTCCTATGGCACATCCTCTGCAGACTTTGGAATGCCCAGATGCTGTAAACAACCTGGGCAGCTTCTGCCTGACTTATCCCAAACTTTGCTCTTGTACAGGGGCAAGAACTGGGACCACTGGAGATTGAGATCAACCAGCTGACCAGAGAGATAGAGGAACGCAATTCCGAGGCGATGGCGTTGCAGAAGCACTGGCTCAGTGAGCAGAAGGAGCTGGTCAGGCTGACACGGGAGCGGGAGGAACAGATCACCTCCCTGGCCACGCTCCAGCAGCAGATCATCATCATGCAGCAGAGGAAACTGCGCCTCGAAAGTTCGTCACTGCCTGACTCCTCCTCAAAACGTTCACCTGCGAAGGGAGGGAACAGGGAGTGGAGGGTTACAGATGGGAAAAGCTGGGCCTGCCCCAAAGAGGGCTCCTGGCTGTGTGTGAGCAGGAATAGCAACAGCCCAGGCACTGACTGCACATTGTTATTGCTGTAAGGATTGATCCTTCTTCTGCCAGTTGGACCCCAAGTGACAATGTCACCTGTTACACTTGTTAGATAAAGCTTGCAAGTAGTGGGTAGGTAAATGTCCCCACCAATGACTGCACTTTCCTTGGCCAAATCCAACTTTTTTTTTCCACAGGAGTTGCCTTCAAAACCTTTTTTTGTTTTTGGTTTTTGAGCTTGTGGAAAATCATTTTGGCTGGACTCATGGGACACGGGTGGCTCTGCCTGAGGTGTTGCCAGCTCTGATAGCTGCTTGTCACACCTTGTCTGTGTTCAACCCAGTGCTCAGGGGAATTCTAAGACTTTTTTCTGTTCACCCATAGATGAAATCCAGCAGGAAATAAAAGAGCAGAAGGACGTGGAACGGCACATGAAGAACATGTCAAATGACTTGATAAAGTTGAACACGTTGATCAAAAAGAACAACAGCAGCGTTGAGGAGCTGCAGAATGGCAAACTTGTCACAGAGAATGAATTTCTGCAGTCTCTCAAGGTACTGGGGCACCTGGCACCTCCTTCCCAGGTCTCAGCCTCCCATGCAGATCAGAGGCAAACAGTGATCCTGGAAAACCCTCTCAGCCTGACAACACTGTATTGTTTTGTCTTCCCAAACCTAGGCATCAGAAAAAGAATCCGTGGAGATGCAGGAGAGGCAAAGTCAACTGACTGAGGAGAAGGAAAGGCTCCTGAACAGCCTGGTAGAAGCAGAGTAGGTACCAGAGTGCCACAGTCCTGTGTGACTGTGTCCATGTTCCAGTTCTCCTCCAGACACCAAACCTGGCACCAGCAAATGTGTTTCTGGAGAAGGGGGTGGATGTTTGGAACACAGAAACTGGAAGGTGTTTCAGCAGTCTCTGGGGCCAGCAGGAGCTGGGAGGATGTTGGCTTTAACAGTTCCAGCAGTGTGAGCTGGACACTGCCAAGATCCACATGGGAAGACTGCCAGCAACTGGCAGTGAGTGTACTGCACTGGGCAGGTAATTTGGGGTCTAGCTTTCCCTCTCCTTCCCCTTTCTTCTCTGAAGGCATCAGATCCTGCTGTGGGAGAAAAAGATCCAGCTGGCAAAAGAGATGCGGGAAGCAACAGATGCTCTGTTAGAACAAGGCGAAATCCACGACATGAAAACAGAGATCCGGAGGATGCAAGTAAGGCACTGGAAAAGGGGGCTGAGGAGGGGAAGCCACCCAACTTACTCATCCTTGGAGTGGCTGAAACATGAGGCAGGAGTTGAGAAACAGGCTGGAGAAGTGGCATCTTCAAGGCCCAGGGTGTAACTCTAAACCCCCTGCAGCTCAACTGAACTGAGCACATCCAGCCCACACAGCCTGTGTTCACTGTGCCAGCCTCAGCAGAATCTGGATACTCCCAAGAAATCTATTTAAATTGCAGTATGTCTGCCACTGATTTATGTGCAATGTTGTTTACTAAATATTGCATCACTTTAATCACTAGTTTAGGGAAGTGTTCCCTCTCCTGGCAGAGCAGCTCGTCCCCTTCATTCTCAGGATGCTTCTGCTTTTCTGCTTCTGCTCTTGCTAATGAGGTTCAGACTAACATTTGGAATATTGGTGTAGACAAGTTGATAGCCCAGGCCTCTGCCTTCCAGATCCACACACAGCAAACCAGGTTTGGCCTTGCACCAAATGTGGCATGCAGGCACTCCTGTCACACTCCTGTATCTGGTTTATGCTGGTGGGCTGTGCCACCCAGACAGCTTCCCTTGGTGCTATTGGTAAACATTTGGTATTTTAGGCTGGTTTTGTCTTGGCAGGTCCGCTATGGGCAGCTGCTGAAGCAGCAGGAGATGTTGATGCGGGCGATGGAGGCGTGTGTTTCTCACAGAGAGACAATAACAAATTGGGCAGAGGCTCAGAGCAAACTGGATAAGAAACACAGCACCAAGACTGACTTCCAAAGCAAGAAAGAGGAGCTGAAGAAGAAGATCAGGGAAACCCAGGAGGTGAGCAAGGAAGGTGGGGCTGCAGGAGCTCACACAGCTGGGGTTGGCCTTGGGGAGGGCAGCAGTGAGCACAGGAGTGCCCGTGCACAGGGGCAGGCTTTGAAAATCATTCACTGAAAATCCCCCAAAAGCGAGTTCTGGGAGGATGGTTGGGAATGCAGCTGAACTGGAGAGCTGAAATCTGCCATTTCCTTCTCTTCCGTTTACTAGAACATTTATGAATGCAACCAAACCATGCAGGAGCTGGAGACCATGCAGGAGTCCCTCAGTGACACCTTTTCAGAAAAGAAGAAGGAATTCTGCCATCTCCAGGCTGACACTGACAGCCTCAGCTTGGACATGGAATGTCTTCAGAACGAGAAACGATGGGTGAGCACATCCACCCCCTTCCAGCCCGTGAGCCAGACAGAGCCTGCTGCTTCCTCTGCTGCGGCTCTGTCCCTGCACCGTCCCGAACGGGGTGTGCTCAGTGTGGTGTTCCAGCAGCACGTGAACTGAGCACCTTCTGGGGGCTCACCGAGAGCCAGCCTGACATATTGAACCCCTGTCCTGGCAGGGGTTGCCTCATGTATGTGGGAATTTCTCTGGTTTATGGAATTCTGTGGTATCTGTACCCCTCCAGCACTGGGGCTGGGGTGCTGTTTGGCTGTTATGGTGGGGAATTCACAGCACTGTCCTTCCCGTGTCCCACGTGATGGTCACAGCCCCTGACACAATTCCCACTCGTGCTTTTTCTGCTGTCTCAGCCCCTCTTTTTTGCTTTCCTCAGAACCTGCTGAAGCTTGTGGCCCACCAGGCACACCAGAAGCAGCTGCAGGCACTGAAGGCAGGGAAGTACAAGACCCTGTGCCACAGTGAAGAGGCCTGCATGGACCAGCAGGAGAAACTGCAGGCTCGGCTGCAGACCATTCAGACAATCGTGCAGCAGATCCGGGAGGAGCAGCCCCAGCACCAAAGGGCTCTGCAGTGGCTCAGCCGCTGCTTGAGATCCAAGCTCGGGTTGCAGGAAGCCTGACAGAAACATAGAAAATACATGTAGTATCTTTTATATTCTTCTGCAGGCTCAAAATATGTGTAGTATCTTTTATTTTCTTCCACAGGCTCCCGATTTTGTAAATAAATAAATAAGGCGGGGTATAACATTTACTCTGTCGGGTATAATGTTTATTTAGGCCGTGCCATTGCAATTCTCTCGCTCTGTTTCTGTTTACGTTTCGCTTTCGCTGCTCCCAGCCTGTCCCGGGCCCTCCTCCGTCCCCGCCCCGGGGCCGGTGCAGCCCCGGCTTCCCGCGGCGGGGGCGGCCCAGCCCCGCTCTGGCTCCGGTTCTCGCCGAGCCGCGGCAGCAGCGGGGCCGGGCGGCTCCGGGGCGGGGAAGCGGCCGCTCGGAGCCGGTGCCGGTGCCGGTGCCGGGAGGCGCAGGCCGGGCATGGGGCCGGGCCCGGCGGTGGCGGCCGCGCTGCTGGCGCTGCTGGTCCCGGCCGCGGCTCGGGGCCCCGGCGCCGCCGCCTGCGAGGTGTCCCCGGGAGAACGCTTCGACTGCGGCCCCGAGCGGCTCCTGTCGCGGGCGGGCTGCGAGGCGCGGGGCTGCTGCTACAGCCCCGGGCCCGGGCCCCGCAGCGGCCCCGGCCCGCCCTGGTGCTTCTTCCCCCGCGGCTACCGCAGCTACCGCGCCGAGAACCTGACGGCCACCGAGAGCGGCTTCTCCGCCCTGCTGCGCCGCGTGGCCGCCGCCTTCCTGCCGGCCGCGGTGGACACCGTGCGGCTGGAGCTGGCGCTGGAGACCCCGGCCCGCCTGCGCTTCACGGTGCGCCCCGGCCCGCCCGGTGCTCGGTGCCCGGTGCCCGGTGCCCTGTGCCCGGTGCTCGGTGCCCTGTGCCCTGTGCCCGGTGCCCTGTGCCCGGTGCTCGGTGCTCGGTGCCCGCTGCCCGGTGCCCGGTGCCCCGCTGAGCGCTCTCTCCCCGCAGCTCCGGGACGCGGCCCGCCAGCGTTATGAGGTGCCGCTGGCCACGCCGCGGGTGCGAGGCCGAGCCCCGTCCACGCTGTACGGGCTGCAGGTCAGCCGGGACCCGTTCGGGCTCGTGGTGTGCCGGCAGCGCGGCGGGACAGTGCTGTGAGTGCCTCTGCCCCGCGTCCCCTCGCTCTGGCACAGCCCCGCGGGTGCAGGGACACTGCTGCGCACCTGCGACACTGCTGACACCACCGGGGCGCTGTCCACGGCTGTGGGGCTCTGCTTTGACTCCCTCTGCAGTCCAGTGGCTGGGCAGGGAACCAGGAATCCCAGAGCTCAGCCGAAACTTGTTTTTATTTCATGTGGTGTTGAGCATCCGTGTCCCTGCCCGGCACTGGTGCCCCAGCTCGGTGCCTCCCGCCCAGCTCTTTGCAGGAGTGTCCCTTTCTCCCCGCAGGTTGAACACCACGGTTGCGCCCCTCTTCTTCACAGACCAGTTCCTGCAGATCTCCACCTCGCTGCCCTCCCGTTTCATTTCGGGGCTGGGGGAGCACCTGACCCCGCTGTTCCTCGACACAGCGTGGACCAGGGTCACCCTCTGGAACCGGGACATGGCACCCACGGTAGGGAGCGGGGCCGAGGGAAAGGGACACATCCATCTGTGCTCCTGGGGGCGGCCCTGCGGCCTCTCATATCTTGTCGGGGCTGGGGAGATGTGTGTGTGCTGGTGCAGCTCTGGGCCTTGGCAAGCCCTTGAGACCCTTTTCCCCAGGCCCAGGTTTGTTCCCCAGAGCTCTGTGCTGCTTGGGAGCCGATTCAGGGCTCAGGGCAGAGCTCTGCTGGCTTGACAGCGTTTGGGACCACAAGCCTGGGTTTGCACCTGAAGCCAGTGCTCCTGACCGGGGCCAGGGGCGGTGGGGTGGGTGTGGGGGTCCAGCAGAGCCTCACTGGCACCACACCCTGCTCTACTCCAGCCCCACGTCAACCTCTACGGCTCCCACCCTTTCTACCTGGTGATGGAGGACGATGGCTCAGCCCACGGAGTCTTTCTGCTGAACAGCAACGCCATGGGTGAGTCCCGTGGAGGCGCCGGGCACAGGCCTGGCCCTGGCCCGTCCTCAGCTCCCTCCCCTGGCACTTGTGCTTCCCCAGACGTGCTCCTGCAGCCCAGCCCGGCCCTGACCTGGCGCACGACGGGTGGGATCCTGGACTTCTACATCTTCCTGGGCCCCGACCCCAAGAGCGTGGTGCGGCAGTACCTGGATGTCGTGGGTACGGCTTTGCCAGGGTGCTGTGAGCAGCGGGGCACAGCAGGGCTCTGGGGTGGCACAGGGCTGGGCCATCCCTGCCAGCACCCACCCTCTGCCCTCCAGGGTTCCCCTTCATGCCCCCGTACTGGGGCCTGGGCTTCCACCTCTGCCGCTGGGGCTACTCCTCCACCGACATCACCCGGCAGGTCGTGGCCAACATGACGGCAGCCCGCTTCCCCCAGGTAGGGCCGGGCGGCTCCCGAGCCTGCCCGCAGTGGGGTGGGGGTCCCACAGCAGCACGGGGGTCCCTGAGCATCGCCTCCGTCCACAGGACGTGCAGTGGAACGACCTGGATTATGCAGATGCCAAGAGGGATTTCACCTTCAACAAGAAAAGCTTCAAGGACTACCCGGAGATGGTGCGGGAGTTCCACAGCCGCGGGCTGAGGTACATCATGATTGTGGTGAGTTACACGGGCAGGCTGGCGCTGGGGTTCAGCTGCCCAGGGGCGGTGGGGAAGGCAGGGCTGGCTGTTCCCTGCTGTTGCTGGTGAAGCCCTGGCTTTGTGCCCTTCCAGGATGCTGGGATCAGCAGCTCGGGGCCCCCCAGCACCTACAGGCCCTACGACGAGGGCCTGAGGCGAGGGGTGTTCATCCGAAACGCCACGGGGCAGCCCCTGATCGGGAAGGTGCGTGTGGGGAGCAGCCCCAGGCCCACGGGGCTCGAGTGGGGCTGTGGGGGCAGGACACCAGGGGTGGGAGGGAAACGTTTGGGGGCCGTGGTGGAAGGTGGGAGGTGTGTGGGGCTGGGGGCTCTGCCCAGTGCTCTCCCTCCTGCAGGTCTGGCCAGGCCCCACGGCCTTCCCGGACTTCACCAACCCAGAGACTCACGAGTGGTGGCACGACATGGTGAAGGACTTCCATGAACAAGTGCCCTTCGATGGCATGTGGCTTGTGAGTGGCCCTGCTGGGCCTGGCTCCTGCCCTGCACCTCTGCTGGGCCCCGGGGCAGCAGCGAGGTCATCCCATCCTTTCCTTCCCTCCCCAGGACATGAACGAGCCCTCAAACTTCGTGGAGGGCTCCCAGGACGGGTGCCCCAACAACAACCTGGAGCATCCCCCCTATGTGCCAGGTACAGCAGTGGGTTCCAGCCCTGCCCAGGGCTGTGGGGAGCCGGGAGGAGCCCAGGGGAGGCTCTGAGCTCCACCTCTCCCGTGCAGGTGTGTTTGGGGGACGCCTGCAAGCCGGGACCATCTGTGCCTCCAGCCAGCAGTACCTGTCCTCTCACTACAACCTGCACAGCCTGTACGGGCTCACCGAGGCCATCGCCTCCCACAAGTAAGCCTGGGGCTCCTGCCACAGCTCCCACACGTCCTGGGGGATGCAGAGCTGGGAGAGACCCAGCGTGGGCAGTGTGGGCAGGCATCGGGTGGTGGGTGAGGGTTTGGTGTGTAACACAGGGCACTGTGGGAGCCTGAGCCCCTTCCCTGGCTGGGGATGCTGAGCAGACCCATCCGACTCCCAGTGCTCTGCTGAGGGTGCGGGGCAAGCGTCCCTTCATCATCTCACGCTCCACCTTCGCTGGGCACGGGCGCTACGCCGGGCACTGGACAGGGGATGTTGGCAGCGACTGGGAGCAGCTCTACTACTCCATTCCAGGTAGGCTGTGGGGCGCTGGGCCTGCACCCACACCCTGCTTCCCCCTTGCCCCCACAGCCAGGGGCTCCTCCACAGGCTCCATCCCCTGGTGCTGCAGAGCCCCGATGCCCTCTGTGCCCCCTGCAGAGGTGCTGCTCTTCAACCTCTTCGGGGTGCCGCTGGTGGGTGCCGACATCTGCGGCTTCAGGGGTGACACGGACGAGGAGCTGTGCGTGCGCTGGACCCAGCTGGGCGCCTTCTACCCCTTCATGCGGAACCACAACGACCACGGCACCCGGGTGAGCCCCGGGAGCCCTCACCCGGCGGGGCAGGGAGCTCTGGGCCGAGCCACAGGCTGCCCTGCCAGCAGGGGAGGGTGGCAGGTTCAGCCACAGGGCTGCGTGCCCCCAGTGCTGGGAGAGCCCATCCTGCATCCCTGAAACGCACCCTCCCCACGTGGTCTGAGCATCCCCTCGTGCTCTGCCCTCCCCGCAGCCGCAGGAGCCCTACGCCTTCAGCCCGCCTGCCCAGGCTGCCATGAGGAGCGCCCTGCGCCTCCGCTACTCCCTGCTGCCCTTCCTCTACTCCCTGTTCCACCGCGCCCACAGCGCCGGCGAGACCGTGGCACGGCCCCTGTTCCTCGAGTGAGTGCCAGCCCCTCGGGGCAGGGGGAGGCGGCTGCAGCATCTCCTGGCTGCCCTCCCCTCCTCCCCAGGTTCCCCACTGACCCCAACACGTGGGCCGTGGACCGCCAGCTCCTGTGGGGCGGGGGGCTGCTCGTCACCCCCGTGCTGGAGGCAGGACAGAGCAAAGTCAGCGGCTACTTCCCGGCGGGGACGTGGTACAGCCTCGCAGGGGTGAGTGCTCCTGCTGCTGCTCTGGGGGCTTTGCTGTGGGACCTTGTGCACATTCCTGGGGCTGGGTGTGGGTGTCGTGCCCCACCTGCCTTTGCTGGTGGCCATTGGAGGGCTCTGGCGCTGGGCTGAGCCCACCCACCCCCTGCTGTTGGCCCCCTGTGCCTGCTCTTCCCTCTCTCTGTCCCCGTGTAGGACTCCACCATCCACAGCAAAGGGCAGTGGATCCTCCTGCCAGCGCCCCTGGACACCATCAATGTCCACGTCCGTGCAGGGCACATCCTGCCCCTGCAGGTGAGCCCCCTCTGCTCTGGTGACACCATGGTGACCTGCCCGACCAGCCCGGGAGGGTGGCAGTGCCCACACCGCTGGCAGGGCAGTGTCAGTGGCTGCAGTGCCTGGCAGGGCGGGACACGGCTGTGGCAGTGCCCCGAGCTGTGCCTGCCCCGTGCCCCAGGAGCCCGCGTTCAGCACTGCCCAGTCCCGTGGCAAGGGCATGGCCTTGGTGGTGGCGCTGACCCCGGACGGCTTCGCCAGGGGAGACCTGTTCTGGGACGATGGGGAGAGCTGGGAGACCTTTGAGAGGGGGGACTACACCGAGATCCTCTTCCTGGCCTCGAACGTGAGCACGGGGCGCTGCTGGCAGGGCTCCTGCTGGCCCTGGCACACCTGTGTCTGCTCGGGGGGCAGCGCGTGGGGCAGGGCCCCTGGAGGAGCCCTGGGTGCACGAGGGGTGGCTGAGCCCCGGGAGCACACGGTGACATCCCTGCTGTCCCCAGGACGCCGTGCTCAGCCAGCTGCTGCGGGCCAGCGCCCACCTCGACGGGGTCCTGCTGGAGGCTGTGACTGTGCTGGGTGTCACCAGCCCTCCCCGGCGAGTCCTGGCCAATGGGGCCATCGTGAGTGACTTCTCCTACCGCAGTGACACCCAGGTCAGTGCTTCTTGCCACCCTAGGGAGGGGTGGTGGCCAGGAAGGGACCCAGAGGGGCTGGTGGGGTCTGGCCCCAGCAATGGCACAGCACGGGCCATGGCTGCCCTTCCCGGGGGCTCTGTGGGACCAGGACTGTGCCAGGCTCTGGCTCTGCAAGGGGCAGGGCCCGCCCGGGCTCTGTCCTGCCTGGCTCTCACCTTCCTTCTCCCCTCAGGTGCTGAGGGTCCCTGTGTCACTGCCCATGTGGGAGCAGTTTGTGATCTCCTGGTCCTGAGCCACCGTCGGCCACAGGGAGAGGCCACGCTGCTCCCCTGGAATCTGAGGACAAATCCGTCCCATCCCTGGTACCCAGAGCTGCCCCTGCCCTGCCCTGCCCACACTCCTGGGCCCTGTTTTCCCTCTGGCTGCTGGGCATCCATGGAGGGGTGTGCACTGGACTGGCAGAGGGAGGGGGGCCTTGCACAGCCCCAAGGGACAGGGAGAACCTCATCATCATCATCATCAAATCAGGGTAAAAATGACCCAAGTGCCTTTTGAGACAAGAAACTGGTTACTCTGGGGGCAGTAACTGGGGAATTTCCTGGCTGTGGTTTTGGGGAGCAGGATGTGCAGGGGCTGAGGGAGCAGAAGTGTGAATAAAGCTGCTGTTTGCTGGGAGCAGCCCCAGCCTGTGTCCGTGTCCCCTCTCCGGGTCCTGAATGTGCTCAGCCCCCAGCTGGAAATCACTGAGCTCCCTTTTTAAAAGAGCTGATTTCACTGAAGAGCCTGAAATCACTGAGCAGGGAGCGGATGTGCCTGTGCCTCTGGACACCCTGTGTCCTTCTAAGGACGCTTCTCCAGGAAGGTCGCAGCACTCTGCCCGCAGTGACAGTGGCACTCACAGCTCGTTGTGCAGCGGCCTGCACTGGGGGCTCAGCTTCTCCTCCAGGACAGCGTCGGGGGCGCACACCCAGGGGTCCCCCGTGTCCCACTGCCACCTGAGCAGCTGTGCACGGAGCCCCTGGAAGATGTCAGCATAGCGGGGGTCTGTGGCCAGGTTCTGGCTCTCGGCAGGGTCCCGGCTGCAGTCGAAGAGCTCCCAGCGGTCCCGGTAGTAGTACTGGTGCAGGGTCTTGCTCCAGTGGGTTGGCTGCCCCGCCCTGGTGCGGTTGAGCAGGTCTTGGAAGGTGGGTGAGATGTAAAAGTCCTGGTCGATGGGGAAGGGCATCTTGTAGTTGAGGTTGTGGATGAGGCGGAAGTGCCGGTGCTGGATGGCCCGCATGGGGTAGTACATGGTCACCTCGTGGTGGCTCTGGCTGCTGAAGGCCGTGGCCCAGGGCTGCTCTGACTCCAGGGCTGGCAGGAGAGACTTCCCCGTGAGCCGCACCTGCCTCGTGCCAAAGATGCTGTAAGCAGGGTAGGGGATGGAGAACCAGTCCAGAATGGTCGGAGTCAGGTCTGGAGGGGAGGAAAAGGGTGAGAGGAGGGACAGGCACTGTGGGAGGAAACTCAGCCCCAGAGAGGGACAGAAAGGTCCCCAGGGATGGTGTCCCCTGTTCTGTCCTCCCTCCTTCCCCTGCCCTGCACTGGCCCTGCCAATGCTGAGGGCTCTGGGGTGCCCCCAGGGACAGGACCCTGAGTTTTGGTGTAGGGAGGGTGGGGAGCAGCCCACACCCCCAGGCAGGGCTGTGCTGCCTCCCTCCCTCAGCCCTTACCCAGGAGGGTGGCGAAGGCGGGGCTGACCTGCCCCCAGCGCCGGGGGTGCTCAGGGGAGGACAGCAGCAGGGGCTCGGCTGTGCCCGAGCGGTACAGGTTGGTCCTGCCGCCGGGGAAGGGGATGCCGTTGTCGGAGGTGTAGATCACCAGGGTGCTGTTGAGGAAGCCAGCGTGGCGCAGCTCCTGCAGGACCAGCCCGATCCCTGCGGGCACAGGGGCACAGCTCAGCGGGGAGCCAGGGGCTGCGGCGCTCCCCAGCCTGGCCCGGGGCTCCCACCTTGGTCCATGCGGCCGATGGTCGTGTACTGGGCAGCCAGGTCTGCCCGGGCAGCCGGCGTGTCCGGGACAAAGGCAGGGACCTAAACAGAGACAGGGAAGGGCCATGTGGCTGTCACAGGCCGCTGTGCTTTCAGCAGCTCTTGCTGTGACACTGGAGGCAGTGACAAGGTGGGGGCCAGCCCTGGCTCCATCAGAGGCTGCCATCATGTGCAGCCCCACAGAGCCCCACACATTCCCACAGGTTCTCACCTGCACTTGATCCGGGTGGAAAATCTGCGGCTTCCAGTCGGGGATCCAGCCCATCCCGCTCTCTCCATTGCCAAACTTCTCACAAAAGGCCCCGTACTGGGGTTGGGAGTGCCCGCAGCGGTGGGGGTCGTGGAAGGCAACATAGAGGAAGAAAGGCCTAGGGATGGAAAGAGGGATGTGGAGGTGGTGAAGCAAAGGAGTGCCCGGAGACCTTCCTGGGCTGTGCCATGGCGAGCCGGGGTCAGCAGGACCTAATGTGGATATGGGGCAACACAGGGACAAGGGGCCCCTTCCTGTTTGAGACCAGCTGGGACAAGGGGACAGACACCTCTTCAGTGAAGCCAGGTTCCCTCCTCCCCACAGCCCTTCCCCGGACAAGGGGGCCGTCTCACCTCTCGTCCTGGCTCTGCAGGAACCGCCGGACCAGCTCCTTGATGCGGGTGATGTTTCTCCCCACCTGCAGGACTGAGCTGTTCTCCTCGGTGTAGGCGAACTCGAAGGGATACACAGCCTCTGGCCCCACGTGCTTCTTCCCAATTATCCCTGAGAAAAGCAGGGATAATTCTGTGCCAGGAGCAGTGCGAGGGGGGATGTGGCTGCTGCTGTCTCTGGGGAACAGCCTCAGGTCCAGGCAGTGCTCCCCGGCCCACAGACAGTGCAGCCACCACGCTCCCAGTGGGGTTTGGAGCTCCCTGCCTGTCCCAGCTCCCTGCCTGTCCCAGCTCCCTGCCTGTCCCAGCTCCCTACCTGTGCGAATGCCAGCGTGGCTGAGCAGCCGGGGCAGGCTCCGCACGCCGTCGAAGGAGTTGAAGTGATGCACGTCCTGGTGCAGCCCGTACATCCCGTTCTGGTGCTGTGGGTGAGGGGAAGCAGCTCGGTCGCACCGGGGCTGCCAGCCGTGCTCCAGCCGTGCCCGTGGCATCTGCCGTGGGCTGGCAGCCCCGGCCCGGCGCAGGGGGGTGCCCCTACCTGGGGCAGGCCGGTCAGGATGCTGGCCCGGCTCGGGGAGCAGCTGCTCACGGAGGTGAAGGCGTTCTGGAAGATCAAACTGTGCCGGGCCAGCTCGTCCAGGTTCGGCGTCCGGATGCCCGAGTTGTTGTAGGCGCCGCTCTCAAAGCCGCCGTCATCGGCTGCGGGATGGGTGCGGGGTCAGCCCGGGGGTGTCCCTGAGCGGGGACAAGGCCCGGGGGACTCTGATGGCACCGGGAGCATCCCCGGGCTGCGGGGAGGATGCAGCGCACCCCGGGACCCGCCCTCCCAGCCGCGGGACGCCCCCAGCGCCCAGCCCCGGGCAGGGGGCTCCGGGCCGGCTCCGGGGCTGGGCCGGGCCGCACTCACCCAGGAGCAGCAGCACATTGCGGGCCGGGACAGCGGCTCCGCCGGGGCAGAGCGCGCCCAGCAGCAGCACCAGCGCCCAGGGCTGCATGGCACCGGCACCGGCAGCGACAGCGGCAGCGGCACCGGCACCGGCAGCGACAGCGGCAGCGGCACCGGCACCGGCAGCGGCACCGGCAGCGACAGGGGCACCGGCAACGGGGCTCAGCAGCTCCTCCGGCCGCCCCGGCTCCTCCTCACCCCGGTCACATGAGGCGTCCCGGCCGCTCAGATCCGGCGCGGGCGGAGCCGCGGTCTCTGCGGTCTGTGCTGGGCTGGTACCGGCGGCTCCGGGCAGCCCCGGCCCCGCGGGGCCCCGCTCCTGCCCGGTCCCGCTCCTGCCCGGTCCCGCTCCTGCCCGGCCCCGCTCCTGCCCTGTCCCGCTCCTGCCCGGTCCCGCTCCTGCCCGGCCCCGCTCCTCCCGGTCCCGCTCCTGCCCGGCCCCGCTCCTCCCGGTCCCGGCCATGCCGGGGTGCCGCTGCCCGCTCCCGGCGCTGCCGCTGCTGCGCTGGCTCCCGCGCTATTCCCGGGCGTGGCTGCCGCTGGACGCGCTGGCCGGGCTGGCCGTGGGGCTGACCGCCGTGCCGCAGGCGCTGGCCTACGCCGAGCTGGCCGGGCTGCCGCTGCAGGTGGGTGCCGGGGCCCGGGGCTGGGACCCGCCCTGCCCGGTGGGAGCCGGGACCCCGCTCCCGGAGCAGCGGGCCGGGGTGGCGGGCAGGGCTGGGCTGGGCTGGGTGACCAAGGGCTGATGTGTGCAGTCGCCCGTTTCCTGGGCAGGATGTTCTGCGTCTGCCAAGGGCTCTGGAGTGACCGGAGATCAGCCCAGCCCTCCCAGTTCGGAGTCTGGCCTCTCCCAGCTCCCAGGGCTGTGCCAGTGCCCCTTCTGTCCCCCTGCAGTACGGCCTCTATTCCTCCTTCATGGGCTGCTTCGTCTACTGCTTCCTGGGCACGGCCAAGGACGTGACGCTGGGTCCCACGGCCATCATGTCCCTGCTGGTCTCCTCGTACGCCTTCCACGAGCCCGTCCATGCCGTTCTCCTCGCCTTCCTCTCCGGCTGCATCCAGCTGGCCATGGGGCTCCTGCGCTTCGGTGAGAGACTCTGGCCGAGCACAGTTGTATGCTTAGGGTATTGCTGTACAGCCTCTTGTTGTTCCTTGCTCCTCTCTGCTCTCTGGGACACTGGGGTTGTCCTGCTGGCGCTTGTGACAGCCCCCTGTGCACACACATGAGGCCCCGCTGGGGTCAGGAGCTCACTGCCTCCCATCCCATGCAGGATTCCTTCTGGATTTCATTTCCTGCCCTGTCATTAAAGGGTTCACATCAGCTGCTTCCATCACCATTAGCTTCAACCAAATCAAGGTAGGATCTGCCCTGTCCTGGATGCCTTGCCAGCCCTCTCCTAGTGCTGCGGAACTGGGATATTTGGCACCGGGCTGGGCAATGTGTGTGGTGCTGGAGGAAGGAGCCTCAAAGGGGTCCTGGGGCCCCCTGCCAGTGGTTCTGCTGGGTCCCTGAGCGCTCTGCTCTGAGCAGACCAAGCTGAACACACCCAGCTGGTGGCATCCAGGACACCAGTAAAACCAGGACATTGGGTTTGGTCACTTGCAGGAGGCACTGGGCAATCCTCTGGCACGGTGGGTTTGCAGATTTGGAAGCTGGGGGGTGTTTTGCAGCCCCAGCAGCCCCTCACTGGCCCCTCAGGGTCCTGAGGCTCTGCTGGGCTGCCACACTTCCTCTGTGGTTAACCCAAATCAGAGCCTCTGCCAGCAGCTGCCAGGCCGGCGTTGGCTAATGGCTGCGGTCACGGGAGGGCCGGGCTGTCACCACGCTTTGTCTTCTGCACAGAACATCCTGGGGCTGCAGGGCATCCCGAGGCAGTTCTTCCTGCAGGTCTATGAGACGCTGCGGAGGATTGGGGAGACCAGGTCAGCACCATCCCTGCCCTGCTCCCTCCCCTGCAGCTGCGGCGTCTTGGGCTCCGCTGCTTCGCTCCCCTTCGCTTTGGTCACACCTTGGACTGATTCCTGGGGCTCTGCCCAGCGCTGTGACACAACTCCCCCTCCCCGGGGCTTTGTGGGAGCTCTCGCTGTGCCCACAGCATGTTTGGGGTGGCGCTGAAGTGCCTCTTGCAGGGCTGGGGACGCTGTGCTGGGGCTGACCTGCCTGGCCGCGCTGGCAGGGCTCCGGGCCATGAAGAGCCGCCTGCCCCCCGCTGCCCCTGCAGACCCCCTGGCTGTCAGGATCAGCTACCTGATTGTCTGGATCTCTGCCACAGGTGTGTCAGCTGTCCCCTGGCCCGGCCCCTCCCGGGGGCTCATCTCAAGCCCAGGCTGGCAGGAGCCAAGACCTGGAGGTGGGTCAGCAACCCAAGGGTGCTGCCCCCGTGCCCCTTCCTAGGGCCCGGGATACCCATCACATCCTGCCCCCTCCCGCTGCCCTGGGCAGCTTTCACGGGCGCTCTCTCCCCTTTCACAGCACGCAATGCTCTGGTTGTCCTGTTTGCTGGCCTGGTGGCTTACTCCTTCCAGGTGATGGGCTCCCAGCCCTTCAGGCTCACGGGCAGCATCCCCCGGGGCCTCCCGGCGTTCCGGCCGCCGCGCTTCTCCCTGGCAGCGCCCAACGGCACCGTCCCCTTCCAGAGCATGGTGCAGGTGGGTGCTGGCAGCTCCCCAGGGGCTGCTCTGCTCCCTCCTCGTGTGCTGGGTCCCAGCCTGCCCTGACTGGATCCTCCCCTCCCAGGACATGGGGGCCGGGCTGGCCGTGGTGCCGCTCATGGGCCTGCTGGAGACCATCGCCATCGCCAAGGCTTTCGGTAGGGCTGTGCCAGGGTCCTGCCCTGTGCTCGTGGGGGCTCAGGGTGCTGGGGAGGGGTCTGCAAGGGCTCGGAGTGCTGGGGAAGGTGCTGTTCCTTCTGGAGGGACTGGGCTGCAGTTCACAGCGTGGACTGGCAGGAGGGGTCCTGTGGGGTGCACAGCTGAAATTTGCCCAGGAGGTGAGTGTTGTCTCGGGTGCTCCTGTGCCTGAGGGGTGCCAGGGCAGGGCCCACACAGTCCCAGTCACTGCTGGTTGTGCTCCATGTGTGTGGCATGTTGTGCCTGTGGGAACCTCAGGCCAATGCCAGCATCTCCTTTCAGCCTCACAGAATGGTTACAGGATTGACCCCGACCAGGAGCTGCTGGCTCTGGGTAAGAGCTGCTTGGTCAGGAGGGCAGGGGTGGGGCTGTGGCCCCAGCACTGCCTGAGATCCCATCTGGGCAGTCCTGTCTCCACCTGAACTTTTCCCTTCCTAACCTTGCTGCCCCCACCCCAGGCGTTCTGTCAGCTCAGGAATTTCCAGAGCAGGCTGAGTCACTCTTGCACAGCTGGGTGGGCACTGTCCAGCCCTGGGCTGGGAAGGGAGAAGGTCATGACGGGGACACAGACACAGCAGTGCCTTCCCAGCCCCTCTCCTTGTCTCCTCAGGTGTCGCCAATGTCCTGGGCTCCTTCGTCTCCTCGTACCCCATCACGGGCAGCTTTGGCCGGTGGGTATCAGGAGGGGGAGCAGGGCACTCGCTGGGGCTTGGATGAGGGAGCTCTGCAAGATCTTGAGTGGAAGACTGTGCTGACCCCAGTGGGTCCCTGAGCTCGTGTCCTGGTGGCCACCTTCCCTTCTGCTGAGGGCCACCTCCCTTCCTGCTGTGTGGTCCCGCTGCAGGCAGAAAGCCAGGGGCTTGCTCGTGTTCCTGCCTTGTGGGGTGGATGGTTTTCCTGGGTGGGGCCTTTGGGCAGTGGGCAGGAGCATCCCCCAGCCCCGTCCCTGCACAGCCTGGGATGTGTGGGTTTGCATTTCAGGACGGCAGTGAATGCCCAGTCAGGGGTCTGCACCCCCGCGGGAGGGCTCGTCACAGGTACAGCCCTGCCCTGCCCTGCCCTGCCCTGGGCTGCTCCCTGTGCCAGGGACCCCTGGGCATCAGGGACCCCTGGGTATCAGGGACCCCTGGGTGTTGGGGACCCCTGGGTGCCAGTGACCCCGGGTGTCGGGGTGCCCATGGCTCAGGGGTCCCCCTCCCGCAGGTGCCCTGGTGCTGCTGTCCCTGGCGTACCTCACCTCTCTCTTCTATTACATCCCCAAAGCGGCGCTGGCTGCTGTCATCATCTCGGCCGTGGTGCCCATGTTCGACGCTGGCATCTTCCGGACGCTCTGGCGGGTTAAGAGTGAGGGAATGGGCAGTCCCCCTGCTAAAGGAACCTCCCGGTGCAGCCATAGAAGCAACTCTGGCAGCCACACTCGCTCCCCTGAGCTGGGATTGAGGCCCCTTCAGGGCTCCCCCCTGCCCCACTCACACAGAGCAGGTTTCCTCACTGGCTCTGCCTCAGGTTTCCCATAGCAGTCTCAGATGTCCAGATCCTTAAAAAAAATTAATCATGGTGCCATAACCAAGTAACAGAATAACAGCTCGAGCTGGGTGTTTGCGAGGAGGGATCCAGAACAAATGAACCTGTGAGATTTTATCCCTTTATCCCCTCACAGACATGTGAAAATCTGCGAGTGGTTGGGTCCTGCAGCCGTTTCTGAGTGTCCCATCATTGTCTCTGGAGTGTCCCATCACAGTCTCTGAGTGTCCCATCACAGTCTCTGAGTGTCCCATCACAGTCTCTGAGTGTCCCATCATGTGGCTGCCCACCGGATCCTGAGTTCTTTGTTGTGCAAAGGGTGGCCCCTTCCAAGCGCTCCCACCCTGAGCTCAACCTGCGTCTGCACTGAATGCATTCCTCAAGAGCCCGGTGCAGCCCGGCTCTGGACGCTGTCACTGAGTGCCCTGTGGCACCAGGACCTGCCACAGCCCAGCCTGGCTTCTCTCTCTTGCAGGGCTGGACCTTTTGCCCCTCTGTGTGACATTCCTGCTCTGCTTCTGGGAGATTCAGTACGGAATCGTGGCGGGGGTGCTGCTTTCTGGGATCCTCCTGCTCTACTCCATTGCCAGGCCCCCAATAAAGGTGGGCTTCTCCCTCCCCGTGGATGTGCTGGGAGGGGCTCCTGAGGGCAGTGGGGTGTTGGGGTGCAGGATGCTCCTGACCTGTTCTGACTGCCATGGACACAGCACAGGGACCCCTTTCAAAGAGCAGGAGAAAAGGAACAGCCAGGAGAGGAGGAGAGGGAGGCACGGCTGTCCCTGTCCTGCTGACGCTGGGGTGTGTGCGGGAGGGTTTTCCCTGAGGGATGGGGGCTCCTGCTGCTCCCACTCCATCCAGGAGGACCGTGAGTGGCACGGCAGCTGTCCCTGCCTGGGGAGGGTCTCAGCCCTGAGCTGGCAGTGACTCCTGTCCCCCCAGGTGTCGGAGGGGGCGGTGCTGCTGGTGCAGCCGGGGAGCGGCCTGCACTTCCCCGCCGTGGAGCACCTGCGGGACTCGGTGTGCAGCCGTGCTCTGGCAGGTACTGTGCTCCCACCCGTCCTGGGGACACAGCTGTCACCGCCTGCATCACTTCTGCTGCGGGTGGCGAGTGCTGCCCAGACCCAAGCACTGCGGGTGCAAGCGGTGACAGCACCGCTGTGCCACCCCTGCCAGCCCCTGCCCTGGCTCTGAGGGCTGTGACCCCTGGGCTGGGCATTTCTGGACATGTCAGGGACGTGACCTTGTGCTCTTCCAGCAGCATCTCCACCACGCTGCGTCATCCTGGACTGCTGCCACATCAGCAGCATCGATTACACGGCGGTGGTGGGGCTGGCAGAGCTGCTGCAGGAGCTGCGCGGGCACGGCCTCTCGCTGGCCTTCTGTGGCCTGAAGGTGTGTGGGACCCTGGCCACTCCGGCCAGCCCCAGGGAGGGCGTGGGCTCAGCCCAGCTGCCCTCCCCGGGCTCTGTGCTGGCCCCTCCTCTGTGGCACCATCAGCGTCCCACGCGTCTCACAGAGCTGGAGGCTGCGGGGCCCTGGAAGGGCTGCCTGCTCCCTGCTGGAGAGGCTGGGGCTCTGCCCTGGAGGGGTGGGAAGCAGCCAGCACTCCCCCAGCCCGGGTTTCTCTGCCCTCAGGACCCTGTTCTCCAAGTCCTGCTGTCTGCAGACTTAGAAGGATTCCAGCATTTCCCCAGCTGGGAGGAGGCAGGTGAGGCTCTGGGCTGCTCTCCCAGGACGGGATGAGTGTGGCTCTGGAGGACTCCCGTGGGGATCTGACCTGTCCAGCTGCACAGCAGCAGTGGGGGCTGCAGGGGCTCTGGGAGGGGGAGCTGGAGCCCCTCTGAAGGATTGGATCTCCCCAGCCTTGGGGATTCCTAATGAGCTCTGGTGGTTCAATCCAGCAGCAGCTCAGCACCAGAGCCCTTCACTCCCCCTACAGAGGGACAGAATCAGAGAAAAGGCAAAACTCTTGGGCTGAGATGAAGGCGGTTTAATAGGACAGAAAAGAAAATTATAATAATGATAAAGGAATATCCAGAGCAAGTGATGCACAGGGTGCTTGCTCACCACCCTCTGAGCAATGCCCAGCCAGCCCCTGAGCAGGGGCCCTCACCCCCAGGACAAATCCCCCCTGTGCTCTGGAACATCCCCTGGGCACTGGGGCAGCTCTCCTGGCTCTGCCCCCAGCTCCTCTCTGGCCAGGCAGCCTGGGAGCCTGAGAAGTCCTTGGCTCAGTGTAAGCAGTGCTCAGCAGCAGCTGAGCCATCAGGCTGTTATCAACAGGAGCCTCATCCTGAATCCAAACACAGCTCTGAACCCACTCCTGGGAACACAAACTCCATCCCAGGCAGAGGCAGGACATGAGCCTTGGCTTGACTCTGCTCCCGTTCCTGTCCCAGCGCGGTGCAGGGGAGCGGAGCCCTTCACCAGCACTGCCGACAGCTCGGGGCTCATCCAGTGAGAAGAGTTTGGGTTGAACGTCCTGTGACACCCCAGGGACCCCAGCACACTGCGTGGGAGCCTCCTGCCGCAGCCAGGCCTGTGGGGATGGACTGTCCCCATGTCCCACACCGAGATGGACAGAGCGGCACCAGCCCAGCCCCACACGGGCTGTGGGACAAAACTGTTCCATGCCACAGTGACCAGTGCAAAGCCATTCTTCCTCCATGGCTGCTGCCATTTTTAAACAGCTGTTTGAATTCTGGACCCTTTTCATGTCCTGGGCCACTCCAGTGGTGACGCAGGGTGTGCTCCTGTCAGAGCTGTTCCAGGGCTGCTGTGCTGCCCTCCAGGCAGGCAGGGGGGCTCAGCCTTCAGCTGCTGGGAGAGGAAAACCTCTGGGACTGTGCTCCTTACTGATTTTTATCCTTACTCATCTTTTTTATTCTTATCTTTTCTGTGGGGTGTTGTGCCAAACACGGCCCTGGGTCAGGGCTGGGCTGTCCCCCTGGGGTGCAGCCCCTGGCCTGGGCCGTGCCGAGGGGACAGGCACGGTGACACCAGGCTGTGCCCAGCTGTGTGACAGGGACAGCACCTGGTGGGGCTGGGCAGGGTCGGGAGTTCAGTTTCCCTGAGCAGCCCTCGGCCACAGCGAGGGTGTAATAAATCAGAAATCGCTAATGAGTCAGTGTGATCTCTGCCTTCCTGAGGGAAAACTTTTTCCTTTTGTGTGGGAAGGGGAGATTATCTTCTGGATGGTGCTGAGCATGCCAAGGAATAGAAACTGAAACCGGGCGGGTGAGCCGAGCCCCAGGGCAGGGTCTGGTACAGCTGCTGCTGCGGGAGGTGCAGGTAGGGCAGCAGAGGTGCCCGGGAGCCACGCACCTGCCCGGGCCGCGGGTGCTGCCCCGGAGCGCTGCCGCCGTCCGGAGCAGCCCTGAGCTGTGAGTTCTTGCTGCACCACGGGGTGCGGGGAGGGGGAAACGGGCACGGGGTGAAATGGGCTGGTTGTTTGGGAATGTGTGTGTGCTCAAACCCGTGTGAGCAAGGAGGTCAGGGCTGCTGCGAGCCCGTCCTCGGCTGGTCCTGGCTGGGCCCGGGATGGGGCACCAGCCGTGTCCCTGCTCCTGCCTGTGGAATCCGCTTTGATTGTCGGGTCCGGCACAACACCCGTGCCCTCCCGGTGCTGCTCCTGCCCCGGGCCGGAGGGTGGGGGAGACTCGGGCGGCACCGGGGCAGAGCCCCGAGCGATGCCCGGCGGGATGGGGGTCGGGCGGGGCGGGACCCGTGGACAGCCGCCGGGGGCGGTGGCCGGGGCCGGGATTGGCGGGGAGGTCCGGGGCTGGGCGGGGACCGTGACTGCAAAAACGAAAGTTGGCGGCTCGGCGGAGAATCGAAACTTATCCGGGCGGGAGTCGGCGGAGCCGAAGGACTAGCGGGCTTTGCAGGTGCCGCTGCCCGTGCCCGGTCTCTCGGTGAGTGGCGCTGCCGGGGCCGGCGAGCGGCGGGACGGGGAGCCGGGCCTGGGGGCTCCGGGGCGGGCGGCGCGGGGCGGGGGCAGCCGCGGGTCCGGGGCGGGCGGCGCTGCGGGCTCCGGGCCCCGCTGCACCCTCCCGGTGCCGCCGCAGCCCCTCCGTGCGCCCCGATTTCCCCGGTGCACCCTGATCCCCGATCCGCCCGGAGCCCTCCGGTGCGTCCCCGGGCACTCCCATCTCCTCCCCGTTTACCCGGGCGCCCCCACCCCGCGGTGCCCCCGGTCGCTCCCGGTGTCCCCCCCACCCCGGTCGCTCCCGGTGTCCCCCCCACCCCGGTCGTTCCCGGTGTCCCCTCCCCCCCCGGTCGTTCCCGGTGTCCCCCCCCCCCCCCGGTCGTTCCCGGTGTTTCCCCGCCCGTGCCCCCCCCCGGGCCCTCCCGGCGCCCCCCGGGAGCCGCGCTAGCCCCGCCCCTCACATCACATAACGGATTCATTTGCATATGACCGCCGCTTCGCCACGCCATTGGTCCATCCACCCTGGGTATTTGCATATATCCCGAGGGGGCGGAGAGCCGCCAATCCGCGGGGATGATAGCGGGTTCATTTGCATACAGGCCACGCCCACCCGCGGGTCAGCGCCGCCCCAGGCCGGGCTGGGCAGCGACCTCGGCCGGGCCGCGGGTTCGGGACCCGCTCCGGGCTCCAGCCCAGTCCCGGTTCCGCTCCCGGCTTCCGGCGCAGCCCCAGGCAGGGTTCGGGGAGCCGGGCTCTGAGCGCTGCTGTGTGTGTCTGTCTGTCTGTGTGTCGGCGCTGTCGCTCCCCCACGCTCCCGCCCCGCTCTCGGGTGTCGCAGGCCGCTCCCGGCACTCAGCCGGCCGGGCGGAGGGGGCCGAGACTCGGCTGTGTCTCTGCCCCGTCCCCGTCTGTCCTCCCTGCTCTCCTGCAGCCGCCCTGGGGCCACGCTGGGCACCAGGGCTGGGCTGAGGCTGCAGAGTGACCGCAGCCTGCCTGTGCCACCCCTGGTGCCCGTGGGGCTCTGGGCTCTGCCCAGCTCGTTCCACGCTGCTCTCGTCCCGAGCTCCCCTCCCCATCTCTCATCTCAGCCTCCCCTGGCATCCCTGCCCAGAGAGTTTTCCTCGCCCTGCAGTGACTGGTGGGACACACAGAAGTGACTCAGTTGCTGACACATCCTACACAGTCTCCAGTGTTGAACTAGTTTCTGTTCTTGCTAATGAGGTAGTGCTGTTTTTTGTTAAAAGACTGAGTCCCCCTTGACACAACTTACAGTTTCTAACTTGTTGTTACATTTAGAACTCAGCCCAGAAGTGCGTTTGACAACACACCTGCTCTGCCTCTCTGAACAGAGGCAGCATCAGGTACACAGCACTCAGGTTATACTTGGGGAAATGTTTCTTAATCCTTTATTTGTTTAAGACCAAATGACCTGGGCCACCAGAATGGCTTTTGGTTTGCTGACAGAGAGAAGTGGGATTCTAGGAAAACACACTAAGTCAGACTTGAGCTGCTGCAGTCCCGACAGGGTCAGTTCTTAACAAATCCCTCTGCACTCCAGCATGGCAGGGTAACAAACCTGGGATCTGCAGCTCTGAAATCCTGTAGGAAGAACATCCAGAGCAGCTGAGGTTCAAAGCTTTTGCTCTCAGACTGGGGCAGAGGCAGCATGGAGGGGCCTGTGAAGCCCCTGCAGAAGGCAGAGATCTGCTCTGCTGCCTGGCTGCGCCTGCAGCTGCCCTTCACAGCTTTTTGAAGGACTGGATAAAGCTGTAAAGATAAAACGGGAGTTTCCTCTGCTTTCCTGGAAAGGCCTCAGCTGCTGGGAGCGGTCACAGTGCCACCCCAGAGGGCTGTGCCAGCTGGGACGTGCCCCTGTCCTGGCACGGGGCCGCAGGCACCGCGGGTTGGCAGCGCTGCAGGAGGGACAGGGATGGAGCTGAGCCTCGCTGCTGCGGTTCCTGCATTGCTCTGCAGCTGGCAGGGCCCTGGGGAGGGCAGGAGGCTGCACAGGGAGTGGGGGCATTGCTGGTGGGAGCTGAGCAGGGAGCAGCAAACAGCTCCCGTGTGCCGTGTCCTGGCTCTGCCTGGGATGGAGTTTGTGTTCCCAGGAGTGGGTTCAGAGCTGTGTTTGGATTCAGGATGAGGCTCCTGTTGATAACAGCCTGATGGCTCAGCTGCTGCTGAGCACTGCTTACACTGAGCCAAGGACTTCTCAGGCTCCCAGGCTGCCCAGCCAGAGAGGAGCTGGGGGCAGAGCCAGGAGAGCTGCCCCAGTGCCCAGGGGATGTTCCAGAGCACAGGGGGGATTTATCCTGGGGGTGAGGGCCCCTGCTCAGGGGCTGGCTGGGCATTGCTGAGAGGGTGGTGAGCAAGCACCCTGTGCATCACTTGCTCTGGATATTCCTTTATTATAGTTTTCCTTTTCTTTCCTATTAAACTGTTTATCTCAACCCACAAGTTTTGCCTTTTTTTTCTGATTGTCTCCCTGTTCAGAGGCTTGGAGTGCCCTGGTCCAGTGCAAGGTGTCCCTGCCTGTGGCAGGGGTGGAACGAGATGACCTTTAATGTCCCTTCCAACCCAAACCATTTCCAGTTTAACAATTAATTTCACTCCCCTGCAGAGAGAAGAGAGGTGCAGGTCCCTCCAGTCCCTGATGCAGAGGAAGAGGTGAAGGGAGAAGGCGCTGCTGGCTTTCTTCCACCACTGAAACAAAGGAGACCGAGGGGGAGTCACTGATGGACGGGGCAGGAGCTCTGCCCGGCACCTCAGGCACCACACCTGGCACTGCAGGTGGATCTCCCTCCTCTGCTGGGACATGGAAGGAGGAAGAGGAACCCTCAGTGCTGGAGTCTGCCCCAGAGGACAGCACAGAGCCCTCGGCTCAGCGCGGGGCTGGCGACTCGGCCGAGGTGGCTTCTCCGCAGAAGAAGGTGAGGATCCTGCTGGGGCTGGGGGCACCTGTGGCCTGTTTCCCTCTCGTGTGAGGTGAGGGGGCCGGGCTGCAGCCCCCACATCCCGCTGGCCACGCCGGGGAGCTGCTGCCCGGCTTCCTGCAGGAGCAGGCTGTGTTTGCTGACACTGTTTAGTGTGTGCGGCGTCGGGGGAAGCCACAAATCACACGAGTCAGCCTGGGCACTGCAGCGCTGCTCTGTGCTCCTGCCGAGCAAGCCTTGAACATTAAACCTACACAGCTCTTAAGAGTTATTTGCATTTCACTGGCTGGTCTTGTCCCTCCTCTTCCTGATCATTCTCTGTTGTTCTCTGTTAGCCCCGTGTAGCAGGGAGATGTTGGTACTTGCTGCAGTGGAGGAGGTGACAAAGAGTTTCCCTTTGGCAATGAATAAACAGACTTTGTGGTCTTTGTTTTTCTTTTTTTAATAGAAAAGGAAGAAGAGTAAAGCAAAGACAAATACATCCATCTCTGAGGAACAGGACTCTCTGCCTCCTCAAAGCACAGCTCAGACCACAGAGCTGCCTGACACGTGTGGTGTTCCTCGAGCGATCCCCCCTCCCGGCGGTGAGGGAGCAAAGCCCGGCGCTGGTGGACTCGCTGATGCCCGTGGGGACACAGCTGAAGGCAGCAGGGATGTGGCACACCCGGGGAAGGACGCTGGCAGCCCGGGGGCAGAGGGGCTGAGCCCTGCACAGCAGAGCAGCACGGCCAGCAGGGCTGGCCCAGCCCCAGGGGAGCAGGCAGGGCTGGGAGCAGCCCCGGAGCACGGACAGACAGGACAGACAGGACAGACTGCCGGGGGCCGTGGGGAGCAGGGCAGCCGTGCCCCTGGGCAGCTGCCAGCAGCCACAGCAGAGGCCCAGGGCAGCAGCAAGGAGCCCCCTGCCAGGGGAGCCCCCCAGAGCAAACCCGAGCCCAGGAGCTCCCCTGGGGCCCAGAGCCCGCAGGCTGGGAGGGAGCCCAAGCAGAAGGGGAGCAATTCCACTGTCAAGGTGAGTGTGAGTGGGCTCTGGTGAGTTTGCAGTGGGCACAGCTTCCCTTTCCACTGGGGCTTGCTCGTGCTGTCAGTGAGGCTGAGGAGCAGCCCAGGGATACGGGGTTGAACTGGGGAGTTGGTTTCTCTCCTGGGTGTCAGTTCTAGCCCAGCTCTCACTGAGGGCTCGCTCAGGTACCCCCAGGACTGGGAGGTGCCTCTTTTCCAGCCAGCTGTGCTCTGGAGAGCTCTGGGATCCCTTGAACCGAGGGGGTTTTGTGCTTTGCAGGTGCCTGTGCCTGGTGAGCTGGAAGTTGCTGTGGGTTCTCTTTCACTGTCTTTACCCCCCCACACCCTGGACCTGGGGCTCCCTGACCTGGCTGCTTGGCAGTGTGTTTGGGCTGGGCTCCCCTGCCTTCACGTGCTGTTTGCCTTGACCAGCAGCTTCCCTCAGTATTTCCAGGAGGATGGGGCTGCTGGTGCCCCTGGAGGAGATGTTGTGCTTCCAGGGTCTCCTGTTTTCACTGTTTGTCTCTCTGTTGCAGAATGCAAACACAAAAGAGAAGAATCAGAGCCCAAGTGAGAAAATGCCTGACGTGGGTGAGAAGACAAGTCCGAGCCCAAGAGCTGAGGCTGCCAGGAAGGAGGGTGCTGTGGCTGCAGCAGACAGCCCCAAGAGCAAAAAGGAGCAAAGGAACCAGAAACCCGTGGAAAAGATTAAAGAGAGGTGAGAACAGCCCTGCTGCTTCCCAGCATTGTTCACTAACAGGAGCTGCTGTGAAGAGGACTCAGGACTCCAGACTGAGGTGCTGGGATTGGGTCAGGACGTACCTCAGACATGTGGAAATGGAATTGTTCTGAAACTGAGGTGAGGTGGTTGTGCACAACCAGTGCTGAATGGGAGCTGCAGCACAGGTGGTGTCCTGGGTGATGTGTTCAACCTGCTTGAGTATCTGATGGATAGAAAAGAGATTATTCTCTTACTTCTTGCCCTTATGAGCAGCATGTGCTTCACACACATGTGCTTCAGGTGAATAGTGTAAAGAGCTGTTCTGATGTTTTGTGTTAGGTGTATGAGCTGGAAGGGGTTGAAAGTGTTGAAAGCCATTCCAGGTGACTCTGCTGGGCCAGGGCATCTCCTGCTGCCTTTAGGAGCCCACTTTTCCTTTTTGCACTAGGCCTGCTCAAACATCAGTCTGAGTGAACTGCTGCCACAGTTTATGGGTCTTGCAGCCACTCAGCTGGTGGCTCAAGTCTGATTTGAGGTCCACAGTGATTTGTGCAATTAAAAAACCCCAACAGAATCCTTTCTATTTCCCTTGCAATTCCTTCCTGCAGCTCTGTGACCCACAATGAGGGTGTTACAGTCTATTTCCATGCAATATTATCCAACGACTTCAAGCTCAACCCCGAGACCCATAAAGTGTTCATCAGGGCTCAGGACATTCCTTCCTACAGCAGCTGGAAGGACAACATCTGTGAGCTGAGCTGCACCCGGTGAGTGTTCCTGCTCTGGAGCGGGCCCCTGTGCAAGGTGTGGTTCTGTGCCCACACATGGGGGCTGCAGCAAAGGGTTTCACTGTGGAGAAAACTCTAAAATGTCCTTATGAAAGCACAGTCACCATTCCTGTTAAAAAGGGAGCAATGCAGGAAAAGGAGGTCTGTAGATCAGCTAACATGTCCTTTGCCTGCCTTTGCTGTGTTTGTGTTTCCAAGGCATCTGGGAGAACATGGATACCTCATCGAAGGTGCTGTAACTCTCTCCAAAGAAATCCTGGATAAATACATTCCTTACAAGTACTGGGTGACCTGTGGGAAGGGGGAGTATGAGTTCATTTACAAGAATTCAGAATCCAATGACCACGTGAATCGCTGCTTACTGGTCCCAAAGGCCCTGCTCAACAACAGAGGTGAGCCCTGCTGGCCGGAGCTGCCCCTGGGGTGATCCCTGCTGTGGCCCAGCATTGCTGCCAGGCAGCCCTGGCTGCAGCTGGGAGCTCGGGGGGTGTTGCTGTGGCAGCTGGCAGAGGGAAGGCACCTGATGGCAGTGGTTGTTTCCCTGTGTTGCTGTTCCAGAGTGGCACCAGTACGACGACATTGTGTGCGCAAAGCCTTCCAGGTTGCAAACCATCAGAAACACTTGGCAGAGAATTATTGGTGACAAAAACAGGGAAGTGGTGGAAGGGAAGAAAATAGCTGCCAGTGTTATGTTAGAAAGTATCTTCAGCATTCTTGGAACCTGGAGCCGTGACAACCTGAGGAACTTCTTCTGGCAGCTGAGGCAGTTCCATTACGTTGCAGTCGCCCAGCGGGTGTTTGATGGCAAGCCAATGCCGTGGATAGAGCTGGACTTCAGCACAGAGCAGGTGGTTCTTCTCTTCAGGTTCTTCTCTTGCACGGGTTCTTCTCTTCTTCAGGTTTTCTTCTCTTGCACAGAGACAGAAAACATTCTGTCCCTGAACCCAAACTTTCTTTTTGCTGTTGACCTTGCTGGGTTCAGTTTGCTTTTCCAGTCAAATTTCAGGAGCAGAAGCAGTGGGGATCCCTCTGGGGTGGCTGCCTTGGGGGCTTCAGTCAGCCTGTGCACCTCAGTGTGGCTCTGAGACCCCACGTGGGCCAGCAGCAGAGCTGTGACGTGGTGACTTTGTACTGGAGTGGGTTTTGAGTCTGGATCTTGCCTTGCCATTAGGTTTTGCTGCCAGTTCTTCTGTCACTAACAACTTCCCTGCACTCGTCCCTTGCTCCAAACCTGCCTGCTTTTGGGGAGAAGCTCCTGATCCTGTCCTAAGCAGTGATGCCAGCACAGCTTCTGGAATCCAAAATTTCTTAATTGACGTAATTAGGAAATGTGGCAGAAATGCCACTTTGTCTTTTTTGGTTGTCAGGGCTGCTCCTTCCTGTCCAGTGGCCTCACTGGAACTGGGAGAAGACATTGGGTTCAGAAGAGAAAGCCTAATATTGTGACTGGTTTATTTGTTCCCTTCTTGGTCCCAGGTGAACGACTTGCTGCTAAAACACATGAAGAAAATCGCTCTCCCTTTCCTGGCAGCAGAAGCAGCTGCAGAGGACAGAGTCATCCAAAGCAAACTGGCCCTGGGGCTCACCATTCTTGTGATAGTTGAGGACTATTCACTGCCAGCACATAAAGGGGAGCTGGCTGACCTGTGTAGCCTCCTGTGCTTGGAGGAGGTGGCTCAACAAGATGTGCAGAACGAGATCCATCGCATCAAACAGGCTTTTGCAGGAGTTACCAAGTAAGTGCTGCGTGTACCTGCTCACTGCCCGGGCTGGCATTGCTCAGGGGTAGCACCTCTGCTAAAACAGCAGGGCCCCAGCTCTCCACTGCCACAGAACCAGAGGAACTGTCACATTTGGGGTGGCTTTGGAGGTCTCAGTTCCAGCCTGCTGCTTGAAGCAGGGCTGACATCCAGGCGAGGCTGCAGTGCATCCTTCCACACTTTTTGGCTGGTTTTCCCCTGGAGTGCCTGTTCACCAGGCTGTGATCTGACTGGCTCTGGATTTGGAGTTTTTCACTTGCACAGCTGCAGCTGTTGCATTTCTTCCTGGGGTCCTTCTCTGTGTGGGTGTCCTGGGGCTGGGGGGCTCAGGGGGAGGCTGTAGATGAAGGGTTGGGACTTCCCAGTGCTCCAGCAGGAGGCTGTGTGCAGCGAGATTCAGGAACCCTGCAGCTCTGGGCCTTAAACCTGGACGGGTACAGTCTGCAATGAAGAGTAGGTGGAGCTAAAACAATGGCCAGAGGTTACTTGAAGGTCCTTAGGGAGATGGAGATGTATCCTCCCACACCTCTAGGGCATTCTCAAGGCCTGGGTAAAGCTGTTCTTTCACTCAGTGTGCTTGTTTTGTTTGTTTTGTTTTTTTTATTTAGCTTGAAGGTTGACCTGATAAACTTGTGCCAGAGATGCATTGAACGTGATGTAGACCAGTGGGTGTGGATCCTTCCCCTTCTGCATTCCTTTGCTGCTCCCCTGCAGCAGGAGCACGAGCTGGTGGAGGAGGATGCCTGGGCAGGGCTGGAAGGGCTTCCCTTTGCTGAAACCAGGAGGAAGCGAGATGTGTGAGTGTTCCAGAGCTCCCAGTCACACCCAGTGCCCTGTGCTGGAGCTGGGGGCGATCACTTCGTCTCTTTTTTTTGTTGTCGTTTTTCCTCTCTTGTTTTTAAAGAGTATGAAATGTCACATGGTGAGGGAGGATGTTTGGGGTATTTGGGCACAGCCACAGTGGTGGCTCTGAGGACACTGAGTGCCCAGCTGGGCACTGTGTGACCCCCTCAAACACAAACCCCAGCCAGGGAGCTAAAGCTGCTGGTGTTGTGCCCAGTCTGAGCAGCACCTGGAGTTTATTCCCTGAGTGCTTGTGCTCAGTGGTTTGGCTCTGCTCTGCCACCCCTGGGGACTCCCACTGATCCTCAGTGACAAAAGCACAGGGGTGAGGAGGAGACTCCTCTGTGGGCCTTTTGCTCCTTGGAGTCCTGAAGGATTTGGTTTGTGTCCCCTCCAGCGTGACCCTGCTGGAACGGATGAGAGAAAAGAAATACCTGATGGAATTTGATGGGACTCTGGTCAAGTCCTGGCTCTGCCTGCTGCCCCTGGAGAGCCTGGCTGAGTTCATCAGAGACTTCTCCAGTGACTTGCTGGTTACCCTTCAAGGTGTTTCCTACAGACTGGAGGGCGTTGCACTCTCGTGGGCTCGCACTGAGGTTTGTCTCCTGGCATCTTCACCCAGCTCTGGGATGGAGGCTCAGCCTGGGCTCCTGGGTGTCTTTGGGCAGGACTGACCATCACTGAGGGGGCTGGGGCTGGCAGCAGGTCACAGCACAAAGAGCTTCAAACCTAGCCAGAAGAAAAAAGGGTTGCTCTGAAGTCAGAGACTGCCCAGGGGGAGAGTTGGGGGTGTATCTGCAGCAGAAAGTGGTGTGGGCATTGATGAGGGGAGGGTGTTCTTAGCTGGGTTTGCTCTTGGTTAGTGATGGCAAATGTTTGAATCCTTAGATGTGTACCTGAAACTGCTTTATTGCACAGGAGGGTTGGGCAAGGGGCTCTGGTTTGGGAGATTTTCCTGCTGTTGTGAAAACTTGTGAGGACAGCAGGAGTAGGAACTTGCAACTGATAATAGATTTGAACCCCCAAACTGTAGGAAGTACAGGTTGTATTTGTGCATGTAAAAGCTGACCAGGATTGGCTCTGACATGCAGTAAATAAGTTCTGCTGTTTTAAAGTGTATTTATAAAATGTGGGAGAAGGTGTGAAAGAATAGTGAGTTCCCTTTTCCTCGGCTATCAGAAATCAGTCTGTACAATTTCTTCCACAGTTCCATATTTTTGTCTGTCTGTTCTCAGGTGGTAGAGAAGCTTCTGAACACGGTGCTGCGTGCCTTGGACGAGCCCCCAGCCAGGTAAGGGCAGTGCCCCTTTGTGAGGGCATTGTCTACATCCCCACCTGGGCTGGGGTCGTGCCTGGGTGCCTCAAAATCTCTGTGAAGAAAAGAATCCTGGGGCTCCATCCCGTTTTTTAAATCCATCTGAGGGCGGCAGCTGCCACACTGTTCAGTCTGGTGGGGTTTGTTGAGCTGTCGGGTCCTGGCAGGGTTGTTGCAGGAGTCCTTTCTTGCATGGCTGGGTCACTCTCGTGAGGACAGAGGGTTCAGTTGGTGCTGCTGGCAGAACCCTTCTAGCACAGAGTCCGTGTCCCAGGCAGAAGCAGCAGCCTCTCTAGCACTCCCAAAGCAGTGCATTTTTATTCCTTTTTTACCCAATCAGTTACAAACACGATTCTACCTCTGTCTTCTTGGACCTATCTGGGCCTAACACTGATGTATAAAAATGATTGTAATTCCTTACACAAATCCTGTGTGCACAGCTCTGTCTGTTCTATCCAGGAATGCCAGCAAGGATATATTACGTTTTCATTACATCCAGGGCTAAGTTAGCTCTGCTACTGAACTTTAAACTTTAGGGCTTTTCTTATTAACTAATACAGGCTCTTTATTTGATTAAGGCACTTAAAATATTCTCATTTAAAACTAAACTTGCATTTCTACCTCATGTCTGTGTGGATTTTATGTAGTTTTGTTTCCCTGAAGGTTTTAATTCAGCCCTCACATTTCTGAATACTTCTGAGCCCGTGTGAATGGGGCCCAGAGAGATTTGCATCCCAACAGAATTTTTACTTTGTAATTTTTTATTTTTCCTCTGAGCAAAAAATTAATTCTCGCTCTGTTTTTGCTGCCCTGCAGAGCTCTGGGCGCTCGTTCTTGGCAGTGCTGCTTGTCCTGCTGCCTCAGGCTGCACGAGAGGCTCTGCAAGGCCACCAGGAGAGTGGACTGGTTCCTGATCCCTGCCACTGCTGCCGTCCTGATTGCCAGGGTCACCCAGCTCCGGCCCCCAGCAGTGAGTACCAGGGAACTCCTGCCTTGTTACAAGCAAGGAACCCAGAAATATCACAAGTGTGTACAACAGGCTGGGTTTAGGTCAGATCCAGTCTCAGTCTGAAGAATTTCACACTCCAAGCAATGCAGTGGTACTTGCAGAGAGTTGTGGAACCACTTAATGAGTTTGGTTCTTACTGAAAATGAGGTCGGATGCCCAGGTTTGCTGTGATAAGCTTTGTTTTAAGTTTTTTTTCCCCTTAAACATCTGTTGTCTTTCCTTCCTGGAATAAGCTTAAGCACAACCTGCCTGTGGGCCCTGCACTTCTCCAGCCTCCCTGTGCTCTTTCTGGAGGCAGTGCTGGGTCTGCTGCTGGGCATTTCTGTGTTCTGGGTGTGTTTGGCTTTCTCTGCAGGAGCTCTGATTGCAGCTGGTTGTCTGTTGCTGTCCACTGAACTGTGTTTGTTTTGTGCTCCCCTGCGTGGGGCAGGCTGCAGGGGATGCTGTGCAGGGGGCTCCAGTGGCAGAGGGGCTCCGTGGAGCTCTCAGGGGCACCCGGACCTGGTTCAGGAACGCTTTGAAGCAGAAGTTACTGGAGGAGCACCTGGGACACGTCACCTTCTCTTCCCACTCTGAGATTCGGGTTTGTCACCTTCTAATAATGGCAATTAAAGGGGTTTTACTGCAGCTTAGCCAGGGTCTTGAGTCTGCAGGCTCCCTGCAGGGCTCTGGAGCTGTGGCTGGGTGAGGAGTGGGATGGGATGGGCGGTGTGAAACGCTGCTGGGCTGAGCAGCAAGGGCTGGAGTTGGTGCTGCTCAGCTCACCTCAGTTCTGCTCTTCCTAAAGGCATTGCTGGGGTGAGGAGCTGCCCCTTGTGGGTGTTGTCTTGCTCCCAGTACGTCCCACTGGTTTGTCCTCAGGAAAAGCTCAGAGCTTTCCCTTTTTCCAGCAGGCAAAGCTCAGAGCAGCCCCGGCCAGTCTGGGCTTAAAAGCTGCCTTTTGCAGCTCTGGGAGTGCTCCTTTTCCTCAGGATGGAAATGTCTGGAAGGACTGTCTGAGGCGTGTGGGGCATCTCTTCTGCATCCTTCTTTTAATTTCTTTCTCTACTAGATCAACACTCAGTGCTTTGGGTTTGCTTGCTTGCAGGCCTGGAACAAGTTTCTGAATATCAGCTTTCCAGATGAGCAGTTCACCCAGACGTGGAGGAACACTTTAGTAGAAGATCTGAAGAAGAGAATCCAGCAGGTAGGGGATCCTGCAGGCAGTCCTGGCTGGTGGTCCAGGGCAGAGGGAGTGACTTGTGCTGTGCTTGGAGCAGGAGACTGGAAACACAGTGGCTTTGGCCATAACTATTGCCACTGCTGTTAGAAACCAGGTTCTGGAGGCTCAACAATTGGCCCTGACAATGTCCCAGGCTGTAATCTTGGTGTCAGTGGCCTGGCTGCAGGTCCTGGTGCTTCAGAGGAAATCCACATTCTGAGCAGTTGTCACCTCTGTAGTTTTATAGAACCAGTGAGTGCAAAGTAAAGCCCAAGGGCTCAGAGAAGCCAAGCTGGTGCTTCTCTTTTCATTCCTCGTGCACAAATGGTGCTGCTCAGGCTCCCAAATGCACACCCACGTGTGGAAGTCCCTTCAAACTGCCCCTGTGTATCTCCTCCTCTCCTTTCTACAGCAGCCACACATCTTTAAGCCATTGCTTTTCACGGTGAAGTCAGGAAACAAATATTTTCTGCTGTGAGCTTGGCTTGGAGATGTGGATATTAAGTAATCACACACTTTAGATGGAAACCATTAAAATATTTTCCAAGCATTTATTTGTTTGATCTCTCTTCCAGGCCCTCAGAAATGGGCTGATGCTCAGGTTCCTGTCATTGTCTTGGTAGCAGCTCTGCTGTGTGCTGTCAGCAGGAACACTTTGGACACTGAGCTGATGAGAAATCTCCCCTTTGCCCTCTAGGAGCCTCCAGTGAACCAAATCTTGGTGTACTGTTGTCAGCACCACCAGATCACACAGATGGACTCCTCCATCAGCTGCTGCTTCCAGAACTGTGCCATGGAGGCTGTGGCTGCAGCTTGCCAGGTAACGTGTTTGCCCTGGCAGGGGAAGGGAGGGGAAAGAAAAGGGGAATTTCCCAGCAATTCTGTTGCACAGGGATGTGCCTTGGGGTGGAAGGGGAGGTGGATGTTGCTTGAGTTGCTGTGGATTGTTTGTTAAACAAACATCAAAAAATATCAACAGGAAATGAGGTCTGTGAGGAAGGTTTGTGGTGTGTTTCCACCATGAGCCCTGGTGTCAGTGCCAGTTGTGAGACACAGACACTGGGACCCCAAAGTCTGACACAGCCCTGCCCTCTGTGTGTGCCCTGGCAGATGCACAGCAATCTCCTGGAGAAGATCTCTGCCTACAACATGGGCCAGTTCAGCCAGCTCGTGTCTGCTGTCATGGTGAAGTCGTGGCCAGTCAGGGCTGGGCAGTCTGAGGGGGATTTTGATAAGATTCTGCACCACCTGCTCACGTGGCCTGACATCAAACACATCTTCAGCTTTAATGGTAGGTCTGGAGTTGGGTTTTAGGAGGCCCTGAGAAGCTTTTCTCTGCCTCACTGCACAGAGCGGCAGAGAGAAATTGTCCTGCTCTCATTTTAGTCCTTATCTCAGCGTGGGTTTGGAGAGGGAAGGCCAAGAAGGAGGGAGCCACTATTCCTTAATCCACTGCAGCTTCCTCAGGATTTGTGGGCCAAAACTTCTTTCTCTGGGAAGTTCTCACAAGTTATTGGCACACAAAAATGCCAAGGAGAAGGCCAAGTGAACAGATCCAATTGGCTTTTGTTTGCCCCACAGGGTTTGGGTCTGGGCTCTCCATGGAAAGTTTCCAAATTTGTGTGCTGGGATCCTGGTTTTGTTCAGAAAGACATGAGGGGTTGGAGGGTGGTGTGAGGCACGGGCTCTTGGGCAGGGCTTCAACAGGGAATGGAAGGACCCTGTGCCATGGCATGGAAAGGTTCCTGACTGTGCCTGGTTTTGGGAAATGTGACGTGCTTTGTTTGTGGAACAGGAGCAAAGGGGAGCCTTCTGGACAAACTCACAGACGAAGCAAAGGATGTCATGGCCACAGCAGACTCTGTGCTCATGGCTGTCACCGATGACATCCACAGCGGCCACATCCTCGTGAGACACCTGGAAGAGGTTTTCCAGCACAGGGAACAGTTCATCTGCATCTGGGAGACGAGTAAGAGAGGACTCAGAGGGGCAGGGCTGGCTCAGAGCATCGCTGGGCTGATGCTGGAGAGCCCAGGAGGGGCTGCAGGGGTTGGGAGTGCCCAGGAGGGGCTGCAGGGGTGGGTTGGGAATGCTCAGGAGGGGCTGCAGGGGTGGGTTGAGAGTGCCCAGGAGGGGCTGCAGGGGTGGGTTGGGAATGCTCAGGAGGGGCTCCAGCAGTTTGCAGTGCTGTCCCTCGTCCTGGCAGGGAGCTCCCAGCTGCAGTTTGTGTTGTCACTGTGGGGTTTGTGACCCTGTGACAGTTCCCAACAGGGGTGCAGGGCATGGGAGGTGTCTGCTTTGTCTCTACAGCTGAGTTTTCTTTCAGAACACCACCAGCGGCCAAGTGAGGAAAAGGAGCTGCTGGTGAGAAGCCTGAAAGAGCTGCTGGAGTTGAGGCACGAAGAGGTCACACAGCTCAGAAGAGAGCAAAGGGCAATAGGAACCTTCCTGAGCATGTGCAGGAAGGTGCAGAAGTTCGTGAGAGGTAGAGTTCTGGGGGAGCAGTCTGAAAGTGGCAACTCCAGAAAACAGCACTTTCCTTGAATATCTTTTGGCTTTGGGAACAGGTTTGATTCTAAACCCCCAAGTGAGGGTGAGGAGGGGTGGGGGAAGTAAACCCAGAGCACTGAGGGGATCAGGGGGGTGTTTGTGCATCAAATGACACTCACAGGGGTCCACCTGCATTTTGTGGCTTGGGGGATGGGGTGGAGTGAGGTGGAGGCTGCACCCCCTGATCTCCCTCTGCCCTGTCTCTGGTCACAGTGGATGTAGGTGAAGTGGAGTTCCAGCACTCGGAAGATCTTCGCTCCAAGAGTCTCAGTGAGGCTGTGGCCGTGGGGAGGAGGCCCCTGCAGGCCTTCTACAGCCTGAGCCCAGAGCTGAAGGAGTTTGTCCACAAAATGCACTCTTTCAAGGACAGCCTGGTCTTCCAGCAGTTCTGGGAGGAAGCAGCACAGAAGGCAGGGGAGGAATATGAGTGTGACTATCCGGACGAGGACGAGGACGAGGAGGAGGCGGTTCCTGAGCTGGACCTTGATGATGTTTTGGACAGCATGATCCGCCCTTGCTTCGACAACTATGCAATGCTGTATGATGACCTCAAATCAGGAAGTCTCACACTTTCTGCAGTTGATAGAATTTTCCATGAATTCACAAATCACCCTGAGGATCTCAGAGCAGAGCTGAACACCATCTGTGGGCTTTGGCCTGCAGAAGGCAGAGACTGGGTTGACCAGCGGGTCCAGCAGATCCAGCAGTACCATGAAATGCATTTAACCTTTGATGCTGCCAAGATCATTGCCCATGTCAAAGAGACTTTGGGCCTCTCTGGTGACTTCAGTATCCTGGAAAACTTGTTGCATATAGTAAGTATCCCTGACTTTGGCTCTGTACTGTCAGGGTGTTTGCTAAATTTGGACCTCCCCAAAAATCTATCCCAGTCTGTCAAGAGCCATTCCTTGTTCCAGAATGCTTATTTGAGGTAAAAATCAGATGTTCCAAGTGCTTTTGCTCATTCCTTAGGGAGAGATGATGATGATACTGCTCCTTTGGGATGTGGCTGTGCAGAGGGCTTTCCTTTCCCTGCTGCAGAACCAGTGGCATTTCCCAGTTCCAGACTCAGAGTGTGTTTGCACTACTTGCTTTCCAGACAGAAAAGCTTGACTCCTACAAGACCCAGAAGCTGGATTTCATCAGCCCTGAGCTCGTGCAAGCCAAGACGCTGCTGCAGGGGATCACTGTGCCCCGCCGTGGCTGCCTGAGGGAGCTGGCCCAGCAGAGGGAGTTTGTCTGCTGGGTCAGAGAAGCACTGAAAGGTGTGTGCTGCTCATCCAGGAATGAGACAGAGAGTACTGGAAGGGATGGCAGCTTGTGTGGGGGCAGAAGGAACACTGCATCCCTGACCCATCTGCTTTGTGCCCTCGCAGCTTCTGGTGTTGATAGTTACATCTCTGCTGGGCTTTGAGGGCCCTTTAAACGTGCCCGTGCACTGTGGGCTGCTCCAGCACGCTGTGACCACCCTGCTGGGAGCTGGGCTGGGCCTGGAGGGCTTCAGTAGCTGCTGCTGCTCAGTCCAGACTCGTTGTTTAGAGGCTGGAGTTGTGTGTCTGCCAGCTGAGCTGTCTGACCTGCACAGAGCCCCTCACCTGCACAGGCACTGCCTCAGCTCCCTGAGGATCCGGGGGCCTGGGGGGGTCCATGGATGGGTGGATGGCCTGGGAAGGCTGATGGGGAGAGGGCAGTTGCACAGGAGCTGCAGTTCCAAGCGTTCTTCCTGCACTTCCTGCGGACGGTGGTGCTGGGGGTGGTGTCCCCGCTGCCTCCTTGGCTGTTCACTCCTGTGTTTCCTCCTTTCAGACATAAACGAGCTGAAGGTGTTTGTTGACCTGGCCTCCATCTCGGCGGGGGAGAACGACATGGACGTGGACCGTGTGGCCTGCTTCCACAGCGCCGTGCACGGCTACGCCTCGCTGCTCTACGAGCTGCACCACCACTCGGGCTTCCAGGACTTCATGCGCTGCCTGCAGAAGCTCTGGCGAGCCCTGGACAGCGACGAGACCCTCCCCCAGAAACTGGTGAGTTCTGCTGGGCCAGGGCCTCTGCAGCCTCCTGCATTTCTGCCTTCCAGGAGTGCCTGAAAGTTGGACTGCTCTGGGCAAATGGCACCTGCGTGGGGACAGCACTGCAGCTCTTTCATTGGAGGAAAAATACCTGATGTTTCTGCGGCACAAAAATTCACTGCAGCAGCTGTAACTGGGGTAGCACAGGTTTCTCCAGGGCATTGCGAGGCTTTCCTGTGTGAGGTTTGCTCATGCAAGTTTGATGGTGTGAAAGAGGGGAGGCAGATGCCTGGGAGCTCCTGTCCTTCTGCAGCAGGGCCTGCTTCTGTAGCCAGAGGTGTTGGAGCACCATTCAGCCTCCCATGGAGTGGGTCAGGAAGAGCTGTGCAGAAGGAGCAGGCTGAAGCCAGTTCAGCCATTCCTTCCATTCCCATCACAAACCTCTCGTGCCAGCCCCAGCAGTTTGTCCTGGTCAGGTGTGAGTCAGAGGTCCTGGATTTCTGAGCAGCCAGGGCAGTGCTGTCTCCTCTCCCCACAGCGTGCCTCAGCTCAGCACCTGGAGTGGCTGAAGACAGTGAAGGAGAGCCACGGCTCCGTGGAGCTGTCCTCGCTGTCCCTGGCAGCTGCCATCAACAGCAGAGGGGTCTATGTGCTGAGGGCCCCGCCTGATGGCCAGAAGGTGAGGTCACTGAGCTCCTGCTGCCCCTCCTGCCTGGGGCTGCTGCCCCTGCTCTCCCTGGCCTGGGCAGAGCCCAGCCACGCTGACAGCTCCTGCCCTGGCAGGTCTCCTTGGACAGTGTCCTGCGCTTCACCCTCCCCGGGAGCTCGGGGGACGCCGAGGCCTCCTGGAAGTACTCACTGGCAGAGCTCCGCGAGCTGCAGAACAAACTGATGCTCATGTCAGCCAAGGGAGAGCAAGGCCTGGAGGTGGAGAGGTTCTCTGAGGTCAGATTCCAAACCCAGGGGGATACTGGTGTGGGGGCCAGGGCTGGATTTCCCCACAGCTTTTAGGGCGGTGGGGGTGGTGGTCACATGGGTGTTCCTGCCTGTGGCTCCTTGGTAAGGTGGAACCAAGCTGGAGACAGAACAGTGAACTGGTGGCCTTATCCTCTGGCTGCGCTGGGGATTGTCCTGGCTGGCAGCACCACTGTACTTTTGTAGCAAGCTACAAGTTCCTAGCTGGTTTCCTGGGGATGCTGCTGTTAAAAATTCACAGAGAGTCTGTGGCTGCTGTACAAGGTCTGACACACCTTGGGGCCAAAGACTTTCTCTTCATTGAATGACTTTCCAATTGTCTCATGGCTGAGACTTGTAAATCAGCTTGTTTCTCTCTCCTCTGTCCTCACACAGGTCTTTTCCAATGTCCAGAGACTTGCCCAGGCCTTTATAGACCTTTACTCAGCTGGGAACATGCTTTTCCGCTCCTGGCTTGCTCAGGTGTATTGCTCACCCCACAAAGAATCCTGTGTTTTTATAGACTTCTCCCTGGCCCCCATCCCAGTGCTGGAAGGGCAAGGGGATATGGCAGCTGTGCTCCCAGCCCTCTGCAAGACCATGGAGAGCTTCCTGGAGAGCTGGAAAGGCTTCATGTACGCCAAGCGCCTGGAGCATTTCTACCTGAACTACTACAGCGCGGAGCAGCTGGTGTACCTGTGCTCGGAGCTGGGCCGGGGCAGCCCCAGCCAGGCTGCCCTCACCATGCTCTCCTTCCTCGACCGCCACTGCACCGAGCAGGACGTCCTGGGGGCCCTGGGCAGCCGGGGGCCTCCCAGCCCAGGGAAGGCTGTGTCTGACTTCCAAGTGCTGCTGGACGGGGAGAAGGACCTGAGCGCCCGGCTGGAGCGCATCTGGGAGTGCTACATGAGCAACATGGGCTCCTTCCTCCCCGAGTGCCTGGACATCGACACGCTGGGCGTGTGGCTGAGGAACCTGGCCAGCAGGAGCAGGGAATGTGTCACCAGAGACTTCCCCCAGGACCTGCTGTGTGTGGGCCAGCCCAACCTGATCACCTGCCCGCGCTCCGAGGTGCTCAGCTCCGCCCTGGCCATTTACATGAACAGCCCCCAGCAGCCCCTGCCCACCTTCGACGAGGTCCTGCTGTGCACGCCCCAGACCAGCGCGGAGCAGGTGGGGCTGTTCCTGCGCAGGTGCCTCATTCCCTGCCCCCGGGGGGACAGGATTTACACCATGCTCTTCGCCGACGAGCTGAGCTACGACGTCAGCTGCAGGGCAGAGGAGCTGTTCCAGCGCCTGCGGTGCTACAGCAGCTCCTACAGGCTCATCATCCTGTGCAACTGCGAGCGGGAGAACAGCTACCTGCCCTCGGCCTTCAGCCACTGCAAGGTGCACATGATTCCGCAGAGGTCCCGGGCAGAGATGCAGCAGTACCTGCAGCACCACTTCCGCGTGGCTCAGCCCTGCAGCTCGGCCGCGGCCGTGTTCAGGGAGCACATGTGTGCTGGGATTGTGTCCTCCAAAAGAGCCGGCATGGGTAAGGTGGCGTGTGCAGAGTGGGCTCTGCTGAGGGTTCAAAACCACACTGGGGTTCACCTTGCCAGGTTTTGTGTCCAAGCTTTAACTGGTCAAAAGGAGCAGTTCAGACTGGTCAGTGCAGTGAGGTGAAAGCTGCAAGTCACCTTGTCCGCTGGTTTGACTTTAGAAACAAGCAGAAAATAGAACAGATCCTAATAAAGAGTAAAGCTTCTCTCAGGCAGTGGAAGGAAAACAAACCATATGGATAACAGGAGCAGTGTGTTGGATTGCAGGCTTCAGCTGCTCAAACCAGATTTAGACTTTCTTCTGGAATGGCTTTTAGGAAGTTTCAGAGATTTTAGGGCATGGGGCACTTCAACATTTTATTTCCTTCTGTCTATTATGGTCTTAATGTGATATATCTGATATTGATAGCTTCAATTCTTGTTTGGGTTTTATAATAGGGAAATCTCTGTATGTGAAGAGGCTGCATGAGAGACTGCAAGAAGAGCAGCCTGACTGTACAGAACTTCTGAAAACCATCAGACTGATTGAACCAGAAGTGGATGAAGATAAAGTGCTAAAATCTCTCCTGCCTTTTCTGAAGAGAGAACACCAGACAAAGCCCATGATATTCCATTTTGATATCACCTCCTCAGTGAGTACATCCCTCCCACAGCTGCCTTGTCCTGTAGGTCCTTTCTTTAAGGCTCTTGTCTCTGTTAGCCATTTCCCTAGCATGTGTTTTCTAATCATTGTGTAAGTAACACAAATATCATCAAGGTGATTGAACTCTGGAACAGTTGCCCAGAGAATCTGTAGAGTCTCCAGCCTTGGAGGCATTAAAAACCTGGCTGAATGTGGCCCTGGGCAGCCTGTTCTAGCTGGGCCTGCTTTGAGCAGAGAGCGTTCCCACCCTCAACTGCTCTGTGGCTCTGAAGCTGTGATGGGTAAATAAAGAGGAAGTGCCTTGGTATCTCTTCTTGTGGTAGGTGCAGCGTGGAATTCCCGAGTTTCTCTTCAAGCTGTTGGTTTTGCAGTACCTGACAGACAATAATGGCAATATGTGGCTACGGCAGAAGTGTCATCTGTACATCATCGAAATCCTGGAGGTGTCCCCAGTGCCAAAGAAAACAGCCAGACCTGTACGTACCAGCAGTGCTCCTCTTCTGGGAGTTTCTCAGTCACTGTGCACGTGTTTGTACATAGCTGTGGTAGAGACTGTAACTGTGAACAGGAATGCCCTGTTTCACTGGGGGTGTGCTGTGTTCCTTAACCAATCTGGTGTCCCTGGTGTTGTACAAAGTGACATTAACACCAGACAGCAAATTAGGCCTGTCTGGTTTCCTTGGGTTGGTGATTTCTGTTACTCCAAGCCTCACTGCCTCCCCCCTCATAACATTTACAGGAAACATAAAAATGCAAAATCTAATCTCCCTCATGTTAATTTGTATGTTTGAAAGTGTGGGAATATTTATATGCAGCTGTAACACCAGAATGTAGGAGTGACTGGAGTAAATACCAACAGTTTCTTGGGTTTAGTTTCCTTTGAAATAGCCCTGAGAAGGGGCTGGAGGTGACGCCAGGCTTTTGTTGGGAGGGAATAGGATTCATTGGTGCACTTCAAGTGGAAGAAGGGATGCACAGGGGAAAAGGCTGGCTCCTGTTCCTCAGGTCTGTGGTGGTAAGCAAGGAGACTAAGAACAGATTAGCTAAGCTGATGAAGACTGGGGCTACAGCTCTGTGATGACCTTTTCTTTTTCTCTTCTCCAGATGTCAGTGAGCCAGAAGTTGGGGGATGTGTTCTTGGATGTGTTCCCTAAAATAACATGCAAGTCTCCCAAAGAAGTGCTAGAAATGGAGACACTTTGGAACCACTCTGGGGATGTTTTGGAGGTGGGAATGGACAAGGAGGAGTTTTGCAGTGAGGCTTTCCAGAGACCCTTCCAGTACCTGAAGAGGTTTGACCAGGGCTGTGACCTGGACACGTTCTGGTACGAGGCGCTCTCGGTGGAAGGCAGCCCTGCAGAATGTCTGCAGCTCTTCCTGCTGCACTGCGGGGTCGTGGATCCCTCCTGGGCAGAGCTCCGCAACTTCGCCTGCTTCCTCAACGTCCAGCTGAGAGACTGCGAAGCCTCTGTCTTCTGCAACCCCGACTTCGTCCGGGACACCTTGAGCGGTTTCAAGAACTTTGTGGTTGGCTTCATGATTTTAATGGCGCGGGATTTTGCGACGCCCTCCCTGAACATTTCCGACCAGAGTTCGGGAAGACAATCCTCTCATCTGGAGAACGTCGCGGAGGAAGATCTGCTTCCCTTCCGCATCAGGAAGAAGTGGGAGTCGGAGCCTCATCCCTATCTGTTCTTCAACGAGGATCGTGTGTCCATGACGTTCATCGGTTTCCACTTCCAGGTCGGGGCGCGCATCGATGCCATCAATCCTCTGAACGGCAATGTCATCAAGCAGGACATCATGACTGCCCAGCTGTACCAGGGCTTGGTGCTGCAGAGGGTTCCCTTCAACGTGCCCTTCGATCAGCTGCCCCGCGAGCAGAAGCTCGAGAGGCTCTGCATGGTGCTGGGGCTCCGCTGGGTGTTCGACCCCGACGAGACGTACGAGCTCACCACAGACAACGTGCTGAAGATGTTGGCCATCGAGATGCGCTTCCGCTGCAACATCCCGGTCGTCATCATGGGAGAAACAGGCTGTGGGAAAACCAGGCTGGTGAAGTTCCTGTGCCAGTTACGCAGGAGCTTTGTAGAGGTGGAGAACATGAAGCTCGTCAAGGTTCACGGAGGCACCACTGCAGAGATGATCTACGCCAGGGTCAGAGAGGCGGAAGACCTGGCTAAATCCAACAAGGAGCAGCACGGGTTGGACACGGTCCTCTTTTTCGATGAAGCCAACACGACCGAGGCCGTGAGCAGCATCAAGGAGGTTCTGTGTGACCGCACGGTGCAGGGGAAGCCCCTGGCCCCTGGCTCTGGCCTGCGGATCATCGCGGCCTGCAATCCCTACCGGAAGCACACGGACAGGATGATCCAGCGCCTGGAGCTGGCCGGGCTGGGCTACCGCGTCAAAGCCGACGACACCAGGGAGAAGCTGGGCTCCATCCCGCTGAGACAGCTCGTGTACCGGGTGCACGCGCTCCCGCCCAGCATGATCCCACTGGTGTGGGACTTCGGGCAGCTCAACAACAACACGGAGAGGCTGTACATCCAGCAGATCGTGCAGCGCGTGGCGGAGCAGCTGCCCATGGCCCAGGACGAGGTGAGCACGGTCGCGGAGGTGCTCTTTGTCTCCCAGCAGTACATGAGGCAGAGGGACGACGAGTGCAGCTTCGTCAGCCTGCGGGACGTGGAGCGCTGCATGGAGGTGTTCAAGTGGTTTTATGGGCACAGCCACCTGCTGCTGAGGGAGCTGGACAAGTACCTGGCCGAGAGGAAAGCTCCCAAGGGCGGCGGTGACAGAAACGGCGTCATCTGGTCCTTGGTGCTGGCGGTCGGGGTCTGCTACCACGCGTCCCTGGAGAGGAAGGAGCCGTACAGGACTGCCATCAGCCAGGTCCTCCCAAAGCCCTACGACACCCAGAAAAAGATTTTGGAAGAAATCTCCCTGATGCAGGACTTATTCCTGAGTGGGGTGCCACTCCGGGATACCATAGCAAGGAACTTGGCCTTGAAGGAAAATGTCTTCATGATGGTCATCTGTATTGAGCTGAAAATCCCTCTTTTTCTTGTTGGGAAGCCTGGGAGCTCCAAATCTCTGGCAAAAACCATCGTGGCTGATGCTATGCAGGGCCAAGCAGCTCATTCTGATCTGTTCAAGGACCTGAAGCAGATCCATCTCGTGTCTTTTCAGTGCAGCCCCCTCTCCACTCCAGAGGGAATTATAGGCACTTTCAAGCACTGTGCTCGATTCCAGGAGGGGAAGAACTTGGAGGAGTATGTATCAGTGGTGGTTTTGGATGAGATTGGGCTGGCAGAAGACTCTCCCAAAATGCCCTTGAAGACTTTGCACCCGCTTTTGGAGGATGGCTGCATAGACGATGTCCCTCTTCCTCACAAAAAGGTTGGCTTCATCGGGATTTCCAACTGGGCTTTGGACCCTGCCAAGATGAATCGAGGCATCTTTGTGTCTCGTGGGGACCCCAGCAGAGAGGAGCTCATTGAGAGTGCAAAGGGCATTTGCTGCTCAGCTCGAGGGGCTTTGCAGAAGGTCGAGCAGTATTTCCATCACTTTGCAGATGCGTATGAAAACATTTGCAAGGCCCAAGACAGGGAGTTCTTCGGCCTGCGTGACTACTACAGCCTCATAAAGATGTTTTTTGCCTTAGCTAAGAGCTCCAAAAGCGAGCCCACGCCTCAGGACATCGCTGCGGTGGTTCTTCGTAACTTCGGTGGCAAAGATGATGTGAATGCCTTGGAAATATTCACTTCCAAGTTGCTAGAAAAAGGGGAGATAAATGCTCACGATATCAGTAGGATAGAGCTGATCCGACAGAACATTTACAGCAGTGCTGAGGATGGGGACTGCAGGTACCTGCTTGTGTTGACTGAGAACTACGCAGCGCTGCAGATCCTCCAGCAGGCTTTTTTCACTGCCCGACAGCAGCCAGAAATCATCTTTGGCTCCAGTTTCCCTAAGGACCAAGAATACACCCAGATATGCAGGAACATCAACCGAGTGAAGGTCTGCATGGAAACCGGCCAGATGGTTGTGCTCCTCAACTTGCAGAACCTCTACGAGAGCCTCTACGACGCCCTCAACCAGTACTACGTGTACCTGGCCGGGCAGAAGTACGTGGATCTGGGGCTGGGCACCCACCGGGTGAAGTGCCGGGTGCACCCCAAGTTCCGCCTGATCGTCATCGAGGAGAAGGAGGTGGTGTACAAGCACTTCCCCATCCCGCTGATCAACCGCCTGGAGAAGCACTACCTGGACATCAGCACCGTGCTGGACAGGGCCCAGAGGGAGGCCGTGCGGGAGCTGAAGCGCTGGGTGCAGGAGTTCACGGCGGTCAACACGGAGGAGCACTTTGTCAGCCAGCAGCAGTACAGCCCCGCCGACGTGTTCGTGGGCTACCACGCCAACACCTGCGCCTCGCTGGTGCTGCAGGGCACGCAGCGCCTGCGCGCCGCCTGCGCGCCCGCCCAGCTGCTGCCGCGCGTCACCGAGGAGGCGCGCCTGGCCCTGCTCAACTGTGCCACCCCCGACGCCGTCATCCGCCTGTGCAGCTCCGTGGGGCCGTTCATGGCGCACTCCCTGGTGCACACCTACTTCAGGCAGCAGCAGCACACGTCCTTCGCGGATTTCCTCGGCGCCCACGTGCGCGCGGCGCCCGGGCCCCAGAGCGCCTTCACCGAGGTGAGGCCGGGGTGCTCCCGGAGCCCCGCGCCCTCGGCTCTGCCCGGCTGAGCAGAGGTGGCGGGCGAGGAGCGTTGAGTTTGGGGTGCAGCCCGGCTGTGCAGCAGGCTGGCAGCACGGGTGGGTGTGTGCTGCATTGCTGCCCCTTCCTGCACAGGTCACCACCTTCTCACGGCTGCTCACCGGTGCCGACGCTGCCTGCCTGGAGAGGGAGGTGCAGGGCAAGGCCCAAAGGCTGCAGATCCTGTTCCTGCAGCAGTTTGACACGGAGTACTCCTTCCTGAAGGGCATCCGGTGAGTCCTGTGTGGAACGGGCTGTCGGGTGTGTGGGGGGTCCCTGGGCAGAGCATTGGGAGCAGCTCGTGTGGAAAAGGGAGGCTGTGCTGGCAGTGGGCTGCCCCGGGACAAACCTCATCAGCTCCATCACGTGAGATGGGGTTTGGTGTTTTTCTCTCCCCTGCAGCAGCCAAAGCTGATGTGGAGTGACTGGTTCTGCGGTCTTTAATGTTTGATCTCTACGCTTAGTGACTTCTGTTAATGCTCTTTTCGCTCTTCAGGGATTTCCTGGATGCTACTTCAGGAAATAAAGTCCTCATTATTCAGACAGACTTTGAAGATGGCTCTCAGGATGCCCAGCTCATCGCCTCAGCCAAGTGAGTCGGGTGTGGAGTGGCCCAGTTCTGCCTGGCCACTCCCCTCTGTGTTTGGTCATTGGTGCTGTTCAGGGATCTCACACTCAGGAATGTGCAATCCTTTATTCTGTCTCAGAATGAATCTAAATGCACTGATTGTATTTCAGATAATCCATAACCCAAGTCAAAATAAGCTAACTGGGTCAAATCAGCAGATAATCCCCTTTGATGCATGAATTCTGTCCCCTTGCTGCAGAAATCTTGAAGAGCTGAGGTCAGGGGATAATTCAGGGCACAGCTGGATGTGGCAACACAGCTGGGAGGAAGGCGTGGGATCACCTGTGCCTGTTCTGGGAGGGGAAGCGTGTCCTCTGTGAGGAAGGACTGTGGCCATGAGCTGTGCCTGCCCTTGCTCTGTGCTGCAGGTACACCGTTGTTAATGAGATCAACAAGGTGGACCTGGGGGACGTCTCTGTCTTTGTTTACTTTATCATGAAACTTTCCCGGCTGGAAGGAGGAACGTCCTACGTGGGATTCCACGGAGGTGGGTGTGCCTGTCCGGCCCTCCTCACTCTTCAGCTGCCCTCAGGCAATCATTTCTGTTCCTCTAAAAGCTGAAAACCTGGGCTCAGTGTGTCCTGTGGGTTGCCAGAGCTGCTGCCCTGTCCCACAGTGCTGCCCAGGGCATCAGACCTGGCAGTTCTGGGTGGGAGCACCCTGCCTCGCCTGACAGACAGGTCCCCTCTGCAGCCAGCACACAGCCACGAGGGCAACTCTGGGGGCCTGTTGTCCTCCAGAGGCTCTCTGGAGCAGGTACTGATGTGTTCAGCAAGGTTCCTCTGGGTCTGGGGGCTTCTGAGAGCCTCAGAACCCTGGAGCTGTCAGGTAGGGACATGTGCAGCAGCAGGTTCTGAGGGCGCTGTGCTCTCCCTGCCTACAGCAAGAGGTGAGAGTCAGTGATCTCTGAGTGTCACCCCAGGTCTGGCAGGTGATTCTGGAGAAGCTCCTGTGGAAGAACAGGCTGCAGGCTGGGGATGATTCCGTGCTGTTCTCTGCCTGTAGGGCTGTGGCAGTCGGTGCACATCGATGACCTCCGCAGATCCAAGGACATGATCTCTGACCTGACAGCCCTGCAGAACCTCACCATCAGCCAGGTGTTCTCTGAGGATCCAGGGGAAGCCAGAGGTGAGCTGTGTGCTGGGAAAGGGGCAGCCGTGGTCCCAGACTTGGTACTGCAGGAACTGAGGGCTGGCACAACCTATCTGGTGACTGTCCCTGCTCAGCACCTGTTTTGAGGGAGTCACCACACGGCTCCCAACTTGTATTTCATTCATTACTACAACTTTAGGTCATCAAGCAAGTCAATTTGGTATTTTTCCCTTTTCTTTTTGATAAGAATGTGGCATTTGCAGTGCTCAGCAGCCTGAGTGCTCTGTCCCAGCCCAGGAGCAGATGCTGCATTGCGAAGACCCTGACAGGGATCTTTCTTCCCCTCAGCTTTCTCGTGCTCTTTCCTTTCAGCACACTGCCTGACAGGAGTCAGGGAGAGCTGAAGGCTTTAGCTCAGTGTCACATTTCTTCCAGCTCTTGCTGCATGAAGCCTGACAGCCCTGGCAGCTGTGGCTGTGTTTGAGAGGTGAATCTCAGCTACTCGTGCAGGTGCTAATGGATCTCTGGCAGATGTTCTGCTGCTCTGGGGTGCAGTTGCTAAAATAAACTCTCATCTGACTGATGCAGGAGTGCACTGCTGCTTTCTAATAAAAATTCTACACCTTAGCTGCAGCTCTGCCTGCCAGTGGAGAAGAACAGCAGGAAGAGATGGAGGTTGAAGCAGCAGTGCCAGAAGCAGAGCACCATGAGGTCAGTTCAGAATACTTTGTTTGCCCCTCAGCTGTCACTGAGGCTCTCTGCTCTGTCATCCATGGGTGCAGCCCACCTTTTGTGTCCCCCTGCACCTGAAACCTGTCAGCAATATTTGCCATTTACTGATCAGACATAAGTTTGTCCTCCCCCCTGCCCAGTCAAAATCAACATCACAAAAGAAATAAACCATTCCAAGGACTCTATTATTCCTTCGTCACTTAATTCTTCTGGATTTTGAAGATCAGCTCTAAGAGTTTCTGTTGCCTTTCTCAGCCTGGAGGTGGGAGCTGTGGTCCTGTGTGCTCTGAGCTGGAGCTGCCTGAGGCCTTGGCTGTGCTGCAGCCACATCCTCAGTGCCTGGTGTGCCCCTGTCAGCCCCAGGGGACACACCCAGCACCAGGGACAAGTGGCATTTCCCAGGAAGGGCAGATTTTCCCTGGTCACGATGATTATTTCCACATCTTTCCTCAAACTGCTGAATCTTGCCCCTGCAGGAATCTTATCTCAGCACAAAGACTGTGTCATGGGCCAGTTTGAAAGGGCCACAGGGGCTGCACCATGTTCTTGACAGAAAAAAAATGAGAATTGCAGCCTGAGGGAAGCTGGGAACAGGGAGGGCAGGCAACAGGCCCCTTGAGGGAGCACTGTAAACCTAAGGGGGTGTGCTGGGGACAGGAGGGTCACTGGAAGGGAATGGCCTTGTTTTCCTGGGCAGGGTGAGATCCTGGACACCACTGTGCTGCTGAGGACCTGTGTGCAGAGTGCTGTGGGGATGCTGCGGGACCAGAACGAAGACCTGAGTCGAAGCAGGAGGAGAATTGAGATTCTGCTTGGCCTTTTCTCCAAAGAGGATGAGCTGAAAGGTGTGTGCTGCAGGGAGTGTCCCTGGACATCTGGGGACCCCCAAAACATGTCAGTCAGTCACTGGGGATCCAAAGGTCCTTGCTGTGCACACAAGGGGCATCTCCCAAGAACGTGTGTCCATGCTCCAGCGTGGATGTAGAGCTTTGCTGCTGTTCAGGTGGTGGCTTTTTCTCTGGCTTTGCTGGCTGGTTTTTCCCAGTTGGCCAATTATTGAAACAACTGTCAAATGCTGTGCCTGGTGGGATATTTGGGTCCAAGCTAATCGAAGAGAAAACACAAGTTCCCTGTTGTTTTGTAGCCTCTTTCCTGAAGATAACCAAGGCTCGTCTGTCCAGCCTGTTGAAGAAGCAAGAAGAAAATTCCCTTCACCCTAAAAACTGGGTGCTTCGGGAAGCTTCCAACCTCAGTGCTCTGCAGGAGGCAGGTACCTTCAGGTGAGGACAGCAGCACTGCCTGCTCACCTGCAGCCTTCCAGGAAGGGGCTGCCAGTGGCACCTGTGCAGCACAGACAGCAGCTTTGTGTAATCTGAACATCTGCCAGTCTCCAGTCTGTGCTGGGAACTCTCTGAAGGCAATTTTGGCCTGGCCTGGGGAAGGGTGAGTTAGAGCTGAAGGGATTGTACTGGGGCAGGAATGCACAAGTGCTGGAGTGGAACAGTGGCATTACAGGTGAGCCAGGAGTGAGAAGTGCAGGGTTTTTTGTTGGTGGTATTTTTTCCCATAAAGGAAGCATTAGGATTCTGTCACATGCAAATGTCAGCAGTTACTCAGGACAGGCCCCCCTGTTGTGCTGGTGTCAGTGCTCACATTCCCTGTGGTTTCTCCATCTCTCTCCCCAAGGCACACCCTGTGGAAGCGAGTGCAGAAGGTGGTCACTCCCTTCCTGGCCCTCCTGGTCGCTGTCATAGACAGGAATGGCAACCTGGAGCTGCTGGCCAGGCCAGGAGCTAAGTGGGTGACAGACCTGTGGATGTTCATCTTCAGTGACACCAAATTCCTGAGTGTCTCTCCCAGCGTGGGGAAGAACAGGTGAGCCTGGGGGCAGCAGCAGGGGCTGGGCTGGCAGCACTGGGAGCAGGGGGATGTTGTTTGCTGGCTGCTCCATGGGGGCAGCAGGGCGCTGCTCACAGTTCAGTCTGTTCTTCCTGCCTGGCCCCGGGTGCTCCTGGGCTTTGCTCCCTGGCCCTTGGCACATTCCCCCTCCTCACCCAGCCCCTGCAGCGTGTGCTGCCAGCACGGCCTGCCCAGGGAATGCTGGCTGAGGAAGGGCCTGTGCTGCACGGCTGCCAGGGTGAGCCATGTCAGAGCCCTGCAGTTCCCTCCCCTCCTAGGGCTCAGTTGTTTTCTGCAGCCTCTCACCTCTTCCCAGGCAAAAGCCCAGTGCATTAATGACCTTTTAACCCCCCAGCCCTCAGCCAGAGATAATCCTGGTGCAGAACAACATGACGGTGTCTGCTGATGTTGGGAATGTGATGCCCTTCAGCTGGAGGATAAAGGAGTACCTGGAAGAGATGTGGTTGGAGGCTCAGTACATCCAAAACACTGAAGGTGAGAGCCTGGCTTCAGCATCTCCATCCACTGCCCTGTGAGCTCTGGTTTGTCACTGCTGTGCCCCTCCTGTCACTGGGGTCACCTTCAGTCCCTCTGTGATCCTGTGAGCCAGCAGAGTTCTGTGCAGGCAGCTTTTCTTTGTGCCTCTCATCATTCATCTTTCTCACCTATTCTGTGCCCTTGCATTCAAAATGCTGTGGAGCAGCCAAGAGTTAATGACAAGGTGAGATTCCAGAAATAAGACACCAGTGCTGGGCTGACAAGGCCTGGCCTGAGTCCCTCCTCAGTGCCCTGGATGAGGGGAGTGCTGGATGCATCAGTGATTAATGAGGTGTCAGTGTCTCTAGGATAGATGCTGTGTCAAAGCCAGCTTCCTCTCAATCTCCAGCTTTTCTCTGCATCCTCATTTTCCAGGCCACGCTGAGAAGTTTGTGGAATACTTCCAGAAAACTGCCCTGGGAAGATTCATCTCTGCTCTGACTAAGGAGGAAAGGCAGATGCTCTTCCAGTGCTACATCTCAGACTTCATTGTCCTGACCATCGGTGTGTCCTCCCAGGAGGATCTGCAGGTCAGTGTCTGAACAGGGGCTGGAAACCCTTTGGATGGGGAGAAGAGCCTGTGAATGTGTCCTTGTGGATCAGTCCTGCCTTGGACTCTGCTCCTCTGAGACAGCAGGGGAACCCCAGAACAGATCACTGGACACTGAGTGGCTGCTGGGGTTACTCAGAAAGGCAACACCTGTATAAATTGACTAAATTAACTAAATTGACATTTAAGGCTGTCTTTGTAGGGAAGGGATTCTCATCCTTCAGAGAATTTTGCCAGGATTTCCAGTGCAAAATGAATTATAGAAGTACTTTCTCACCTTTGGTGTTCTGTTTCCCCCCTGCAGTGTCTGCGTGTGGCGTTCGCGTCCTGCGTTGAGGAGTGGGTGGCAGAGTCCCCCTGGAGAGAGGAGCTGGTGCCCTCCCTGCCCTGGGCCCACCTGGCACACAACCAGTTCAGGAGCCGCCTGCAGAACTTCTCCAGGATCCTGGCTGTGCACCCCCGTGTGGCTGGCTTCCTCCTGAAGGAGCAGGGGGACAGAATGCCACGCTCAGAGATGGTACAGTCACCCCAGGCAGTCTGTGCCCCTCAGCCCTGGCAGGGAGCTCTGTCTGCACTGAATTAGCTGCTGCTCCTTTGGATTTCAGCAACAGCAGAGGGGGAGACACCGGCTCAGGTTCCTCAGAACTGGGAATGATCTGCTGTGTTGTTGTTACAAGCAGGTTTTAAAATAAGTTTGCCCTGCTTTTGCATTAGTTAATAGGATATGCTAACGAGCCATGCCACAAACATGAGAATTGCAGAGCTTAAAATAATCAAGTAGGACATTACTCAGTAGAACATGTGCTGTAGCAAACCAGAGTGAGGGCCAAGGTCTATAAATAATTCTGAAATGCAATGTTGTGGTAGCCGTGGCGCTGTGTGTGTGCAGGTTCTGGACGTGCTGGCTGCAATGGTGTGTGCTGAGGAGCTGGAGAGCCAGGTGCAGACAGCTTCCCCCGAGCTCTGGCTGCAGAGGGTGAAGAATTTCCACATGCCCATTGAATTCCTGTGCAAAGAGGAGGGTGCCCAGCGCAGGGGGAGCCGCTGCCATCAGCTGCTGAGGGAGCTCAGGTAGGTACCAGGCTCTGCTCACAGCCCTGCTCTTTGCCTGGCGTTTCACTGGGGCATTGGAGCAGCCTGAAGCTGTTCTGGTGCTGCTTTTCTCAGGCGTTGCAAACCTTTCCAGGTTCCTGCTGGGTTCAATTACAAACCAAGCAGCAAGAACCACTTTTTTTCCCCTCATCTCCTGCAGATTTTCTCTCTAAATCTGGCAGTATCATCTGGTGCATTCCATCTGGGTTCAGGGGTTATTTAAAACTCTCCTCAGGTTCCTGTTAACCAGCAGTGTCTCCCCACTTCATCCTCTGTGCATAAGGACCCAAGGGATGGGGAATTTCACTGCCTCTTGTGTTTTGGAAGAAAGCCCAGAGTGCTACCCCAGTTCCTCACAGACCTTGTTTAGTTTATTTGAAGTGAAGAAATTGTAGCTAATTGTGATTGGTGTTTTAAAAATCTTTTGGCATAGAAGTTAGGGGTGTGGGAAGATGTGTGCAGTGGTGCTGGTCCTGCTGCAGTGCTGCCTCCAGGCCAGGCGCCTGCACCCTGAGCCCCCTGGGTTAAGTGCTGGAATGTGTTCTGTTCTTGGCAAAAACCCCTGTGGGAAGCACAGGAGGGGTGTGGAGGGGAGCAGGGCAGCAGTGAGGTGGATCCTGGCTGCCCTGTTGTGGTGCCATCCTGCTGTCCTCCCCAGAGCCTGCTGGAGCCGCGTGTTTGCCATGGCGCTCTTCGTGGAACACGTCCTGCTTGGCATCCACGCCGTGATGCCAGAATTTGAGAGTGTGGTGAGAAAACACACTTTGCTTCTTGCCAAGGTGAGCAAAGCTGGGATTTCACCTCTTCCCTCTCCTGCTGATCATGGGAATTGTGGTCTCAGGCGCTGTGGCTGAGTCACTGGGCTTTGTCCTTTCCCTCTGCAGTGTTTCCAGAACGATTCAGACATGAAGTGCCATCCAACCTTTGTTGCAGTGATGACAGTGCTGTGCCAATGCAAGAACGAGGTCAGCAGGAGGCTCTACAGGTACTGACATTGGGACAGGCTGCAGGGGACAGCAGGGACATTGCCTGTGTTGCCAGCACACTTGTGGCAGTGCTGCATGGGGGGGTAGTGAAAGCCAGAGGAGGAGCAGTGACCCTGTTTGGCTCTGCAGCTGGAGCTGAGCAGTGAGCCAGCCTGTCTTGCATTGTCTGCTCTTGCTCTAGCTGCAGCTGCACATCTTGGTCAAGGCTTTTGGGGAGGCAGCATGGAAGCAGCTGTGTTCATTGCTTCTCTGGATTCCAGGCATGGTCTGGAGCCGTGTCCCATCTGCCTGGGAGAGCCGAAGGACCCCGTCTGCCTGCCCTGCAACCACGTGTTCTGCCACAAGTGCATCACCCTGTGGCTGGTGCCAGCACAGATGCACTGTCCCTACTGCAGGGTTGCCGTGGAGGATGTGGAGTTAACTGTCTCTGAGGAGCTCAGGTACTCCAGCCACCCTCTCCAAGGTGGGAGCCTTGGGTGGGGAGGCTTTGTGAGGAAATTGTCAACACGAGCAGAATGGGAGCTCTGCTTCATCCCTCTGGAACTGAACAGGTCCTGTCTGTTCTGTTGTTTCAAAAAAGGGGAAAGCTGCCTTGGCCTCTGTGAAAAGCATGCAAATCATAGAATGGTTTGGGTTGGAAGGGATCTCAAGCACCTTCTTGTTGGGAAAGTGGAAAAGTATCTCCCCTTGGTGCCTTTTGCCTGTGTGTGTGATTCCTCCATGGCTGAAGAGTTCTGTGTTTGTTTTTGCCTCCCAGAGCTGCCATAGCAAAGAACGCCCTGTTCCGGCAGAGGTGCAATAATTTCTTCATTGACGTGGTCACCACCATGTGCTTCAAGGACAACGAGCCCCCCGAGCCAGAGGTCATCCAGGGGCTCCTCAATCTGCTCTTTGTTCACAGAAGCCTCATGAAAGACTCAGGTGAGCTCCTTCACCCTGACACTCAGTCTGACAGAGCTGAATGTGTCACCACCTTCTCTCCCCTGCCAAACGTGTCCTTCCCTTGTCCCCACAGATCACCCTGCTGTCTACACAAAGCTCCTGTCCCCGTTTAATGATGAGGTGGATGAAACTCCCATCATCCGCTCGGTGATGCTGAAGCTGCTCCTGAAGTACAGGTGAGCACATTCAGCTGGGGGAGGAGGTTAGGCCAGGTACAGCTCTGCTCCTCGTCAAACTGATCTGATTGTTCTCCTCACCTCCACGACTTTCACTGGGTTTGAATCCCTTTGCAGAAGTCGTGCAACTTGGCTGGCTTGGTGGAGCTTGTGGTGCAGTGTGAGCAGCCTGTGCAGGGTTTACCTGGCTGTTCCTCACTGACCCTGTGCTGACTGTGCATGCCTGGGTGCTGCAGGGTGTCTGAGCACTTGCTCTGATCTAGGTCAGCAAAGCAAAGCTCCTCATTCACGGAGATTTAATCAGGACTGATCCTGTGTGTGCTCCACAGCCCTCCCGGCCTCCCTTTGCAGCCCCTTCTCAGCTGTGACCCCTCCTAAATCAGATTCCTTTTGCCCTGGGAGTGCTCATTGAGCACTGCTGATGATCAAACCGGGCTCAGGCTGCGAAGCCAAAGGTCACCTGCAGAAAATGGCACAACAGCTTTTCCCTCTTGCAGCTGGATCCAGAGTGAGCCCAGCTGTCACTGGGCCATCTCTGGGAGCTCTGCTGTGTTCAGAGCAGGGGCAGCCCTGCATGGCAGCTGTGTCAGGGGTGTCTCTCTCTCCTGCAGCTTCAATGAAGTGAAAGATGATGTGCAGCATTACCTGTCCCAGGTGGAGCACAACGAGCTCCTGGAGAAAAATGACAAAAAAGAGCTCTACTTGCTTTTTGTCAACTGCTTGGAGGTAAGAGCTGGGCCATGAAACTGATGCAGTTTCATGGGTAAAAAAAGAACAGAAATTCTGCAATTCAGGGCATGTTTCTTGTGTATATAATTATTTTTCCAACTAGAAAATCCAAAAGGAGTTGATATCAAATCACCTGGTCAGGAATGAGCCTTGCTTTTCGAGGAAAAGCTTGTGTGTCTTTGCAGTGTTACATAAATTCTTTCCCTTGGACAAGTGTCTAAGTTTAGAACTCAAACTCCAGCACTGGAGTGCAGCAAGCAGGGCCTTTCTCATGGCACTAGCCCACTGCTGAGCTGCCTTCTTGTCACCACAGACACTTAAATTATTGTGCAGAAATTAAATCAGTATGCCTTTGGGATTGTTCCCTTTCCTCCACTTGCATAACTTTCAGGACTTTGGACAACTTGAAACAAATATAACAGCAGGGCAGAGGTTTTATTACTTACAGGTTTTTTTTTAAGTGACTTTGTAGTTAAAAAACACCATTTGTGTTCTTGCCAAGGGACAGACAGGTAGAGCTTGGCATCTTGGAACATGGAATGTGTGTTATTCACAGCCTGCTCATGGCTCTTGCTTAGCTCCAAGCTTGGGGAATGTGGGACAACTAGGGCACATCCTAAAAATGGTGTTGGGTGAACTGGCAGAGGTTTGGGACGAGGGTCAGGGATGGGTTGGAGGGTCAGGGATGGTTTGCTGTGCTTGTGGCAGGGTGGGTGCCCTGGGAACACAGGGGTGGCTGGGTGAGGTGGCTCTGCCACTCACCAGCGTTCCGGCTTCTCTCTAGGATTCCATGTGTGAAAAGTCAGAGGACAGCCTGGGATATGGGCATGGAAACAGTCTGCCTGAGGACAGAGCCTTTCCAGAGAACTACCTCCCAGGCAGCAGCAGAGAGGCTCCTCAGGAGTCCTCTGTGGAATACCTGCAGGCCGTGGCCAAGGTGCGCCTGTGCCTGAGCAGGGCTGCAGAGCTGATCTTCGACCTGCAGCAGCACCCGGGTGAGTCTGACTGTTCTGTCAGGTGGAAATGCTGGATGCAGGGCTGAGCCAGCAGGGCCTGTGCTCTGCTAGGACCTGTCTTGGTGCATGGCCAAGAAGGAGAGCAGCAACTCCCTTTTTCCTCAGGGGTGTCACTCAGTGTCTGTCCCCTGTACCAGTTGTTACAAGTGCTCTGTAACTGGTAGCAAGGCTGTGCTGGTGATCCCAGTTTAGTTACACCTGTGGAAGGAGATTTATTTTATCCTCCTGATGCTAACAATGAGATTTATTTAGAGCCCACTAAATTGAACTTTAAAGCATAAATGCTGCTTCAGACCCAGGACTGCTGTAAGGGTTATTGTTTTATATGAATGAGAGCTCTGCACAGCTAGAAGGGATTAAGAGTTTATATTGACAAGTTTATATCTTCTGTGTCAAAGAAATGAATCATTGTCTGAAATCTGGCTGAGGAAATGCTCCAGACAACACCTGAGGAAGGGAGGGCTGTGAAGTTCTTGTGTGTAATTACACAGTACTAATAAAGGCACTTGGTGCTACAGCTGGGGCAGACAGAGAAGTTTGCAAGGTGACACATGTGCTTTTGCCTCTCTGTTTGAACCTCTTTTTTTCCCCTCCAGAGCCAGAGCAGATGAAGGAGAAGCAGCGTTACCTGAAGAACGTGGAGAGGTTCTGCAGCCTGGCCAGGAACGACTGGCACCATGTGTACCTGGTCAGGAGGATCGCCAGCCAGCACGGGATGGAGTTTGCTCAGACGCTGGTCACAGAGCCACGCTTCAGCTGGGTGTTCCCAGCAGAAATTCTGCAGCAGGTAGAGAAGAGGCATCTCCTGGTGGTGGTTCTGGTCCCCTCTTTGCCTTCACTTTGTGCTGCTTTGGGGTGTTCCTGCTGTTGTGTGGCTCTTAGGGGACAGGCCAGAGTGGCAGTGGCTGGGAGGTGACTCCTCCTGGCTCTCCTGGCTGCACCCGGGGGTGGCCATGGCTGCTGCTGCTGCTCTGGGGAGGCTGAAATGCCCCAGTGCTTGGGAGGAAGGGCAGATCCTGCCTCCTCCAGCCGAGGTATTGTCCCCAGTGCTTGCATGGCTGTTCCCTTGGCAGGTGCAGCACAGCCAGTCCAACCACATGGACCGGTTCCTGGTGTGCGGGGAGCGGTACCGGGCCCTGCGCGACGCCGTGGGACGAGCCATGATGGAGGGCACGGCCCAGGGGCTGCTCCAGGCCGAGGTACAGCCCACACCCCCTCCACAGCCCTCCCCTGCTGGGCTTTGGATGCCTCCAGCTCTGTTGTGTCCCTGTGGGCAGTGTCTGCTCCCATGGAGGTACCTGGGGGCCTTTGCTGCGAGGTCACTGGGGCTTGTGCTCAAGTTTCCTTACTTTCCCACATCTCATCACTGTAGCTGGGGCAGCTCTGGCAGCCTGTCCCCTGCCACATCCTTGGCTCTTCCCCAGGCCTCCGGCAGCCCCCCAGCTCTGGATTCTGCCCACCTGCTCCTGGCCATCTTCCGAGAGGTCACTGCCCTGTACGGTGCCAGGGATCCAAGCCTTCATCCCAAGCAGCAGGTAGGACTTTGGCAGCTTGTGACAAACGTGCTTCAAGGATGAAGGGGATCTGAATCAGTGATAGAGGAGCTTTTGCTCCTGTGGCCCAGCCAGGGAGTTGGCCCGAGCTGAGCAGGCTGGGGAGGCTTTTGGAGCAGGATAACTCAGTGTGGGAAGGAGCTGCCAGTGCTCTTCCCTTGGGTGGGCAGTATCCTGATGGCTTTAGCTCTTTCACATCTGTGCTTTCAGCAAACAGAGGCAATGACTGAGTTCATCCAGAGCTCCCAAGTGCTGAACTCCCCCGAGCTGGAGCTGTTTGCAGTTGCCCTGGTGAGGAACGCCCTGCCCAGGCTGGCCGTGCAGCCGCAGGGATGCAGCCAGCACGGAGCCCTGGTGGAGATGGCCGTGCACGTGGCTGCAGTGCTGCTGTGCGGGCACAGCCCCGTCCTGCAGCCCCTCAGGAACCTGGCCTTCCAGCCACACTGCATGCAGGTGAGCACTCGGAGCCCACGGGCACTTCAGCACGTCCCTGCTCCTTGTCTGTGTCTGCTGGATCCTCTGCTGGACCTTTCTCAACAGCAGTGCTCCACCTGGCTGTTGGAGCTGTGAAACACCGGGGGGTGATTATCTCACTGCTGTTGGGGTTAATTAGCACAACAGCAAGCTCTGGCCTGGTATCTTTTCAAGGCACCTCTCCATCCTGAGCTGTATGAATGTACTGAATATATATTGCTGATATTTGGGTGAGCAGGGCTGAGAGCAGCTGGCAGCTCACACTGCTGACCTGCCTGCCCAGAGAGCACTGGCTCCTCAGTCAGGGGCAGGGAGCTGCTGCTCTGCTGCTCCTGGCTGCCCAAGGTGCAAGGGAACGTGCTGGTACACACAGGGTGTATCAGCAGTGCAGGGTGTCTGGAGAGTGCACATGCAACTCTTAGCAATACTGACAGTTCTAAGAGTGGATTTGAAAATCTGTATCAGCATCACCTGTCTGACCTCTGCTCTCAGGTGTCTCTGGTTCCCCAGTGTGAACAGAGAACCAGTGGGTGACTGCCAGAGGGCAGAGCTGATTCACAGATCCATCTGTGACTGTTTTCCCCCTTCTCTGCTCAGCACTCCTTCCTGCCCACAATGCCCGAGGACATCACGGCTCAGGCCAGGACCTGGGAGGTGACGCGTGACCTGCGCTGGTACGGTGAGTGCTGCTGCCTGGCTGCAGGAATTCCTTGGGTTTGGGGAATGAAACTGCTCCAAATGTGAGGACAAACACTCTCCTCAGCACGAGTTATCTGTGGTAAATCCTGATTTGCAGTGACAGTTTGTGGGGATGATGCACCAAAGGACATCCAGTGCTGTTCAGTCTGCAGCTGCTCACAGAGCTTGAGGGGGAACAAAGGTGACACGAACAGGCTGTGAGAGGACAGCTCTGCCACCTTCCTGGCCAGCTTTGTCCCTGCTTCCCACAGCTGGACCTTCCTGCAGCTGGGAATGGGGGTGGGAGCATTCCTGCCCTCAGCAGCAGAATCTGTCAGGTTTTGATTCCTTGTTTCTCAAGGAGAAGCAGCACTGGAAAATTGCTTGGTTTCCTGTGTGGGCCTGTCAGTCCCTTGGGCTTTGGGATAGTCAGGGCTTTTGATTAGATCTTGAAGCACATTTCTTGCTCCAGGATGATGGTCCCAAGGAAAGGGAATAACAGGGGCTGTATAAATCTGTTTTAGAACACTGTCCTCTTTGTTCCTCTCTTCACAGAATGTCCCAATGGCCACCTCTGCACTGTGGGAGAGGTAAGAATTTGGGGCTGGTGGGTATTTAAGCAGAACAAAGTTTTCAACAATAAGCTGTTTTGTTTACTGGTTTTAATGTTCTGATGCACAGAGTTCCACTTCTAAACTCGATATTGTTGATCATTTTGTCATTGTAATGTAAAATTTAGAATACCCCTAGCATTTATACCACAGATTGGGAAACATCAGGCCCGGTTTGTAGCAGGGTTGGAATTAACCACTTACAGCTTGGATTTTTGTTTCATTCTCTCTCTGCTGGAGAAGCTCTGGAATTCAGTGTTCTCCTGTTGCTTTTCCCAGTGTGGGCTCCCCATGGAAACGAGCTTCTGTCCCGACTGCCGCGTCCCCATTGGAGGCACCAACCACAAACCCCTGCAGGGCTTCCAGGTGGCCAGGTGTGCTTTGCTTCAGTGCCTTTGCAGTGCTAAATGATGCAGGACTTGCTTGTGTGCCTTCAAAGGCCGAGGTACCAACTGCTTCATGCTGCTCTCTGGAAGGTGTAAGGAAGGGAGGTCCATGCAAGAGTAATCAGGCAGCAAAACCAAAGAATTTGCTTTTCTGTGCCCAAAACTGACTGGAAGCTTTCACTCCCCTGTGACCCTTTGAATTGGCAGCTTTTATAGCATTCAAAGACATTACGGGTCAAAAAGGTATTGCTGGGTATCAGAGATATCTTGAGTGGATTTTGTCAAGGCAAAATAAAAACCCAATATATGCACTTTGCTACAGGAATCGTGAAGACAGAACTCAGAGTGGCCACGTTCTGGGAGGTGTTGAGCACAGAAGAACCCTGGGGCTGTCTGACCGGGGCGTGTCCCCTGCCGTCTTCATGCTGCTCCGTTTGCTCACTCACCTGTCCATGCTGCTGGGAGCCTCCAGAGACCCTCAGGTACCTTCCAAAAATGCTTCAAGTGGTCACACAAAACCTAGGGAAACCTTTTCATGACATTGCCAAGTGACCAGGGCAGTCTGTCAGGATGCAAGACCCAAATTCCCTCCCTCCTTGCCCAGGAGGGATTTTGGTTAACTCCTGCATGGAATCCACCCAGCCCTGCTGGTGAGCCCCCGTGGCAGGAATCCCACAGGTGGGGGTGCCTGGCAGGACTGAGCTCTGTGTGCCTTGTGCTTCCCTGGATGTTTTTGGCTGTGCTCAACTCCTGCCTTTGTTGTCTTTAGTCCCTGGGAAGGATGATCAAGCCGACAGTGGGGGACGTGGTGAGCTTCCTGCAGGAGCACGTTCGGGAGGACTTGGCACAGCTGACCAGGATTTTGGGGAAGAGCGTGGATGACACAATCAACATCCTGCACCTCGTGCTCAGCAGCCTCCTGCAGGCCCCCCAGCAGCAGCCAGGCCAGTGTAAGAAAAGCCAGATGCCCTATCACACCTGGGGCTGTGTTTGAAGGGCTGGGGCCATGCAGGCACTGTGCTGATAAACCCCCTCCAGCAGCAGCAGCTGAGCTGAAGAGGAAAATAGAGAGTTTGGAGCTCATTTCTTACTGTACTGAGAGACTTTTTTTTCTTTTTTTTTTTTTGGCTGTTTGCTTCTTTCAGCGAGTACATGGGGTTTGCAAGGTTTGGTGCAGTCAATAGCTCTGAAAATGAATTATTGACAAAATAGCATCATGACAGATGGGCAGAGCTTGCAGCTCCCGAGCAGAGCTGCTCTCCCAGCACAGCAGCTCGTGCTGTGTGCAGGCCCCTGTTCTGTGCTGCCCCTCAGAGATTCCCAGAAGCTCTTGGGGAGAAGAGGGATGGCACAGTGGGTTCGTGGTGGGATTGGAATCACAGAGGCATTTATGTGTAAACACCCATATCTGGAGTGTGGGAATACCAGTCAGTATTGCAGGCTTCACTCTGTCATTGATCATGGTCCGACCTTGGACAAGCTGTTCAATGTTTCTGGGGTTATGAAGGAGTTGGATAAATGTCCCCATCATTCACATGAATGAGTGGCTGAAGCTCCTGGAAACCTGGGTCACTGTGTGATGTTTGAGTGTCGCTCTCCAGCTAGACCAAGATACTCAGTTAACTTCTAGGACCTGAGAATCTGTGCTTTCTTTTCACTGAAATGTTGCAGATGTAAGAGGTGAAATATTCCTGTTGCAGGGCTGGTGCAGTTTGATGATGTTCTCTCCACCAAGGAGAAGAGGAACAAATGGGAAGATATTGTTGCAAACACAATTATTGTTCCTGAATTGAAGGTAAGAAATCTGCTGTACAGAGTCAGTAGCTGAGCAGTTCAAAATCCACTGGAAATCTGCACAGGGGCAGGTTAAAGATTTTATTCTACCTGGGGAAATGGGAGTCTGAGACCGGAGTTGTTCTGGGATGAATTTGTATAGCTGGAAAAGCAGAAATGGCTTAGCTCAGTGGAAGGTACTTCACAACATCCAATAACTTATTATTTTTTAATGCAGGATTTGGATAAAAAGCTTCTGAAGTTAAACCGACAGATACAAGAGGATGAGAGAATCTCTTCCAACCCCATAGTGAAAATAGTGTATGGGGACCCAGCTGCATTCCTGTCCCAGCTGCCTGGGGACAGCCACATCCACCACTCCAAGCTGTGGAGCTGCCGCAAGAGGGTTTCAGTGGAGAACCTGGGCCACGTCGTGCAGCAGAAGAATGCCAAGGACACCGTCCCCCTCCTCTGGAAGTTCCTGCAGAAGGTAGGGCTGCCTCAGGGACGAGAGGCTGGGATTGCCCAAGACTAAACTAATTTGGATTATCCAGTTTCCTTATTCTCAGTACTTGCTATGATCTTGAGAATGAACATGGAAAATATTGTTGTCTTTTAAATGTTTAAGAAGCAATTCCCTAAAAGTATTCCCAACTGGTTTGTCCCAGCACAGCCTTACCCAGAGGTTCCCTTTCCTCTTCCAGGAGACTGAGCTGAGGCTGGTGAAATTCCTACCAGAGATTCTGGCTCTGCAGCGAGATTTGGTGAGGCAATTCCAGAACACAGCAGAGATCAAACACTGCTCCATCAGGGAGTTCCTCAGGGAACCCCACTCAGGTGAGGAGACTCTGCCAAAATTGTAATTAATGAAACAGAAAGTGCTGGATTGTCCAGTTGAAAGCAAAGGGGAAAACTCAGCTTTTCCTCTGAACTCTCACGTGAATGAACTGGAGGCCTGGATAGGGTTGGAAAGGTTATCAGATGACTTTAAAGGGAATTAAGTACAGGTGATTTTTTTATGAGGGGTGGGAGCTCTGTGCAGTGCAGGAATGGTTCTGGTGGCATTTTAAGCTCAGCTCTAGAGCAGGGCTTGCCTAAAGAGTGGAATAAATGTCCTTCCCTTCCTTTCATGAAGTTTGTGGCAACTCCTTCAGTTGTATTTAAGTACAATTACTGATGTTTTTAAGTACTTATGGAAAATTGCATAAAGGTCATGCAGAATCAGACCAAGGACCAGTCCATCCTTGTGGCCTGGGCCAGGAGCAGACAATAATAGAAAAATAACAAACCAAGCAAATGACTCCATTTGATACCTTTAGAAAGGTGTTTGGTGTCTGTTTAATCTCGAGCAGTTGCCTGGAGCTCAGCAGTGTGCTCTGAAGAGCCCTGTATTGGAGAGTTTCACCAGGAAAAGGTGTTTCATGGATTTGTCTTTCTGTTGTTTCTCAGATGTGATGAGGGACCTGTTAGAGAGGAGAGTGAATGTGTTTCTGTCTGTCTGGAACAAGCTGAGAAGCTCCCTGGACACCAGTGGTGAGCAGCTTCTTTCCCAGCCCTGCTCCTCGTTCTGAGTTCAGGTTCCTGCTGTCACTGATGCTGAGGCATATCCTCAAAAATAAGCTTGGCATCGAATTTTAAGAATCTAGGTACAAGGGGAAGAATTTGCTTCCCTGTTGTAGTATTCTCACCTGAACTTGTTCCCTTTCTCACCTGAACTTGTTCCCTTTCGTGCTTGTCCCTAACGCCGCGAGCACGGCTTTTCTCAGGCTCGGTATCTCCTCCTGCTCTGGGCCTCCTCAGACACTCCTGCCTGTATTTCAGGGGAAATCAAGCTGCCTAAAGGCTACTGCGATGCGGAGCTGAGCCTGGACAGCAGGCTGGAGGTGCTGCTGCCGCGGCGGCAGGGGCTGGGCCTGTGCTCCACGGCCCTGGCCAGTTACCTCATCGGGCTGCACAACGACTTTGTGCACTCCGTCAACAGGCACATCAAGGAGGATGACAGGTGTGCTGCTCTTCCACCCCGGGGCTCTGCTGCGTGTCCTGCTCCCTCTCAGTCAGCTCTCCCTGCTCACAGAGGCCCTTTGCTCCCTGCAGGTACCTGATCAGCCCCTCGGAAGTGGCCGACCTGCACGTGATCAGTTACGAGGTGGAGAGGGACCTGATCCCTCTGATCCTGTCCAACTGCCAGTACAGCATGGAGAAGGGAGGGGAGACCTTGCAGGACTTCGATCTGGAGAGGATCCAGCAGCAAGTGATCAGCAAGTTCCTGCAGGGGAAGCCCCTGATCACGCTGAGGGTAGGGCGGGCAGGGGCGGTGCAGCCAGGAGGGCGCTGGCAGCAGGATCCCAGATATTCACATCCGTGGCTCTCTGTCCTGGCAGGGCATCCCCACCCTGGTGCACAGACACGACCGCAACTACGAGCAGCTGTTCAGTGATGTCAGGAACAAGCTGGAGCAGGTGGGTTTGTGCACTGCAGGAGGCAGGGCAAGCATGAAATCCCTGCTTTTCCAAGGGTTCTCAGTCCCTTTCTTTGTCCATCCAAAGGCTTGCCTGCTGACTTCTCAGCATGCCTTAGCTACGTGCAATCTGGCCTTGTGCTGTCAGTCAGGATTTCCAGAGAAAAGGGAGATGGTTCAGCATTTCAGTTTCCTAAATCTGCGGCTCTGTTGTCTTCCATGGCTTGAGCAATTTGAAGAGAAAAAGAAATGGCTCTCAAATAACATTAACCATGACTTCATGGTTTTCAGAGTGCTCTGCCCAGTTCAGTGATGAACATGATCAGTGGGGAGCTGCAGTCCTACAGTGATGTGTGTGATGCTCTGTCCCTCACTGAGATCACCCTGGGCTTCCTGGCCATGGCTGGTGAGAATGCTGAGATGATGCTGACTGAATACATCGAGCAAGTTCTGCAGATGGGGGATCAGACAAACCCCCACGTGCTGCAGGTCAGTCCCGAGGGCAAAGCTCACATTCTTACAGGATAAAATCTGCTCTGGTTCATGCTCAATCCAGCCTGTGTGACAGAGCCCTCTCACTTTCCCACTGCCTGTCGTGATATCAAAAACTGGATTATTGAGGGCAGACGGGCTGCACCCAGGCTAAAGGGCTGGATGAGCTCTGTGCTGAGCTCTCTTTGGGCAGGGCAGGCTGGGGACAGGCTCCAAGGACATCCCTCACACCCACAGATGTGCTTCTCTTCCAGGCCCTCCGACGGTGCCAGCTCAGACACAGCATGGCCCTGTGGCAGCTCCTGTGTGCCCACAAATCCGAGCAGCTGCTGCGCCTCGGCAGGGTATGGAACCCCAGCCCCTCTGTCTGCCCTGCTCTGCTTTGTTCTGCTCTGCCTGCAGCTGCTCAAATGTGTGTTTGGCTTCTTTCTCCCCTCGCTTGCATTTTTAGGATCCTTTTGCAGATGTCAGCTCAGTTTACAAAGAAGAGCTCACCCCAGAGCTTGCCAAGCTCCTGCACGCCTTCCTGGTCCACTCCAGGCTGGAAACCTTCCTGCAGGAGCTCCATGAAATGATCATCCTGAAGTTGAGACGTGTCCAAGCTGTGGAGGAATTCAGACCCAAGTGGAGGTAGGAGTTACACACCCAAACCCACCACAGCTGTTGTTAACTGAAGCTTCTCTGCCTCTGAAAGTGCACACAATGGGAGCAGTTCCCGTGGCACATGCATGTCCTGGGGCCGCGGCCCAACCAGCAGCAGTAGGAATATTCACATGTGGGAATGTCCACACTCATTTCTGGCAGTGTCACTCCATCTGACACGGGCTGTCTTGGGGACACTGCAGGAGCTGCTCTCCAGTGCACAAACACAAGCACTTCTGCAGGCATGTGGATAAAATAATTAATAACAGAATCACAAACTCATTAAGGGTGGAAAACACCTCCATGGTCAGCAAGCCCAGCCTTCAGGGAGAGGCACAGCTCTGCCCTGCAGCCTCCCCTTGCTCTGTGCCTCCACCTGGCTGTTTAACCCTTCTCACTGCACCCACACCCGTTAAACTGTGGATATTGAGTATTTGGGTGGTGCAGTGCACTCATGGTTTGCTGTACCCCAGCTGTTAATGCTTTCTGCTCTGCCTTTCAGCCTGAAGGAATCACTCTTGCCTTACCTTTATGCCAAAGACTCTGAATTAGCTCTGGAGATGGAAGAGACATTCCCAGATGAGATTCTTCTGTCTCATGCCACTGGTACCTGGAAAGCAGCCGCTGCCTTCAAGCGGGAGCACAGGGAGAGTTAGGAAAGGACCCTGCCACAACACCCATGCTGGGGATTCTGGAACTTTGGGCATTTGTTTGGGGTGTGTTGGTTGTTCTTGGGGTGTGGGGTTGTTGTTTTTACACCTGATGTGAATAGGAGAGGTGGCCGTGGAGAAGGAGGGTGACAAAGACCCAGCAACTCCCTGTGAACCCTGGATCGTCACAGCCCCAGAGCCACTGCAGGAACATGAAGGACTTTTTTTTTTTTTACAAACCACCGTGCCCTGGTGCTGGGACAGCGTTTATATTTTTCAGCCTGCCTTTCTGCTGGCACGGGTTGTCAGCACCGGGCTGCGGCTCCGGCTCCTGCCCAGCCCCGGGGGCCGGGCGGGGCGGCCCGGAGGGGCCGGGAGGGGGCCGGGCCTCCTCCGCTCCCTCGAGCCCCTTCCCCGCGCCTTGTCCCGGGCCGGCTTCTCCCCCGCCCCTTCCCAATAAACTCGTTCAACTCCCGCGGCCGCTCCCGGCTCCTTTCGCGCCCCGTGCCGGCACCGGCTTTGGGAGGGATCGGCGCTGGGATCGGTGCCGGGATCGGCGCTGGGAGGGATCGGTGCCGGGATCGGCGCTGGGAGGGATCGGTGCCGGGATCGGCGCTGGGGAGGGATCGGAGCCGGGATCGGCGCTGGGAGGGATCGGCGCTGGGGAGGGATCGGTGCCGCCGGCCCGGAACGGCCGCGCCCGGCCGCGCGTTCCGGGGGACGGCGGCGCTGCGGGATGGGCGGGCCCGGCATCTCCATGGCCGCGTCCCCGGGCCGGCGCCGCCGCTGGGAACGGTACCGGGGCTGGGGCTGGGACAGGCTCTGGGAACCGTGCGGGGCCCGCCCGGCGCCGCCGCTGGGAACGGTACCGGGGCTGGGGCTGGGACAGGCTCTGGGAACCGTGCGGGGCCCGCCTGGCGCCGCTGCTGGGAACGGGGCTGGGGCTGGGGCTGGGACCAGCTGCGCTCGGGGCTCCCCGTTACCCTCGGGAGGAGCCCCGGGTGCTCCGCCCGCGGTTGGGCCTGGGGGATCCCCGGGCAGCGAGCGGGGCGCGGCTCGGGCTGGGGGCTCGGGGAGGCTCCCGGGGCCGGTCCCGCTCTGAGCGCGGCGGCCTCGCAGGGAGCAGGCCCGGCTGAAGGCCGGCGTGGTGGAGGAGGACACCGAGGAGTGGCAGAAGGATCCGCGTTTCGCCGGCCTGGAGAGAGTGGGAGGTGTGGATTTATCCTACGGCAAGGGCGACGAGAGCCGTGCCTGCGCCTCGCTGGTCGTGCTCAGCTACCCGGCCCTGGAGGTACCGCGGGGCCGTGCCCGTCCCGGCTGTGCCGCCCCACGGGGCTGCGGGTGGTGGGAGAATGGGGAGAGATTCTCCCCTGGGAGGGTGGGCAGCCCTGGCACAGGGTGCCAGAGCAGCTGTGGCTGCCCCTGGATCCAGGGGTGCCACTGGAGGGGCTTTAAGGTCACTCCCGACTCTGTGATTCTGTGTGTGTTCAGCAGACCTTGCAGTTGTGTGTTCCCAAGAAAGACAGACAAGAAAACATACGAGTAAGGACTTAAGTTTAGGAGGGTGTGATGCAAACAGCTCCCAATTGTGGGGGTTTTGTGGGGTGGCTGGGAGCTCACCCAGGTCCGGAGGAGCTGCAGTGCCAGTTTGGGGAGCTGGTGCCTGTGGGCAGAGGGAGGTGGTGGCAGAGCTCCAGTGCAGAGTCCTGTGTGTGAGCTCCTGCTGGGAATCAGCTGATAATGTGGGCTGTGACATAGGAAAGCTTTTCCAAACCCACCATGGCTCTCACATCTCACAGTCATTTTACTTGAACTAATAAAGATGTTTGGTCTCTTTCCCAGCTTTCAAAATGATATTAAAAAAAATATCTTTAGCTGTAAAAGCTCTAACAAGCAGAGAAATAAAGTTTGATGTTGTCTGCTGGGATTTTAATGGACTAAATCTCAAGTCCTGCTGTGATCTGCAAGGCAAGGCAGGAATCATTGTCTTGTGCTGCCTTACACGGTTTCCTTTGACCTGTCCTTGGGTTTAAAAGGGGTGAGCAGAGGGCATGAGGCAGAGGAGGAGCCTCTGGAGCCCCCCGGGGTGCTGTCTGTGCCCGCCCCAGGTGCTGTACCAGGATTGCCGCATGGTGCCCGTCAGTGCCCCGTACGTGGCCGGGTTCTTGGCCTTCCGAGAGGTCCCAGTCCTGGTGGAAGCTGTGCAGAGACTTCAGCAGGAGCAGCCCCAGCTCCAGCCTCAGGTGTGGTGTGTTTCCCGTGTCCCTGACTGCAGAATCCTGGGAAAGCTGTTCTCCCTCCAGAGCCTGAGCTGGTGGGGCGGAAGGGGCAGGGTCAGAGCTGTGAAGCAGCATCCGTTCCCTTTCCTTAGGGAGCTGGGAGCAGCCAGGCCTCCCGTGGCAGTGGGAGCCCTGTGGTGTGTGCAGGGCACTGCCAGTCCCACACTAGAGAGATTTCTCCTTCCCCCAGAGCCAGCATCCCTGGCTGCTCCTTGGAGTGCCCTCAGTGCCCAGGAAATAACACTGCTGCTTTGGCTTTTTCAGGTGCTTCTGGTGGATGGGAATGGCCTGCTCCATCCCAGAGGTAGGCTGTTCCTGGAGAGCCCTGCTCTCCTGCTCCCTGGGCTGCTCCTTGGCGTTCCTGTTCCCTGGTGTCCTGCAGCTACAGTGGCTCCTTGTTGGCAGGATTTGGCACAGCCTGTCACCTCGGAGTGCTGACAGACCTGCCGTGCATTGGCGTGGCCAAGAACCTCCTGCAGGTGGATGGCTTGGTCAGGGATGAGCGGCACAGGGAGCAGGTTAGGCCGGGCTGGGATTTGTTTCTGCTTTTTAATATCCCGAGGGAATTTGGACAGCCACGTGCAATTATGTGCTGATGAGCTGACCCTGTATGTGTTTATCCCTAGATTCGTTCCCTGCAGAGGTCAGGAGAGACATTCCCACTGACAGGCACCTCGGGGAAGGTTCTGGGCATGGTAAGCTGTCACTGGGACACTCGTCCCTCTCTTGGGGCTCTCAGTGATCCCGTGCAGGAGGGCAGGTGTGACCAGGTGACCAGTGATGCTGCTGGCCCCTTCCTGAGAGCTCAGGTGGTTGTAGGGGGTTGGCAGCTCAAGTGCTGGGAGCGTTCACGTCCGTGGCTGTGGCGCCTGAGGTGCCTCAGCACCCTGGATGGTGAGCTGCAGTCTGGGAGAGGCGCCAGGTCCTGGCAGCTTCCCGGGATCAGCCTGGGAGCGTCTGCTGCAGAGCAGAGCGGGAACAGGCAGCTGAGAGACGCTTCCTGTGTGTGCTGTCAGCCCGGCCTGGCACAGCTCCCTGCAGCCCAGAGCAGCCCCCGGCGTCTGGGCAGGGCCACGGGGGACAGACAGTCCCTGGAGGAGACTCCGGGATGGAGAAGATGTTCAGAGCTGCAAACACAGAGCCACCAGTGGCTCCCAGTTCCACTGTCCCTGTGGGTGTGTTCAGATGGGCCCCTCCAGTGCCTGACCTCTCCTTTCTGACTGCCCAGGCGCTGCGGAGCCACAGCAACAGCTCCAGGCCCCTCTACGTCTCCGTGGGCCACCGCGTGAGCCTGGGCACGGCCGTGCGCCTCGTCAGGGCCTGCTGCCGCTTCCGCGTCCCGGAGCCCATCCGGCAGGTACAGCACACACCTGAGCTCATAGGGCAGGTACAGCACACACCTGAGCTCATAGGGCAGGTACAGCACACACCTGAGCCCATCCGGCAGGTACAGCACACACCTGAGCTCATAGGGCAGGTACAGCACACACCTGAGCCCCTCCGGCAGGTACAGCACACACCTGAGCTCATAGGGCAGGTACAGCACACACCTGAGCTCATAGGGCAGGTACAGCACACACCTGAGCCCATCCGGCAGGTACAGCACACACCTGAGCTCATAGGGCAGGTACAGCACACACCTGAGCTCATAGGGCAGGTACAGCACACACCTGAGCCCATCCGGCAGGTATGGCGCACACCTGAGCCCATAGGGCAGGTACAGCACACACCTGAGCCCATCGGGCAGGTACAGCACACACCTGAGCCCATAGGGCAGGTACAGCACACACCTGAGCCCATAGGGCAGGTACAGCACACACCTGAGCCCATAGGGCAGGTACGGCACACACCTGAGCCCGTCTGGCAGGTACAGCACACACCTGAGCCCATAGGGCAGGTACAGCACACACCTGAGCCCGTCTGGCAGGTATAGAACACACCTGAGCCCATAGGGCAGGTACAGCACACACCTGAGCTCATAGGGCAGGTACAGCACACACCTGAGCTCATAGGGCAGGTACAGCACACACCTGAGCCCCTGCGGCAGGTACAGCACACACCTGAGCTCATAGGGCAGGTACAGCACACACCTGAGCCCCTGCGGCAGGTACAGCACACACCTGAGCCCATCTGGCAGGTACAGCACACACCTGAGCCCCTGCGGCAGGTACAGCACCCACCTGAGCTGGGGGAGCTGTGGGCAGGCAGTGCCGTTTGCGGGGCCCTGGCTGTTCCCCAGCCTCAGTTTGCCCCTCCTGGGCTGTTCCCCTGCCCGTGGTGGTGCTGGCTGCTCCCTCCAGGCCCGTTCTCCTGATGCATTCCCAGCCCCGCCTGTGTCCTCCCTGCAGGCAGCTCCTGCGATGCTGCTGTGCTCCCAGGAGCAGGGAATGCAGTTTTCCCGGGCGCTTGGAGCCCAGCACTGCCCCCAGTGCTGCTCCTCCGGGCCTTTCCCCGCTGCCACGCGGAGCCAGCAGCCAGCAGGTGACAGCACTGCATCACTGTCACCGAGCTGCAGCTGCCTCCGAGGCTCAGCCGTGGCTGATTTCAAACCGCAGCAGGACCTGGGGAAAGGCTCGGGAGAAGCTCAAAGCCTCTGGGACTTCTGGCCTGGCAAGTGTTTCCCTTCTCCCCAGGGTCACTCTGCTGTTGGTGGCTCCAGAGCCAGGAGTGACCCCGGGCCTGCCCGGGTGTCCCTGTCCCTAACACTGCCCTGGGACAGCCACTGGCATCACTGCTGTGCCAGCCTGGTGGGGTCAGGGGTGTGCCCACCTGAGCAGCCCATGGGCACTGCTCCAGAGCTGCAGTGTTCCCTGGAACTGAGGCTCTGCTTACAAACTACCCCAAAATCCAAACTCCTTGGAGCAGAATAAGCCTTGGGGTGTCCACAGCAGAGCTGCAGTTTCCAATCTCAGCCCCAGCACCTGCCAGACCAGGGCAGGCTGGGGAGCTCCTTATGTAACCTGCTCCAGCCAGGCACAGATGCCTCTGCAGAGCTCCGAGCCAGCTCTGCAGCTCTGCGTGTTCAAAGGGAAGGGAGAAGCATTCCTTTTGGAAACAAAAAGGTGTCTTGGAGCTTTTCATCACCCTCATTTCGCTTCCAGCTATCTCCAGGATTTGCTCGTGTTCAGAGACTCTTCCAGTTCCCTGTGACCTTTTTCTTAGAGTGATGGAATGAATTTTTATCGCTTTTCTTACAGAGAGATGAAAAGTCCAACAGGGGAGTGGGTTTACTCTAGAGGGATGGCAGGAGATGAGGACACTTCAGCCTTTCCAAGGGACTCTGCTGTGCTTCCTCTGTGTGGTGACTGCCACAGCTCTTGGCACAGGCAGAGCTAAAGCCTCAGCTCTGGAGCACCTGCAGCTGGAGTTAGGGAGTAGGAGGCTGTGGAGAATCCTGCCATGGGTGGCTGACGTGGCCTTTTTGCCATGGTATGTCTCCAGAAATTGCAGACCTGATAGGAGAAGTGCTTACAGATTTCCCAGTGTCAGGAAAGACCTGTGGATCATCAGGTCCTGGTCTGGAAGTTCTGGCAGTCCTGGAAATGAAATGGTCTGTGCCCACAGCTGCCCACAGCTCCTGAGGTCTGTGTGAGGGCAGCATGTGCAGTGCAGCTGCTGTGGGAGCTCAGCCTCCTGCTCGAGGGGCTGTGGTGCTTCCCAGGAATGCAGCATTATCCAGGCAGGGATCAGGAAGGGTTCCATTTGCATTCAGCCCACAGTGTGGTGGTGCTGCCAAGGAACTGGCTGTGGTGCAGATGAGAGAAGTGAGATCTCTCAGAGGAAGCAGAGGGATGAACTTCCCTTGTCACCTGCAATCAGTATTTACATCCCACTGTGTCCATGCTCCACGTGCCAGTGGCAGGCCCAGCCAGGAGAGCTGTGCTCGCTGCTGAGGGCCTGCACAGAGCTGTCCTCAGAGCTCCCAGGCAGGAGCTGAGGTAGGCAGGAGCTGCCATCCCGGGATAATCAGCACAGCACTCGCCCTGAGCGGCCCTGGAACAGTCCCAAGCCCTGCTGAGAGAGCTGCCCTTGCCTCCTGCCAGAGGCCAGCCCCTCCCTGCTGCTTGCCCACACTGCTGCTCCTTCCCGGGATCCCTGTGCACAGCAGGGAAGCAGAGCCTGGTGCCTCTCTCCAGCTGCCAGGGGTTGCCCCTGCTCTGCTCTGCTCGGGTTCCTGCTTGGCTCTGCTCACTGGGGCTTCCTGCAGCTGCCCCTGGCCCGTGGCCAGCGGCTCTGGGCTGGCTCAGGAGGGGCTGCGGGCACAGCTGAGCACAGCCAGCCCAGCAGGGAGGGCAGGCTGCAGCTCACCCTCTGTGAAACACAGAGCACTTGCCTGAAGAAGAGCGAGATGAGGTCTCAGCCTCTCCTCTGGAGCTGGACATCAGTCCCTGCTGCCCTGAGACTCCAGGGTGCACCCCCTCCAAGCCTGCTGTGCACAGGGACCACCCTGGCCCTTCAGATAACAGGCCAAGCAACATTTCCACAGCCAGCACTCATCCCCTCTGAAAATAGCCCAAATCTGTGAGGATTATTGCAGGACAGTGATCCATCTTATTGATTAGCCCGTGGTTAATCACCGCCTTAAGCTGACTCCAGTGCTGTGTTCAGAGTGAGCCCTGCCTGGGAACTGCCACCCCATCAAGCACTCGCTGATGTTCTCAGCAGAACGTGGTTGGGGTTTTTCTTCCCTAGAAGAGTAGTTGGTAGCTGTGCCTCCTGCTCCTTGGTCTCCCCGTGGGGACTATTGAGCAGCCTCCTTCCCTGGTTACAAAATCCATCACGTAACCGCTTATCCTGAAGAGTGATCAAAGTTATTTGTCAGTTCGGTTATGAAACTGTCCAATTATAGAGAGGAGGGAAAAAAATCTCCCAAACAAACCACCCCTTATGTAACTCTCTCCTCCTCAGCTGGCAGGAGGCTCTGCAGTTGTGGAGCAGGTTCCAGCAGCAGGCACAGCCTTCACCAAGGGCCCGGGGTGAGGGGCCTGGGGGCTGCTGGGGCTGCAGGAGAGGCTCCTCGGGAGCAGCACAGGGTGGAGAGCAGCAGATGCTTCAAGGACAGTCCCCGGGGATGTGTTAACCCAATTTCTGAGTCACCAGACGCTGTGAAGCTTTTCCAGCTGGGAAGGTCACATCCTGCTTTGTAAGTGGGGAGAGACACTCTGCCTTTGAGGTGGGCACAGCAGCAGCTCGGAAATGGCACAGCAGTGCGTTGGGAAAGAAGTTTCTCAAAGATAAAAAACTTTGAAGGACTGTAAAAATCAACTGCAGGTCCTCAAAGTTGTCCAAGAGCTCGGGGTGTGCTTGTGATGGCATCAGGGGTGTGCTGCTGGTGTCGTGCAGCACTAGAGGGCTGAGCAAACACCTCGGGATGGGGCAAGAACACCCAGTGTATGCCCAGCAATAGTTTCTAACAGTTCCTGGGGTGTGCTTGGTGCTCTCTTTCAGCTGTGCCCTGCTGAGCCATCCCGTGTTCCTGCTGGGATGTGCTGGCAGCAGGGTGCATGGGGCATGCTGGGGTAACAGCCAGGCCGTGCTCACTGCTTTCCCTCCTTGTTTCCAGGCTGACATGAGGTCCAGGGAGTACCTTCGGAAGCAGCCCTGTGCCCCGGTGGAGGCGCTGGGGGCTGTCCCTGCCAGCCCAGAGAGGTGGGTGTGTGGGCAAGAGGGGATCTGCGGGTGGCATGAGCCGCAGTAATGGCATTAAAGGTACAGGCAGGGTGACAAGGTGAGCTCAGTGGGGAGGCCAGGCCATGTGCTGCCTCCAGAAGGTGATTTCTGCTCCGTGTGGCCACGCTGCCTCACACGCTGCTTCCGACAGCGCCGTGGCCTGAGCTGGGGAAGGGCAGAGGGGATTTGGGCTTTTTTCAGCATAAGCAGAGCCCTGACGCCCACAGATATGACCTGAGGGTGAACAGAAATACCTGCAGGGAGCTGGTTTTGAGCCCCAGGTCTTGGGGAGGGTCAGAGTCCCCCACTCTTACATAAGGTGGGCCAGTGGGTGCCAGCTCAAGGTAAATGAACTGAAGGGTGGCAGGTCCCCTGAGGGGCCCAAGTTCAAGCTCACCAAGTGCCAGCTGTTTGTGCTTGTTTGCTTTACTTTTTTTAAAACTGCTTACTACTTTCTCATTTTGTTCCCAGCAGCAAAAAGGAGGCTGAATTGGAGGATTAGTCTGGTGCCAGAATAAAGTGCAGAGCTCCTCTTCGCTGGGCCCTCTCCTGCACCAGGGCTGGGTCCTGCTGGCTGCAGGAGCCCAGTGCCACCCTGAGGGGCAGCTGTGCCAGGCTGTGTCCCACAGGGCAGCACCAGCCACTGCTCAGGGAGAACCCTTGCACTGAATTTCTCAGGGTTCCTTTTCAAGTATTGTTAAAATCTTCACGTAAGCAAAGACTCACGTGTAAGTTTGCAGTACCTCACTGGAGTCCTCGGGCAGCTGCAGGGGGTGATTTACAGAGATGCTGAGGCATTTCCACTGCACAGCCAGCCCGTGCCTCCCCCCACACCTCTGTGGCAAAGAGCCCTCCCTTGCTGCTTCTTTTGGAGCAGCTTCCCCCTGTCCCTGCAGCCTGGGCTCTGCCCATCCCTGGGGAGCAGCAGCCCCACTGCAGGTCCCATTCCAGGAGCCCAGAGCCCAGGCTGGAGCTCTGGCCCAGCCCCAGCTCGGCCTGAGGAGCAGAGCCCAGAGCTTCTGTGCCCAAATCATCCTCGACCCTCGTCCACCCTGCAGGACCAAAGCTGCTCCCAGGGCGTGGGGTCCTGGCTGAGGCTGGCAGGTGCTTCCTGACTGTTCTGGAGCGCAGCAGGAGATCTTGGTGCTCTGGAGGTCTTGGTGTGGCTGTGTCAGATTCCAGCCTGAAGAGGAAGAGGGATGCTTTCCTGGGGCTGGGGATGGGTGCTCAGTCAGGCTCCTGTGGGCTGTTTTACCCTTGATTTTGCATAAATTTGTTGTACAACTTTTGTTCTTGTCTCTGTCTTGGGGCTGCTCTGGGTGGGGAGGGCAAAGCCCAGCCCGTTGTGCCTCTGCTGTGTTGGGGATCTGACCCATCCCTCCTGAAACCGGGGGGAAAAGGGAGGAGGTGACAAACCCTGCTCCCCTGGGGCCATCCGGGCAGAGCTGGGGCTGGTCCTGGCAGTGCTGGACAGGGGCAGAGGCACTGGCAGGGCACTTCCCTAAAAAGCCTTTGCTGCTAAGTTTTAAAAGGCAAAGCTGCAGCAGCTGCCAGGCCGTGCAGGAGCCGCCTCTCGGGGAGCCTGGGAGCTGTTTCACACCAGGGTTTGTGCGTGCATGGACAGAGCCTGGCAGGGGAAATCCACAGTGGAAGCTGCTCCTGTGGTCCTGGGGCTGTGGGGGCCGGGGCAGAGGGAGCACTGGGAGCCTGGTGCTGGCTGTGACCGGGACAGGGCTGGGGGACACCCAGGCGAGGGCCACAGGGACAGCCCTGTCCCCTCCTGAGTGGACACACAACCTCCTCTGCCACAGCCCTGTCCTGAGGAGCAGGGTGGGGACAGAGCCACAGCCGGCAGGGATCACTTCACTCCTCATTCCAACCCCACACAAACCAGCGACTTCTCTGGCCGTGGGGACAGTCCCCAAAGCCTGACACAAACTTAGGCACAAGTGACAGAGTGGGCAGGGGACAGCTCCTTCCTAGACCTCATGGGCAGAACAGGGAAATCCATCTGGGTTTCTGGTTGTTTGGCCTGTGCTGGGAGGCCACAGGGTCATCCCTGGCCCATCCCAAATTGCGGGTGAGGCGCTGCAGGTTCACCCCAGGTGTGCTGAGTGAAGCCCTGATCGGGCTCAGCCCTGCTGGAGGAGGCTCTGTGGGAGCAGCTCCTCCAGGGTGGCCCTGGCAGAACAAGGAACCTTCAGCTTGTGGGACTGTGGCTGCTCCTGCCCCGGTGAGTGTCTGGCTTTAATCTCATCTTTAATGTCTGTGGGTTTAATCCCTGATCTCTTGGTGATGAGTTTTTTGTGCTTCGAGTCGGTGTTTGACCATGAGAGATTTGGGGTGGCCTGGCCAGGGGAGGCTCTGCCGCCAGAGCTGTGATTTGGGTGGAAGCTTGAGGAGCTGAGGGCAGCTCTGACAGAAGTGTGAGGCTGTGGCTGTTCAGGGTCTGTCTGGGGGTGTTCCTGCTGGGGTCGGGGTGTTCTGAGCCATGGGGGCTCCGTGTGCTCAGTGAGGGATCCAGGGGGCACTGCTGTCCTCAGCTGCCTCTGCCCAGGGGTGAGGGAAAGTCAGGTAAAGACAAAACAGCATAAAAATGGTTCTGCATCACTGGCCCGGCTTCCCCCTGCGTGAGGCTCTGAACTCCTCTGCTCCAAGTGCAGGTGAACTCAGGTGACTCTGGATGAAGTCACCTGGGGAGGGTTCAGGAGGAGGAGGAGGATGGTGCTGCAGGCTGAGGGCAGCCCCGGGCCCCTGTGCTCCTGGTTTGGGCTCTGCCCGAGCTGAGGGAGCTCTCCCGGCTGCCCAAACACGGGTGCTTAAAGGAAGGGACTAATCTCCGTGTTTGGTGTCTGCTTGTGCCTCTTTGGACACAATAAGGGATTAACTTGGTCTTTATCTAATTGGTTTATAGCCCTGGGAAGGGAAAATCGCTTTGTAATGCTAGAAACCTCTTAACAGAAACTCAGAGACTGGAGCCTGAGAGTCCTTTGAAATGAACTCATACATGCCTTGTCGTTTTTAACTCTCTGTTTGCTGAAAATTGGCTTTTTGTGTGTAAAGTTGGGAATCAGAGGAAAATACTTCTTGCTGGCTGGTTGTAAAGCTTCCTGTAATGTCCACGGGGGTTTTCTCTTCACCATTTCCATCTGGGACTGGCTGGGAGTCCCTGGAGGTGTCTCAGGGCTTGGTCACCCTGCAGTGCTGCTGGGGAATGAGCTGTGGGGCTGGAGCAGGGATGTGGCTGCCCATGAGGGCTCCTGGTGTCAAACTGGGGCAGAATTGGTTTGGGGTTGGGTTTCCTGACTCCCGGGTGCTGAATGGTTCTGCTGCAGGTTCTCTGGATCTGCTCCCTGTTTTATTTGGATGCCTGGAGGTCAGGAAGGAGGATCCCTGCACCTGCCTTGTTCCTCTGATGCCCTGGGAGAAGGGAGAGGAGATGCTTTGGAATGCAAATCTGTTTGTTCTGTGAGTTGTGAGGCAATCTGGGTGAGCAGCTCCATCACAGGTGTCTGAAGCTGGGTGGGATGAGCTCCACCTCCGTGTCTGGAGCTTGTGGCAGTGGGGGTGCTGCCTGTGCAGTTTGAGCTCTGGTGACTCAGGGTTTGTATTTTGGGATGCTCCTGCCGAGGCCTGGGAAGTGCTTGAGTGGGATTTCCCCCCTCCCTGCCCCCAGTTCTCATTCCTTTTCCCTTGGCTTGGTTGGGTGGGTTTAGGAGGGGCTGTTTCCCTCCTGGCCCCCAAACCAGGTCCAGCGCCGGGTCTGAGCCGTGGTCTGGGTGCTCCCTCTGGGTGTGGAGCTGTGCCCAGGCAGCTGAGCCCCCTCCCTTCCCCATTCCCGCAGCATTTGGTGTTTGTGGGGCTGGCTGGGGCAGCTGTGTCCCTTGGATCTTGGAGCATTCCCGAGCTTTGGGCCCCAGCTCTGGCTCTAAATGGGCATTTTTAGTGTTGCTCCCTGCCGTGGCAGCTGAGGCCTCTTGGACGTGGTGGCTCCTGGGCAGAGCCCGGCTGTGCAGAGGGAGCTGGGGAACGTCATGGCTCCCCTGCAGGGTTCTTTTGTTCTCTTTTTTTGTCCTTTTGTCCTCTTTTAATTTTTATTTTTCCTCCCTTTTGTCCTATAAATAGTTTCCCCCCACAACTGCTCTTTCTGTTGGTGTTGGTTGATCCTCCCTGATCCTCTCACCAGAGCCCCGCCAGCCCCCCGGCTTTACTTTAAGGCCCCATTAATTAAAAGCAAATGAGTGGAATTTCTCTTGACAAGCAAATTAATAGCAAATGAGATGATTATGAGCTGTGTCATTAGGGTGATGGAGCAGCTTGTGCAGGGCTCAGCCCAAAGCAAGGCAGCAAATCCATGGGGCAGAGATCCGTCCTGCTGGGGGGCTGGGGCTGTGCCCCCCGAGGGAGGGGACATGGAAGGTGCTCCCTGCCCCTCTTGGGCTACTGAGTGGAATTTTGGTAGCCAAGGAGCCATCGCTGCTGAGCAGGGCCGGCCAGGGGCTGGAGGAGGAGGAGGGGCAGGGCAGAGCAGGGGTGGCTGCTCTGCGGGGTCCCACGGGTGCTCTGCGGGGTCCCACGGGTGCTCTGCGGGGTCCCACGGGTGCTCTGGGGGACACGCTGGGGGTGCCTTGTCCCCGTCCTGGCAGCCCGGTCAGCTTTAGGCTGTGAAGCCAGCCCGTGATGAGTTCCTGGGCTGGTTCCACTCGGGACTCGCTGCAGGCTGTTTCCTTAGGAATTCGCTTTTCCCTGCTTTTCTCGGGCTGCCAGCCCGGCTGTGCCGAGCCCGGCCGGTCACCGCTCACCCGGGAGCTCCAGCGTGGGGCCAGGGATTTATCTGGTGGTGCTTTTGTGTTCGGGGGAGCTCCCGGTGAGGGAGGCTCTGCCCGCCTCTCCTGTTGTGACTGGGGCCGGCTTTGGGAGAGGGAACAGCTCCGGGCTGCGCTGGGGAGGAGGAGGAGGAGGAGGAGATCAGCCGGGCCGGGGATGCAGGGAGGGAGAGGGGAGGGAGGAGAGGCGGTGCCGGGAGCCGGCTCTGCCCCTGGGCCATCACTTGAGGGACAAATGTCCGGTGTTTTCCCGAGGAGCAGCACTGCCTGCTAATAAAGTACCAGCCATTCGTGGGGGAGTGTGTGGAGTCTGTGATAAATCTGGCGGCTTTGTATCTTGCTGGAGGGATGGTGGGCAGCACCGTGATTAAAGTGCTCTGATTAACACACAAACCGTGTTTGTAATGAGTGGGATTGGGAGGGTGTGGAAATCCAGCTGGTGTGTAATGAGGTTACTCCAACAAATTACTCGGATATCAATTACTCCGCTAGGTAAATGTCACCTGCCTCCTCTTTGTTTGTACTAAACTGGGATCCAATTACTTTGATGTGGTTCTTGCTCGTGCCTGAGCTGCTGCGGCCCCGAGGCAGGGCAGGACAGCAGCCGGGCTCTGCCCCGCCCGTGGGGCACCAGCGGGGCCGGGACATCCCAGTCCCTTGGGGACAACATCCCGGCCTCTCCTAGAGCTCCCTCGGGCCCGAGCCCCCCTCCACAGCCTGAGGAGAAGCCCCCAGTCAGGCAGGCCTGTGTGGTCCCCGCGGAGCCTCCTCATGCCTCCGACTGCAGGTGGATAAATCCCATTTTGCTGGAAATTGGCTCCTTTTCCCTGCGCCGCCGCTGCTCCCCATCCTCCCGGCCGGGAGCCCGGGGTCACCGCGATCCCCCGGGGCTCCTCTCCCAGCCCTGGATGCTCCCACGGAGCTGGTGAATATTTATGGTACCAACACACGGGGGCCTGGAGGGAGCAGGAGGGAGCCGAAAGCGTCGCCTTTTGTGGAGCACAACCCACCCCAAATCCGTGAACCCGCCCGGTGCCCGGGTATGAGGAAAGGCTGCTGTGAGCAGGGGTGGGCACCACCGCTGTGGGCACCTGGGGTCCTGCTCCGCTTTCCAGAAGGAATCAGTCAGCGCCCTGTGGGGTTTTCGTGCCCCATCAGTGCTGGGGGGCAGATTCCCGATGTGTGGGGTGTTGGGGCTGCTGTCCTTCCCCAGCACTGAGTCAGCAACGCGCGGGAGCCCTGCATCCCTGCTGGTCCCTCCCGGGCAGGAGGGGATTTATCGGCTGCTCCGGACCTCCCCGGCCCTGCATCCCTGCTGGTCCCTCCCGGGCAGGAGGGGATTTATCGGCTGCTCTGGACCTCCCCATCCCTCCTTCCCTCGCTGCAGGCCGGGCCGGGGGTGGCCGCTGGTGCGGAGCTGCCCTGGGGCGCCTGGGCAGGATGAGCAATGCTCGGATGTGCTGCAGGCGATCTCTGACCTGATTTCCAGCAGCGCTGGGGAGTTTGGCATCTGTTGCTGACAGGGAGGGAAGTGGGGGCCTGGGGACCCCCCAAATGTGCTGCCCCGGTACCCCCAGTCCTGGACAGAGCCGGGGACCCTGGGGGGACTGGGGGGGCCGGGGCAGTGCAGGGTGGGCTCTGACCCCGCTGCAATGCCCACTCCCCCCCGTGTGCCCCCTCCCGTGTCCACTCTGGTCCACAAATGCTAATTAATCAGCATAATTAGTTTGATGCTGCATGCATTTTTAATCAGCTTTGGAAGACAGAGCCTTCCTCTGCTCCGTGCTCCCCACGGGCTGTCCCAGGGCGGAGCGGGGCTTGCGCAGGGACCCTCGGGTGGGAGATGGGCTGTGATTCCCTCGAAGCCCCCCGAGAAGGGCCAGGACCCCTCACGGGATCGCCAGCCGGAGCCCCTTGGTGGAGCCTGAGCTCCCAGTCCCTCCATAATCCGGCGGGATGAATAGGAGGGATGGAGGAAGCAGCTGCCAAGGTGACGTTTGACAGCAGCTGGGAAAATCGCAGGAGGAGGAGCCCGGGAAAAGGCTGTGAAAAGCTGCGGAGAAGGCAAAAAGGGGGGGCAGGCCCGTGTTCCCTGCAGCTCCCAGCCCCTCTGGGGGAAGGCTGGGGTCTCCCCGCTGCTGGGAGCTGCCTGCAGCCAGCCCTGGCCGGGGCAGCAGCACCCCGGAGGGGCTGCGGGCTCTGGACAGCAGCGTCTGCTCTGGAATCGCGGGGTCCGTGTGGCCCCGGCCGGTCCTGGTTGGGTTCTCCGGAGGAGGGAGGGCTCGAGGGAGCCCCTCCCGGGCTGTGCTGGCCAGGACGCCCGGGCAGTGCCTCGGGGTGCAGGAGCCGGTGCTCTGCCAGCAAAGGCTCTCGAGTGGCATTTGAGGGACGCTGTCGCAGCCAGTGACTCACGCCTGTGACCGGAACGGTCTGTCGGCCTTGACTCGATGCCCGGGGTGGTGTCCAGCTGCCCGCGGTGCCCCGGCCGGTCCCCGTGCCCCGGCCCTGGCAGCCCCCGAGCCCTGCTCCCCTCACGCAGGGATCCAGCCCATCCTTGTCCTCCCCAGGCCGGGATGTGCCCCAGCCCTGCCCGCCTGCAGCGTTCTGCCGCCCCTCTCCCTGCTCTCCCCCCATCCCGTGCCAGCCTGAGGGGGGCTGCTGGAGCCCCTCGGTGTCCCCGGGGAGCCTCGGGAGCTCCTTGGCAGCCGGGACCCTCCCCGTGGTGCCCGGCGGGCTGAGCCCCCCGGGCCTTGCTCGGGGGTTCGTGTTGGAGCTGCAGCCCCCAGGGATCATCCCTGGGGACGCTGCTGCTCCAGGCCTGCCTGGGCTGCGGGCGGCGGGGAAGGGGATGCACAAACCCCGTCAGCTCCCCTCGGGAGGGAGGGCAGGGCCCGGCCTTGCCGTGGTTTCCCCGCCACGGCCCTGCCCGGGCGGGGGCTGAGCCCCCCTCGCTGCTCGGGGCTCTCCCGCGTGTTTAACGCGGGCTCTGGAGCCCTGTGCTCCTGCAGCCGGCGCGGCGTGACACATTCACTGCTAATTAATCCAGCACCAGCATTTGTTAAGTGCCTGGCGCGCCTCGGGCGCTGCCGGTGATGATGCTCTGGGACGCTGCTGGTCCCGGTGCCGCAGGCGCTCCCGTGCAGGCGGGGATGTGGGAAAGGCCGTTTCAGGACACGCCGTCTCTGCTTTCCGGGCGTGTTTGGCTGTAAAACACAGCGTATTTCATTTCCCGTCTCCCCATCACCTCCTCTCTCCCCTCGGAGGAGCTGTCCCGAGCGGTGGGAGCAGGAGGCAGCAGGATGCAGAGGCCGGCGAGGCGCTTCCCTGCCATGTGAGTGCCCAGAGCAGCCGGATCAGAGCTGCAAATCCCAGCTGCGTCCTGCCCTTAAGGACTCTCCCTCGCCCCCGTCGGTATTTCTGAGCCATCTCCCGAGTCCCGGGGCCTGTCCTCACGCAGCCCAAGATCTCCATCTGCTCTGCTGCTCTAAAAGCTCCTGGATTTAGTGCTCCGGGGCGGAACGCGCTCCCTGATCCCGGCGCTGGCGGGGCTGGTGCCACCGCACAGCTCCCGGGGCAGCGGGAGGTGTCAGCACGGTGTGAGATGGGTGGGTCGGGCTGCTCCGCGCCTCTCCCGGATCCTCCCCGCTTCCCGCAGGAGCTGGCACCGCTGGGACACGCCTGGAGCTGCGGCAGTGCCGAGCTGGGACGGGGACACGGACAGGGAGGGACAGGGACGGCCCCGGCTGCGGCTGCTCTCCCTCTCCTCTCTCTGCCTGAGCTGTGCCCACGGGATTTTGGGGGGCTAAGAGGAGTCCGAGGGTCCCTCGGGGGAACCCTGGAGTGGTTTGTTACCTGCTGGGTGCGGGAGTTCCTGCAGCTCCCTCAGGCACCACCCGCAGCCTCCCCCGCCCTGCCCCTGCCGTGCCCTGGGGCTGGGCCCAGCCCCACTTCCACCGCAGTAGGGTTTGCCAGACAGCCCAGAAAAGACCCGAAGCTCTTGTTGGTGTCATTTTGTTATTGCAGCACCAGCCCTGCCTGCGGGATGGAGCATCTGTTCCCTCTCCTGCAGCAGCGGGTGGGCACTGGGATCTCACCTTGGCACGGGGAGGGCCCGAGGGCGTTGTGGGCACCCCAGGGCCAAGGCCCTGCTCGGGGCTGGGGGCTGAGAGCGAGGCAGGAGCTGCCACCCGTTCATGGGTATAAATAGCATCCCCTGGCGAGGATGTGGGCTGTTCCCAGTGACACTGAGCCCAGCAGCCCGTCCTTGGAGCAGCTGGTTTTTGGGGGCGGGGGGGGGACGGCGTCTGCGTCTCTGGCGAGGGCTGAGCTGCTGCGAGGGCTGGGGGCACTGCCAGGGCTCTGCAGCGCCTTCGGGAGCCTGGGGACACAGGCTGCCAACCCCTGCTCTGAATCCCTCCTGCACTTGGGGGGCATCTGGGGAAGGGGGAACTCGTGGCTGCACCCTTCTCCTCAGCACCCCCTCAGTGCCCGCTGTGCCCTGTCCTGCCCCCTGAGCCATGGCAGTCCCCTGAGCCGTGGCAGTCCCCTGCCTCCTCTCTGAGTGTGGGTGAGGGACGGGTGGCACATCACACTCAGCTGTGGGGTACACTGAACTGCCCTGAAACAGTTCTGCTATCTCACCTTTCCTCTTTGTCTCACCTTTCCTCTTTGTCTCACCTTTCCTCTGGCCCCCAGCAGATTCCTGATGCCGACTGTCCCCTCCCCAGGATGCCCAGCATTTGTCACTCTGCTCCTGTCTGTGGCTTTTTGGTGTGAAAACCAGGCCTGGTTCCCAGCCCTGCAGTTTGGCTCGAGGCATCTCCCTTCCCTTGCCCTGTATTCCAATGGCTGTGGCTTGAGGCATCCTGGAAAGGACGTGGAGCATCCCCAGGATCAAACGCTCCCCTCTGAAGAAGAGGCTCTGTGGGGGTGGCAGGGGCTGGCTGAAGGGCGGGACCCCGGGGTGGCTGTGACAGGGGGGTGGCGGGTGACCCGTCAGGGACGCCTTTACCGCGGGCTGCAGTGACTGGAGGGGTTCTTGGCAAGAGGCAGCAGCAGAGGCTGCAGGACCCGCACTGACCCTGCCTGTGGCCATCCCCAGCTCCCCGCAGCTGAGACTGAGCAGCGAAGGCTGTGCTGAGCTCCCTCAGCCGCTCCCTCGGGGCTGTCACCGTGGGGGGACTGTCACCGTGTCCCCGAGCCCTGCCCGTGCCCGAGGCGGCAGCGCTGGGCTGGATCCTGGATCTGGGGCTGCATCCACACCACTCCCGGCCCAGCTGCAGTGGGAGGGGGCGGTCCGGGGGGGCTTTGTGGAGCTCGGTTTGGGCTGGTTCCAAGGAATAAATGATGATTTTCCTCCTTGTATCTCTGATGCCATTCACGTGGCACGGCCGGTGTGGGTCGGGGGAAGCCGCAGCACTCGGGGACAGGGCTGGGGACACCGCGCTGGCTGTCCCTGCCTGTGGCACCCGCGCTGATTCCCCCGGGAGCGCTGCCTTCCAGGAACCGCGTCTGGAGCCCAGCCCGGCTCCCGAGGGACCAGCGGGGCCGGGGAGGGAGTGGAGCCAGCCTGGCCCGGGGTTTGTGGTGGTGCCCACGCCGGGAGCATCTCCTGCAGGGCCCCGGGGGTGCCACTGTCCCCTGCACCAGCCTGGCAGGACCCGGAGGGAGCCTCCAGCCAGTGGCCCGAGGAAAAAATGCATCAGTTCGTGTGCTGTGTTACATAAACCAAAGAAAGACGTGGTTTGAGGGTACAGGAGAAGGAGACAGCCTGGCAGAGACTCTCAGGGAGTGCCTGAGCCAGCTCCGAGAGGAACTGGGCAGAAATTTCTGCTTCATGCAGGCATGAAACCTTCCTGTGGAAAAAGACAAGCTGCTGAGCACTGGCTGCTCAGGGAACAGACGTGAGAGAAACCGGTGTCTTTCTTCACGCTTTATTGTGTAAAAATAAAGTCAACAATTCATGTAATCCCAGCAATAAAATGGAAAAAGCATGAGAATCCGTAGAAACAGTGCATTGTCAGAACTGCCGATGCGCGGGGCGCCGGGACCCCTTCAAATCCCAAAGGAGACAGAGCCGGGAGTAGGAAAAATGTACAGCTTTGGTTAGCAAAAGAATGACAAATTAAGATACATTAATTCTCTCCCCTACTGTACACTATGTACACTGTGTTGACATCACACCCTTTCATGGTTTTTTGGCAAATCCAACGCACCTGGGGCTGGAGGTTGACCCCGTGCCGCGGTCTCGTTGTTGTTCTCAGCAGGTTGTGCCTGTGCTCGCCGATGTGATCAGGGGCTTGGGAGGAACTGACGTTAACTCTCGGTGGTTCGGGGATTTTTTTCTTGCACCAGGAGCACGGCTGGGGATGCGCTGCCCTGAGCCGTGCCGGGGTCTCGCTCGGGGGGTGCTGCTGCCGGGGCCGGCTCCGTGCCCGGCCCGGGGGAGCTCCCGGCTCCCCGGACCCCTCCGCTCCGCCCGTCTCTTTGCCGCATCTTTGGAGTTGGTCGTGAGGCTCTGGAGCCCCGGGTGAATTCTCTGCCTCATCCTCCGCTGCCGCCCAGGGCTGCCCTGGGGGGGCAGGAGGGGGGCTGGGGAGTGATTTCTGCAATCTGTAGTACAAACCAGGAGTTTAGAAAAGGAAACCATACAAAATGCATCTGTTATCTCAAAATACGCTTCTTTATCTCTTTTTATCCTGCAGAATCTCAAAGCACTTTTTTTTTTTTTTCCTCAGGGAGCGCTGATAATTCTATATATTTTTTAAATCTTCATAAAAATACCCTTTTTATTTTATTGGTAATAAACTTCCCTTTACAGTAAGAGAAACAAGAGAGTGTATTATCAAAAGCAGAAAGGCTTCAGACCTGTCAGTGGGAGCTGGGCCGGAGGGGACGGTAAAGGCTATTTTGTCACCAGCTACGGCGCGTAGGAGCCTCGGGGGGCTGCAGGCGGCGGGGCCGGGGGTACCTGAGTGCGGCAGGTCGGGGAGCGGGGCCGGGGGCGGTCCGGCCGGGGGTCCCGCCCCGGTGCCCGCCGCAGCCCGGGGCTATGGCTGTGGTGCTCGGGAGCGGCGCCGGCCGGGCAGGGGCGCGGGGCTGCCCCGGGAGGGGCGGCGGCTCCTCCGGGGCGGGGAGCGGGGGGCTCGCCCCTCCTCGGGGTCCCGGCTGCGGCGGCGGCCCCGGGCTGGGGCGCAGCTGCGGGGGAAGGTGGCGCGACTTCCCCCCAGCCCTGGGGGCAGCACCCTCCCGGGGGGATGAGGCTGGACAGAGAGGAGCCCCGAGGGGGCTCCGGGCCGGGCCTCGCAGCCTTTTCAGGCGCCGGTGGCCGAGGAAAGCGGCGGCGAAGCGGGGGCCGGGCCGGGGGGCGGCGGGGGGGCGCAGCCGCGCCAGGCCAAGGCACGCAGGCGTTGAAGGACGTTGGCAAGACACAAACCGGAGGGTCGTGGGGCTCCGGGGGCGGGCGCCCCGCTGCCGGGGCATCCCTGCTCCCGGGACAAGTCGGGTGGCTTCGTTCTCGGTTGTTTTTGCGCAAAAAAAGGAGGAGAAAAAAATAAATAAAAGAACCCGCTGAGGAGGTTTCTCTCGCTTGTCCGTGGCCCTAGTTGAGCTGGCGACAGGCCTCGAAAGTCCACTTGGTGGCCCCGCCGTAGATGTCGATGTTGGCCTCAGCCCAGGCGATGACGTTGCCCGCGAGTGCCTTGGAGCTGCAGGTGGCCAGGCCGTACACCTCCCCCGGGCTCAGCTTGCGGTCCCACACGTTGAAGTGGGCCAGCTCCCCCACGAAGGCCTGCGTGGCGTCGAACCCTCCGCCCAGCGTGTCCTGCGGGGGAGCCGCGGTCAGCGGGACCCGCGGCCGGGGGCACCCCCCGAGCCCGTCCCCTCTGGGGCACCCCCCGAGCGGGGACCCCCCGGCCCCCCAGCCCTTACCTGCTCCTGGCCCAGCACCAGGACGCCCTGGGGCTTGATGGGGTGGTAGGGGGCCAGGTTCTCGCCGTTGCCCGTCTGCGTGCCGTCCTGGTAGGCTTCCCACACGCCGTCCCGCGTGGTCCAGGTGACACAGATGTGGTGCCACTTGCCGTCGTTGATGGCAAAGGGCAGCTTGGCCACCTGCGGGCAGCGGGTCAGGGTGGTGCCCACGGGAGCCCCCCGCGCTTCCCCCCAGCCCGTGCCCCCCGCCCAGCGCCTCTCCGCGCCCCCGGGGCCGTACCTTGTCATTGATGAGGATCTCCATGGGGTTGTTGCCCCACTCGATGAGCACCAGCTCGTTGGCCTGCCCGGGCACGGCGTAGGAGAAGGGGGTGCCCATGCCGGGGGAGGCGCTGGATTTGATCCACATGCAGATGCTGAAGGCGTACATCTCGGGCAGGCTCTTCTTCACCTTGGCGTACATGTAGTTGGTGCGCAGGGGGAAGGTGAGCTGGAACCTGTCCGGGGGCCGGTTGTCCTTCTGGCCTGTGGGGGAGCGGGGGCGGTGGGCTCCTGCCGGGCCCCTGTCTGCCCCTCTGGGGGTTCCCCCCCTCCCCACCCCGTTATGTAACGGGCCTTGAGATGGCAGCGAGGAGCAAATCCCTCCGGCGCCGCGCGGCTCCCTAATCCCCGGGGCGGGCAGCGCCCGGAGCATCCCCGGCTGCGGAGCCCGGGCAGCGGCTGCCTCAGGAATCACCGAGCCGGGGTTTGGGCCGGGAGGGACCTTAACGATCAGCCAGTTCCAAGCCCTGCCACGGGGAAAGCCAACCCGGGGGACAGGGACCGCTCCGGGGTGGGCAGCGGGACGGGCTCGGCAGATCCGCCCGCGGGAGCGGCTCTGCATCGTCCGGCAGCGCCCGGTCCCCATCGGCGGGGGAGCTCCGGGAGCCGGCCCGGGGGTCCCGCGGGCGGGGGTGGGCAGCGCCCGGTACCTTTCTCCAGGTCGCTGATGCGCTGGTGCAGCGAGGTGAGGGTGCTCTCGATCTTGCCGCGCTCCTCGGACTCGTTGCGGGGGCTGAGCTTGCCCTCCTCCAGGCTGTTCACCCGCGACAGCACCTGCTTCTCCAGGTCATCGATCTTGTTCTGCAGGATGTCCTTCAGGTTGTTGGTCTGGCTGGAGGAGTTCATCCTGCTGAACTGCTGCAAGGGGCGAGCAGAGGAGCGGGCTGTTACCGCCGGGCAGCGGCTCCCGGTGCCCGGTGCGGGCTCCCCGGTGCCCGGTGCCCGGCTCCGCGGGCTCCCCGGTGCCCCGTGCCCTGCTCCGCGGGTCTCCCGGCGTCCGATGTCGGGCTGCCCGGCTCCCCCGGCGCCCAGCTCCCGGTGCCCCGCTCCGCGCTCCCCGGGCACGGATGCGCGGCTGCCCCGGCTCCCCGCGTCTCCCGGTGCCTGGCTGTGCGGCTCCCCGGCTCTCCTCGCGTACCTCCAGGTTCTCCAGCCGGGTTTTCAGGGACTGCAGCGTCTGCCCCAGCTGGCTGAGGGTCTCGGCGGCGGCCGGCCGTGACAGGTCGCCCATGGTGTTCTTGGAAAAGCCCTTCCTGCCCTTCCCCTCGCCGGGCAGGTCCAGCACGCTCTGGCTCTCGCAGCGGCCCAGCTTGGCCGTGAGCTCGCGGATCGTCTCCTTCTGGTTCATGATGGTCTCCTTCTGCTGCAGCACCGTCTCCCGCAGCTGCAGCACGGTGCCCTTCAGCTCCTCGGCCGAGCCGGTGCCCAGCGCCGAGGCCGCGCACACGTCCCCGTCCAGCGGCACCGAGGTGCAGATGAAGCGCGTCTGCCCCAGGCCCTGGCCCAGCGCCGGCCCCAGCGCCGGCCCCAGCAGCAGCAGCAGCAGCGGCAGGAGGCGGCGGCTGCCGGGCGGCCCCGCGGCCATGGCTCCGCTCGGCTCCGCTCGCTCCGGGCCGGCTCCGGCTCCGCTGCGGCGCCGCCGCTTTTATCGCGGCCGGGCGGGGCCGCCGGGGCGTCACGGAGCGCGGGATCCCGGCCCGCGGGGGGGCCGCGTGGGAGCGCGGCGGCAGCGAGTGATGAGAGAGCGTGCGGTGCTGGCTGTGCGAGAGTGAGAGTCTGTCCGTGTGTCTGTGTGTCCCTGTGTGTCTGTGTGTGTCCGTGTGTCCCTGTGTGTCTGTGTGTGTCCGTGTGTGTCCCTGTGTCCGTGTGTGTCTGTGTGTCTGTGTGTCCTGTGTGCCCCTGTGCCCCTGTGTCCGTGTGTGTCCGTGTGCCCGTGTGTGTCCGTGTGTGTGTCCCTGTGTGTCCGTGTGTCCCTGTGTGTGTCCGTCTGTCCCCGTGTGTGCGGGGCTCGCGTGTGCCCGTGGGCGGGAGCGCGCGTGGGCAGAGCAGACTGTGCAGGGAGGGGCTGCGGGCGCGGGGACGTGCGGGGAGCGTGCGGGGGATGAGTGTGTGTGTGCGGGGGTGTGTGCAGGCTGTGCGTGCCTGTACAGGTGTGTGCAGTGTGTCCATACAGGTGTGTGCAGTGTGCCCGTGCAGGTGTGTGCAGTGTGCCCGTGCAGGTGTGTGCAGTGTGCCCGTACAGGTGTGTGCAGTGTGTCCATACAGGTGTGTGCAGTGTGCCCGTGCAGGTGTGTGCAGTGTGCCCGTGCAGGTGTGTGCAGGCTGTGTGGAGTTGTCCCTGCCGGGCCGTGGATGCCCCGTGGGTGTCCCCCGGGTGTCCCCGGGGCTGTGGCCGCGGGTTCCCGGGGGCGGGCTGGGGGCAGCCCTGGGTCGGTGCCGCCCGGAGCAGGGGGAGCCGCGGGGGTCGGCAGGGAGGACACGGGTGGGCTGTGGGGCTGCCAGCCCCGGGGGCGCCGCTGGAGCACAGACGGGCCCAGGTCACTGCGTGTCCCCGGGGCAGCTGCTGCCACCGGTGCCGGTGCCCAGCCCCAGTCTGGGTGCCGGGGAGCAGTTGCTGCTTTGCTTCTTTATCAGGCAGTGAAAGAACCTTGCAGGCAATGTCTGGATCCGTCCTTGGTGGGAATAGCTCGTGGCTGTTGGAGCTGTCACTTTTCTCATCTTCAGCACTTCAGCCCAGGCCGATTCTCCTCCAGCCCCGGGGCAGGAAGGCAGCAGTGTCCCCTGCCCTTGTTCCCCACGTCCTGCCCTTGGCCAGGACACCTGAGCACAGTGGGAACTGTCCCAAAGGGAGCTCCCCGGGCCCTGCTGCCTGCTGGCTTCACCCCTGTGCTCTCCCTGGCTGTTGTGCTGGGGTGGGAGCCCCTGACCCGAGAGGAGCCGGCCACGCTCCCCCGTTGCCCCCTCAGCCCAGCTCAGAGCTGCAGCAGCACATATGGCTGCAGCATTTGCATAATGCCAAGTTATCCTGTGAAATATGAAGCAATTAATTGTGATTAGTGAAGTGGGTCAGTAAAATACAAAGGCGCTCAGTCCATGGATCTGCAAAAGATAAAACACAACTGCTCCATGGTCCTTTCCCCTTTGATCTGCCTGGAGCAGGCCTGAGGAGCCCTGGCTGTGGCTGGAGCTCCCTGAGCTGCCCTCAGTGGTACCTGTGGCTGGTTTGAAGCCTTTCCTGGAGCAGCCCTGGGAGGTTTGTGACACACTGACGTGGCAGGGAGTGTTTCATCCTCAAAGGCAGCTCAGCTGCCCTTGGGAGCCTCTCTCCCCGTCCAGCCCTGCTCTGTACAGTTAAAGCAGCATTTCATGGCCAAACACAGGGCCTGGGGCTGTCAGCAGGAGGAAGGCAGGCTGGCAAACCCTCTGATGTTCTGCTGTCCATTTATGCCAGCCTGAGGCACCCAGGGCAGCACTGACAAAGCGGCTGAGAGGTCAGGAGCTGTGCCAGGGTGCTCAGCACCTCTGGGACACCTTCATGGGCATCCTGCAGTGCTTCCATCACTGTGCATCCACCCTGTACCAGTGCTCGTGGGGCCTGAAGAGACCTGGGTGTCCTTTGGAGCCTTCCTGAGGCTCCTGGGTCTCACTGCTGGCCCTTCCAGTGCAGTTCAGAGCCCCCTGTGGGGCTGCCCACACCTCTGGCACTACTCCCCTCTGGGGTGTTGTGCTTTGCTGCAGGAAATTTTTGAGGGAAATCTGCATTTCCAGCAGGCTCTTCCTTCTGGCTCCATCGCCCTGGTTACTGTCCCTGCTGTTGGCTGTCTGTGCTGAGCAGGGTTTCAGTGCAGGAACAGGGCAGGAGGGGGATGAGGAGGGGACAGACCCCGTGGGGTTCACTGGGCAGAGCTCTCCCTTCTGTGCTGCTTGGGCTTGGGGATTTTTTGGCGAAAGGAAAAGCTGACAAGACTGCAGTTCTAATCCTTCTGCCACAGGCAGGAACACAACCCAAAAATAATGTTACTGCAGGCAATAGAATTACACCAGTGTAAAGCAGTGTGAGAGGCAGCCGAGTCAGGTCCCACTCCTGCTCACATCTGCACGGCACTGACAGAGCTGAGCGTGTCATTGAACCAATTTCCCTCCCAATCTTTTGTCATCCATAGCACATTATGCGGAGATGAGACCAAGGTGACAAATGCAATAAAATAAACACTCGGATGCTATGGTGATGGAGACCAGGAAATGCCTGGATGGGAAGAAACAACAAAGCTGCGCTACGAGAGATAAGCAAAATAACCCCCGTGGCTCCTAATGCAAAGAGAGGGCCGGAAAACATGATCAAGATTTCAGCTTTCCCAGAATCACTGAATCACGCCGGAGGATCTGTTATTGCTGCCGTAGATTTAAGAGCTGTGTGGCCGTAATGGAGTAATGGAGCCCCTGTTTTTAACTCTTCTCTTGCCTCTTCCCAAGCATTCCCTAGCAGCTGATTTACAGCTCTGTAGCTGAAAAGAGCTGAGCACAGCTCTCAAGGACCCTCGCAGATGATTTAGCTCTGAACGGGAGCCAGCAGGCACATTTGTGTTGGTGATGGACGAGGCTGGCTGTGGCAGCCCGGGGTGTTCCCAGCACTGTGGCCTCTGCCCGTGCAGAGGTGAGGGCTGCCAGCCTCCCCCTGCTCCACACCAGGCTCAGTGCGAGCAGCAGAATCACCAGTGCAGACAGGGCAGGTTTGTAAAGTGGACAAATCTCTCTAATCCCAGGAGCTGGAGCCCCAGGGAGCAGGCAGTGGAAGCTTTCTCTCCTGCTTGTGCAGCCTGCTGAACATAAAGCATCTCCTGTGGGGTGGTGCTGATTCCACATTTGAGTCTCCTCTGCGGAGTGGGAACGACGCATCCATTATGGGATGGAGGCAGCTTCCAGTGGCAAACAGCAGTGGCTGCACTTGCAGAGGCTCAGTTCCCTTTGTCTGTGCGTGGAGCCGTGGCCGTGTTGTCACTGAGGTTCCTGAGGGCTCGTCCCCTCCAGCCACACACCCCATCCCCAGCAGGCCAGAGCAGGACAGGGCAGACACTGCCAGCTTGTTTAATCTGTGTTTTAATAGAAGCACTTGTTCTGAGGAAACTGCAGCAAGGACAGGGACTCTGCCACAGCACCCCTGGCTGTGCAGAGCCCAGATGTGAGGGGGACCAGATCATCTCCAAAGCCTTTTCCTTCCTTCCCAGCTGCTCCATGGTTCTGTTGAGAATGCTGTAAATGCAAATTGGATTTTTTGGTGCCTTCTAAAGGGTACAGCTGTCACTAGAGCAGCTCAGGCACGGGGTGCAGCCAGTGCACACAGCGTGTGTGAGATGGAGTATTCCCTTCTGTGACAGACACACTCTGGACAGGAGTTGGGGATTTTGCTGCATTTTGCTGCAGTCTCCCTTTGCAGATCTCTCCCTCCCTGTTTCTCTCCCTCTCTCTCTCTCTCCCTCTCTCACACATTCACTCTCTTCCCATTTTCCCTTGCCTTGCTTTCATTGTTCCCGTCTCACAAGGCAGTTTCCTCCTAAACTGCCTGACATTTACACTCAGTGAGACTGGGGAGCGTGGTCTCTGTACCAGTAGGTCTCTGTGATGCTATAGGGACACAGATCCTTTCATTACAAATAATTAATTTAGCTCTATATTGCATAACATCCTAAAAAGCTTTCTAGGGCAGTCTCATGCTAGCTGGATGCACAGTTCCTATCAATATTACATTACATTTGGGTACAACAGTTATGAAGTTTCATTAAAAATTTAATTTGTGGTTTAAAACTGCAGCATCCCCTTGAAAAGTGTAGCAGAGAAACCATTCTGGCTGCTGGAGGGCTGAGCTGGCGTTAGCCAAAATTGCAGGGAGAGCTGCAGAAGGGGCCCAGGGTGGATGTGACATTCCCTGCACAGGAACCCGGGGCTGAGCTGGGCTTGGCATCAGCTGTGCCGGCTCCCGCTGGGCTCCTGCCCCCTCGGGTGCCCTTTTGAGCAGGGAGTGAAGCTTTAACCGTGCCTGAGCCTGCACAGAGAGGCCTGAGCCCATCCTGAGCCCATCCTGAGCCCATCCTGAGCTCATCCTGAGCCCATCCTGAGCCCATCCTGAGCTCATCCTGAGCCCATCCTGAGCCCATCCTGAGCCCATCCTGAGCCCATCCTGAGCCCATCCTGAACCCATCCTGTGCCCATCCTGAGCCCATCCTGTGCCCATCCTGAGCCCATCCCGTGCCCATCCTCAGCCCATCCCGTGCCCATCCTCAGCCCATCCTGTGCCCATCCTGAGCCCATCCTGAGCCCATCCTGAGCCCATCCTGTGCCCATCCCTTGCCCATCCTGTGCCCATCCTGAGCCCGTCCTGAGCCCCTCCTATGCCCGTCCTGAGCCCATCCTGAGCCCATCGGGGGTGGATTTTGGGCGAGGAAGGCGATGCCGGAGGAGCAGGGAGCCGGCGGGATGTGTGCCCGGGGCTGCGGTGGGAGCCGGGAGCTGCCCTGCTCCGTGGCAGACATCCCTCCCATCCCTCCCATCCCTCCCATCCCTCCCATCCCTCTCCTCCCTCCCCGGCGAGGATGAAGCGTCCCCGCCGGCAGCGCGGGGGAGGCGGGAGCGGCCCGTGTCGTGTTCCATTAACGAGGGTTTGCTGTGACGCCTCGGCTGAATGGAGGCAGCTTCCCACATCCCACACCCGCCTCGCCGCTCGGAATTGATTTGTGCAGGAATTCCCCCCTGTCTGCTCACACGCGCGTCACAGGAGCCGCCAGCTTTCCTCCCAGACCTCCCTCAGGTCGTTTCTCAGCGCTGTCTGGATTTTCCTGCAGAGAGAGAAAGCGAGATGCCAGCTGTGGGATGGACCCGGTGTGGGATGGACCCAGCCCAGTCCTCCCAGTCCTCCCAGTCCTGCCAGGGGCTGGGACTGGCCCTGCTGCTCAGGGCTGCTCTGGCAGAGCTCCCCGGGGGTCTCACAGAGCTCGGCCCCTGCAGCAGCCACAAGGACAAGCGGTGGCTCCGGTGTCACAAACCCCACTCTTATTTTTCCCCCGTCCGGCAATCGAGGGGGGATTTGCAGCCTGCTGGGGGCTGCCAGAAGTCAGCACGGTTCTGGTGTTTGCTGTAGGGCTGCAGAGATCACTTCCCCTCCCCCAGTGAGGATAATAATGGGGAGTGGGTTCCTAAATCCTTTAAGCTTCTTTGATAGCTTCAATATTTATCTGTAATCCTTCTGGTGCTTCTGAACAGACACAGCTCTGTGTCCCTGTTGCTCTGGAGCTTCTTCCCACCTTGCAGTGTTCCCTTTTTGTGGGAGAAGAGGCAGGGCAGGATGAGAAGGAAACATCAGAAGCCAGTGACACTGCTGTGCCCTAGTTTTTTCCATGATTATTTATTATTTTGCAGACTCTTGCTCCTTTTCCCCCACGCCCTCTGTTATGTTCTGTTAATGTGCTGTGCTGGGGTGGCCCAGGCTGCACACTGGTTGTCCCCAGAGCCTCTCCAGGGCTCTGTCCTCAGCTGAGGGGGACAGAAAATAGAGCAAAAGGCTCCTGGGGCAAGATAAGGGCAGGGAGAAATCCCTCAGCAATCACGGGCAAGCAGACTGGACTTGGGGAAATTAGTTTGTTACCAAATCAGAGCAGGATAATGAGAAATAAAACCTAAATACTAAATCAGCTTCCCCTCACCCCTCCCTTCTCCCCAGGATCATTTTCACTCCTGAATCCTCCTCCTCCTCCCTGCAGTGGCACAGAGGGTGAGGGGCTGTGGGCAGTTCATGCCTTGTGTCCCTGCTGCTCCTTCCTCCTCCTGCTTTGCCCCCCTGCAGCCTGGGCTCCCCCAGGGTCACACAACCACAAAATCCTCTGTGGAGACTGGGAACACTTCCCTGCCCAGCTGAGGGATGGAAGGGATGGATGTGGGGCAGGACAAGCCTGGCAGGAGCTCCAGGTGCACACAGGGATCCCAGGCCAGGTGGGCCAGGTGGGTGTGCAAGCACAGGGACAGGGATCAGGGAGCTGAGCTGGGTTCTGCTCCCAACAGGGAGAAGCTGGAGCAGGGACAGGGAGGATTGGAGGGGCAGAGCTGCCCAGAGCTCGGGTCCTGGGTGCTGGGAGGGGGATCTGATGTGCCAGAGTCAATTCATGTTTGAGGGTTTGGGGTTAAAACACAGAAGGTTTTAAAGCCAGGATGGAGAAACCCACTCCAAGGCAACAGGGATTCCCCATGTTTGCTATGAGGGCTGGCCCCGAGCTCGAGTGCAGCTTTTAGTGGGGAAAGGGCTCTCAGCTCGCTGAGGTTCTCTATAGAGAGGCTGCATTAGGGCTGGGGGCATCGATTCCTCAGCAAGGTCGAGGCTCCAGAAGCTGCAGAGAGCCCGAGGGTAACTGGAAAGGCCCAGGAGCTTCCAGGCACTGAGCGAGGCTGGAGACACTTTGGCTGCTGCTGCAGCTGGCACTTCCTGAGCTGGAGATGCAGGGGATGGCAGGAGCCCAGGCAGCTCTGAGCCCCTGGGACGGCTCTCCTTGGGGTGAGACATGGCCTGGCAAAACCCTGGGCTCCTGCACACCCGGCAGGAGCACACTTGGTTCATGGCTTTTCACACTGGAATTGCAGCTCCATCCCTGCTCCTGGGGGCTGGCACTGCCCAGCTGTGCAGTGGTGACGTTGTTGGGGTGCTCTGGGGGGGAATTGCTTCATGCTGTGCCTTCCTAGGGCTCTTCTGCTCGGGAAATGCAAAATAAATGATTGGAGAACCCAGAAACCTTTACCTCCCTGCTGGGCAGATCCTCCCCGGTGTGACAGGAGTTTGTGTGGATGTTCATGCCACTGCCATTAGCTGTGATCAGGCTGCCCACACGGTGCCTTACAGCCCCCCTGGATTTCAGCAGCAAACACACGAGCCATGAATCCTGCCAGGACTCAGGAAAGAGATGATGATCACGGTGTCACTCTGCAGCAGGAATCTGGGTTTGAAATATCCTTGGTATGAGGAAAAGCTTTGTAAACTGATGTATTTCATTGGAATGGTCTGTTCTTGCTAATTCCACAGGTAATTGCATTTCCCAAATGTAGGGACAGACTTGTGGGTTCCTCTGTCAAAAACAACATTTCTGGTCAGCACTCCATGGGTGAGCCAGGCTGGATTCCTCTGCTCTGGGATCCTTTGGGATCCCAATCTCTTGGTGGTTGCCTCTCTTATCAAACCAAACCAGTTCTGATTCTGGTTCCGATTCCAAAGCAATCTCTGCATCACTGGGCTGGCGTTTCCAACCATGAAACAGCTCCCAAGCCCCAAGAGGAGACAGCAGGAGGAATCCCAGTAAAATGCTGAATTCTTTCTTATCGTCCAAAAGGAAATGTCGGGTCCTGCCTGTCCCGTGGGCCGGGGCTGCAGAATAAAGCAGGGCTTTGGGGCTGGAGGCTTTTGGCAGGTCGGGAGAAGCCAGCAGAGCTCCCCGGCCGCTCCCGGGGCACTGGGGAGGTTTTGTCGCCGAGCCGGAGCCGACAGCGATCTGTGACAGTGACACGGTGTTTGAGGAAACATTTCTGTCCTTAATAATGAGAAAAGCAGGAATGTCTGCCGAGCCGCCATCCATGGTGTTGTTAAACACACACAGCCCGATGGCCCCGCAGATTGCCCGGCTGCGAGGGGAGAGGGGAGATGATGGGAAGGGATGAGCTGACGGAGGATGGATGGCCCGGGGCTGGGAACTCTATTAGCAGCTCCTCCGAACCTCCCATCTATCGCATCCCCTGTATCGAGCTCAGCCTCGCCGCGGCTCCCTGGGACACACAGCTCCAGCAGGCAGCCAATTCCTGTCAGTGTGCGGAGGGGTCACTGTGTCTGCCCCGTGCTGCAGGGAACACGGAAATCTTCACATTCCTGGGGAACTGCAGTCGCCTTTGGGGTCAAACGCGGCGGCTGCTTCACGGTCTGAATGACTTCTAACTTGTGTACTCGCTGGACTCCGAGGATGTCAAATACACTCATTAACTCAACTCCACAGCTCCTGATTCATCTGGAAACTTGCCCTTTCATAGCTCAGTAGTTATCAGATAAAACTCCCAAATTTTCTGCTTCCAAAAGCTGCATCACCTTTCTTTTCTCCCTCTCTTCTCTTCCTTGGTGAAAAATTTCCCCTGATGACAAAGTGTTTCTCCCACTAAAAGAGCAAGGAGAGATTTTTGACCTAGTATTTACTCTGGCCTTTTCAACACGAGAAGAGGACATGAATCCCTGTCATATTCCCAATGGGTGCTGCTGACTCAGAAGCCACTTTACACCCTTTTTACGTCTCCTGTATTTTTAAGACAGTTTGACTGTGCTGCAAAGAGCACATCCCATCACCTCAGGGGCTGGGGCACTGCAGAACAACCATGAGAAGAGGCGGCTCAGGGGCTCCTCCTCTAACCCGAAATTCCCTGGCAGGAGGGGCAGCCGGGGGGTCGGGCTCTGCTCCCGGGGAACAACAGGACAGGAGGAAACGGCCTCAGGCTGTGCCAGGGAGGTTCAGGTTGGATATTAAAAATTAAAAATATAAAATATAAAATTCCTCACACCAAAAGGATTGTCCAGCCCTGGCACAGCCGCCCAGGTGTGACAGTGCAATGGCACCAGGGCAGTGGTGCAGCCCCTGTCCCTGGGGGATTTAAAGGTCTGGGGATGTGGGCCAGTGCTGGGGAGTGGTTGGCCTTGGTGTTCTCTGAGGGCCTTTGCAACCCAGAAGATTCTGGATTCTCAAACTGTTCTGGGCAGGGAGAGCCTCAGTTTTGTGTTCCTGTGCCTGAGCAGGAGCTGCTGCCCTGCTCGGGGGCACCTGTGGCAGGTGGGCAGGCAGGTGCAGCACCCAGCCCTGCCGGGCTGAGGGTGTGTGTGAGCACACGGTTCCTCCCTGCAGCAGCAGGCAGAGCCAGGAATAGCCACGGCTGCTCCGTCTGGCAGGGGAGGTCACCGGGAGGCTCCTCCACACGGGGACACAATTCCTGAATCACGGTTTGATGCCTGCTGCGTTTGGCACACGCAGCACCCGCCCCCTTCTCACACCTCCCCAGCCCGGCCCCAGGCTCCGCTCCCAGCCCCGATCCCCCTCACAATTTGGGGAGGCGAGGAAGGAAGTCTGTGCTGCACATGCATAAATAATACAACTGAAATCAGACTTGGTTAAAAATAGATATTCCTCCTAATAAATATTTGACCTACTGTCTTTAGGCTGTGAAGCTCCCCCGACTGGAGTGTTAAAACAAACCTTGTTGTTGGCCCCTAAACGCCTGACACAGCCCCGGCCTGGCTGTGCAGGCAGTGCTGGGCTGGGGGCTGCCCTGGGGAGGGACCTGCTCACCTGCACACAGACACCTGTCCCCGAGCCTCAGGAACGGGCCTGGTGGCCCTTTGGCTCCCAGAACAGGGCTTTGCATCCGACTGACTCATCTGGTGACCTGTGGGTTTGACTAATTAAATTGAAAGATAAGATCTCTCATGATATTTATGAGTAACATTCTTCTTTCCATATCTTTATTTCTTCCTGCCCAAAAGTGGAATTAGAATTACATGTCTGAATGAGGCAAAACAAAAGACACTGACAGAGCCTGAGATAGGAGGATTTCTCATTAAAAAGAGTGACAGGTGGGAGAATGTGTCCAAGCGTGTTTCTGGAAGATAATGCTGCATTTTGGGTTTAGGGCATCACTCACTGTGCCTCACCTGACATGATGTCTCCACTCCTCGGGTTCCCTGGGAACAAGGGGGTGATTTAATCTGTTCTTCTGTCCAGAGCCTGGATGGTTGGTTTTGCATGGAAAGGGGGCTCCTGCGGGCACCACACCTGCCCTGGCACGGAGCTTTGGCAGCAGGGAATCCTGGCCAGCAGTGCGGGAAACAAACAGGAGAGGGTGAATCCCACGGGAGCTGTGGAGGGGAGAGGCCAGGCTGGGATCCTGTGGAAGTGCTGCCCATGCTGGCTCCCACCCCACAGCCAAGGCTCACTGCTGAGTGTGCCCTGTAGCACCTTCAGATTAGCAGCAAGGAGGGTCTGTGCCTGAAATTCTTCACCTGCCTGTCCTCGAGTGTGGAGTGAACCCGCATCAGACACATCTGCTGTGCCAGTTTCACCACTCTCCTGCTCTTTTGCCCCAGAATAAACGACCACACAAGACAAAGCGAAGTCAAGTCCCAGAACAGGCATGGTTGGACTGGTACCTGTGCCTGGGTGTGTTCAGAACACCAGGACACAGCAGTGTGAGGCTGGCACTGCTCCGAGCCAGCAGCTCGCCATCAGGGATTGATTTTCAGCTTTATTTTAGGTGAATCTCATCAGGCTGCTGCTCCAGGGGACAGGGCGAGGGAAACAGCCTCGAGCTGTGCCACACAAGGACACCAGGAGGAATGTCCCCATGGAAAGGGGGGTCAGGGCTTGGCAGGGCTGCCCAGGGAGGTTTGGGGTGCCCATCCCTGGAGGTGCCCAAGGAAGGCCCGGACGTGGCACCCCGTGCTCCGGGCGGGGGACAAGGTGGAGATGCGTCACGGGTTGTGCTCGGTGCTCTGGGAGGGCTTTTCCAGCCTCAGGGATTTTGGGATTCTGGGGTTTCCGCGCCATCCGCGCTGTCCCCATGGCAACGCGCTGTCCCCGCGGCGGAGCGCGCGGCGCGGCGTGTCCCTCTCGCCGGCCCGTACCGCGGGGCACTGTGGGCCGGGCAAGATGGCCGCCCCCGTGCCGCGGTGCTGAGCCCAGCCGCGCTCGCCGGCGCCCCGGGACGCGCGTCCCGTCCGCCGCCGCCCGCCCCCGGAGCGCAGCCAGCCGAGCCGCCCTCGGCCCCACGGTGTGCGAGGGAGCCGCGATGGGCCGGGCGCGCTGCCCGCCGCAGGGAGCGCGGGGCCCGCGGGGGTAGAGGTGCGAGGGAGGCCCCGGGCCCGGTCCCCGCCGGCCCCTCGGTGCTCCCCGGGCCGCGCCGCCGAGCCCGGCCGGGGCCGCTGCCTGCGCCAGGTGAAGGCGCTGCGTGCCCCGGGTCCGTCCGTACCCGCGCACGGGGAGCGCCGCCGCCCTTGCCCTTGCCCGTGCGCCCCCCCTCCGGCCGGAGGGACCCCCGGCCCCGCTGGGTGCCGGGCTGGACATCGCTGCCCCCGCGCTGCCCGGCGCTGCCCCGCCCATGGAGTCCGAGATGCTGCAGTCGCCTCTCCTGGGGCTCGGGGAGGAGGATGAGTCCGACCTGACGGACTGGAACCTGCCCCTGGCCTTCATGAAGAAAAGGCACTGCGAGAAGATCGAGGGCTCCAAGTCCTTGGCTCAGAGCTGGAGGATGAAGGACCGGGTAATGCCGCAGGGCAGGCGGGGCTGGCAGGAGCAGCGGTCGGGGACAGGCGGAGAAGGAGCCGGAGCTCAGAGGGTGCTGAGCTGCTGTGGGATGAGACGCTGGCCGTGGATCCGATAGTTTGTGTCCAGTTCGTGCAGAGTTAGGGAAGCAAACGCGCAGATGGGTCAGAAGCGCTGGTTCCATGCTCGCAGCACCGGGCTCTTGGAGCAGCTCCATCATTTAGGCTCTTTAAATGAGCCCTGGGCACTCGGCGTGCTCTGGGCAAGACAGCGAAGTGCCAGGCTCAGAGGGAGCCTGCAGCCCGGCAGGGGCATGCAGGAGCTGCAGCAGTTGCAGCTGTGGGGAGGTGCAGCTGCACAGGAGCTGTGTGGGTTTGGAGGTGCCAGCAGTGTGGGGTGTGGGGTGTGGGGTGTGGGGTGAGGGTGTCCTCGCACGTGGAGAAGCGGAGGTGGGGTTTTGGAGGCAGGAGATGTTTCCAGAGGAAACTCTTGTGTTGCAGCAGGAGCTCCCCGTGTGTTTGGAGGTGTGTGAAACGGACAGCGCTGGGAGTGACACAGAAACAGAGAAACATCCCAGCTGGAGTCTGGGATCCTCTGCTGCGTCTGTGCCACCCTCAATGTCTCAGTAAATGTCCTGGACCATCATCTGCACTCGTTCTGTTCCTGGAACCTGCTTTGGGTTCCAGCCTGTGGCTCTCACAGTTGTTGTAGCCATGACTTTGTGTTTATAGATATTGATGGGTTTTTGGTGACCAGATTTCCGTTATGTTTATGATCCTCTTGTACCAGGATGGAATAACTTACTGAAGCTCCCAGCTGTAATTTCTCTGCAGAGGCCGTGTGCCAGGCTGTCCCTGAGCCCTGAGCTCCCAGGCTGGTGATGACATGTCTCAGAAGTTCTGAGCCATGAGCAGTCGTGTACTGCAAGTGGGACTTGGCAGATCCTTGCTGGGCTGAGCGTTTCGGGTGTGATTTCAAGGCAGCACAGACACCGTGGTGGGTGCTCTGCTCCAAAGGGTTCTGGCACAGAGAAGACTTTCTCCAGTAGACTGTGGAGGTGTGATGAGCTTGCTGGTCTATTTTAGGTGCCTCTGCCTTCCTGTTCCCTCATCCCCTGATCTGCAGAGTTGCCTGTTTCTAATTTGGGAATGACTTTGCCTTGGTTGGGCTGATCAATAGGTTGTGCCTCAGCAGCACAAGTTCAGGGGGTGACCAGGGCTTCTCTGTGGTTGGTGTGAAGTGTTTCACGTCCCAGCCCACTCCCACTGCCTGCCTCCTGTGCAGCTTCCTCCTCTGGGGCTCCCCTGTGTGGCTGCTGCTGCTCTCAGGGATGAGCTCGGTGGGGCTGAGCCCTGGCTCACCCTCCAAGACACTCCTCTGACTCTTGTGAAAGAAGGAAACTGCAGCAAAGCTCAAATTTTCAGTTTAGTCTTTCTGCTTTCTCTGTCAGCTGGAGCCAAATAAATTCATACCAGGGCAGTGGTTTGTGTCTGGGCAGCTGGATCAGGGGTCATTTGGACAAACTTGCTGTAGAGTTACTTTTTGGTTAAGAACAGGTGCATAGGAAGATTCCAAAAGCACATAAAGACCTGAGAGAGAAGGAGCAGCTGACTTGAGAATGCTCAACCTCATTACTTTTAAATCTCAGCAGCTATGTTTCATGTCTTGTATTTTATTCCCCTTTTTAGCTGTCACTGGCTGTCTCCTGAGTGCTTCATGTGAGGTACCAAACCCAGAACCTCAGCTGGGGAGGGAGGGGGCTGAGGATGGGTTTGGAATGCTGCAGGGGTGATGTCTGGTAAATATTTCCACCCAGTGAGCTCCAGTTCGGCTAATCCTGCCAAACAGCTCATGAAATCTAATCTGGTTTGACCTGGTGTCCGTGACAGAAGGCGGAGGGCAGCTCACTCAGGCTGCTGTTTTCCCATGGCCTGGCTGCAAGTGGCAGCTTCCAGGTTTGTCCAGGGAATGAGCACCTGGAAAAACCCCAGGAACGTGGGATTTGTGTGAAGCAGTGGTGGTGTGAGGGCACCTGGCAGCCTGTGCCAGCAGGGTGAAAACTGATGGGCTGGAGATTTGTCTCCTTTTTCTTCCCGACCTGCTTTGTTTTGCTTTCTGGCATCATAAATTAATTACTTCTTGTTTTAGCTGTCTTCAGGAAGTTTCTTCTCTTCCTCTTTCCGTCCTGCCAGCAGTGTCCCCCAGTGTCCCCCAGTGTCCCCCAGTGCTGCAGCCCTGTCAGTGCCCCCACTGTCCATCTGCCCCTCCAGCCCAGCCATGGCTCAGCCCCTTCCTCCCCTGCAGCCCCGGGTGAGGCTCTGTCTCCATCCTCAATTCTCTGCAGCCTCTTTTGTCTCCTGGCTCCCTTTCCCACCAGCCAGGGCTGATGGGTTTGAGGTGTTCCTTCTCTTTGGGCTGCTGCTGCAGGTTTCCTGAGGGCTGCAGGGGATGTGCCCCTGGCTGTGAGCTGTGTGGAAAACATTCCAGGACCTTCAGTTTGATAAATGAGCTCATCACAGCCCAGGTTGGGGAGCACTGCCTGTATTAAACACCCCAGGCTGTCTCTAAGTGAAGAAGTGCTCCAAGGTCAGCCCAGACAAGGCTCTGGCAGTCCCAGTGCAGGTGAAGCTGTGGCATTTCCCCCTGTGAATCATGAAAGCCCCAAGCAGTGGCAGATTTTGCCTTATTCATCGAGGAGTCATGGGGAGTGATCCCAGCTCTACTACTGTTAGAGGAAGTGATTCACAGATTTGGGAGTGGAGTGACTCTTCTTTTCATCTTGCTTTGTTGCTCTAAAAACCCCAGAGTTATGTGAAGTTGAAGGTTCTTTAGAAGGCAGAGCTGTGATAAGGGGAGAATCAAATCAGCAGAGTAATGAGTGGTAAATGTAGAGAAAATAAGTGAGAATTCACTGGTGTCCCCCGCCCCTTCCTCCGTGAGGGCTGCTCTGAAAACATTTAATCCTTCCTCTCCCCCTTCCATGGACTGCATATGCCATCAAAGTGACACTGCTTTGATCTATTATTTATTTAAAGAATATTTTTAACACAAGAGGGTTGGAATTATGCTTTGTGTATTGAATTAAATCTCCCAGCCTCGGCAGCAACCAAAGCATTTAACTTGATTTAAAGAAAAAGACTCCAAGTACACCAGGTTTTACTGACAAGTTGCTATTAAATTCAGAATATTTAAATTAAGATTTGCTGTATTTATATTGATTTCTAAGATAAGCAGAGAGCAACAAAGCTGATTGTAATAGTTTTACCTCAACTTTTTTTTTCCTGCTGCCTCATAACTTGCTGAGTGAGAATTAAATCCTGTTTTTATGAGAAGAGGAATCCACAATTAGGTTTCTCTGGCAATGCAGATTACAGCAGGACTGCATACAAGTGTGTTTAATTCACTGGAGCAGGGTTTACCTGCCTGCACAGGAGCCCCTGGAGGTGTCCAGGGCCCATGGGCTGGCCGGGTGTCTGGGCAGTGCTCTTCTCTCAGGGCTGGTGTTCCGTGGTGCTGACCTTCTCCCCTGGGCTGTGCAGAGGTCACTGAGGGCTTGTGGATCCCTCTGGCACTGGAGCTTTAGCTGGCACTGCCACATCTGATGAACCCATTCATACACCTGATCTTTGCCTTGTTCCTGTGTTCTCCCCTAGAGAGGCTCCGGAGGTGCCTCTGTCAGTGCGTTCAGGCTGTGTTGGTGACACCCCTCGGTGCCAGGCTGTGGCTGGCAGGCTCAGGAATTCTTTTTATCTGCGTGCCCCAGGGGCTGTGCACCCTCACCAGGGTTTTCACCCCTGTGTTTGCGTTCATCGATCGATCCTTGCTGAGCTGGGACAGGGTGACCTCCAGCTCTTGTTGGGTAGATGGAGCAGAGGGTAATTAGTGTAATTAGTGCAGCGCTGTGCAGAGTGCCCGGAGGAGGAGGCTGTGGGAGCAGGTGTGGATGGAGCCCTGTGTTGGTGCTCTGCTGGGTTCTCTGGAGCCTGGCAGGGCTGCAGGGAGGTTTGTGCCCTCTCCTGTCCCTGGCACAGCCACGGGAGGGAATTCAGAGCCCTGGGAGGGATGCAGGGGATGAGCCCTGTGGGGCAGAGCTGGCATTCCGTGCCCCGTGCCCTCAGCACAGCCTGGCACTGCCCTGAGCCCATGGGCTGCCCTGGCTGTGTCTCCTGCTCTCTCCTGCAAGGTTCCTGTTGCAGTCGTTTGCACTTGGCTGTGGCTCAGGGATTCCTCAAAGGAGATCAAACAGTGCGAGGGCATCCCCAGCCCCTGGCTCTGAGGGGGCTGCCCAGGAACAGTGTGGAGGAGTTTGAAGGAAGAGCTGAAGCTGTGGTGCCTGGGAGGATGGACACCTGTGAGAGGCAGTGCCAGGCAGGAGTGGGAATGCCGTGGAGGCACGAGGAGAAGCTGCAGGAATGCAAAGCAGAGGCGAGGAGGAAAGCCCTCGTCACAGATAAATGGGGAATGACATCTGGAAGATGCCTCTTTTTGGTTCTTTTTCAGGTTGTGTAAGGAAAGCAAAGATCACAGGAGTAAAATGTTTGCTTTCTATTATTTTTGTTATTTTTAAGAAGTGATTGACAGGGAAGGAAACCCCATTTTGGCTCTAAGCATCCCAGAGTGGTTGGAAGGCAGAGTTTGGGTGCTGTGCTGTGGCAGGATCAGCCTGCTCCTGTCGGGAGTTTTTAACCTCCAGCACTGTGGGTAGCACGGTCACCTGGGATCTCTGAGGGCTCTGGGGCACAGCGTGTCTGTGGCTGTCACAGAGCAGGGCAGTGGATCCCTGGGGCAGTGAGTGGCAGCAGGAACTCAGCCAGAGCTCAGCAGGTGCTCCCAGAGAGCGCCGAGGGCGGCGTTCAGAGCGGGCTCTGTGGGGAGCTGCCTGCGCTGGGCAGACAAACACGGGCACAAAAAGGCTCTGAAGAGAATTCAGAGTACGAGTGCTGAATTGAGAGGTTAGAGAAGGAAACCAAGCCCTCAGGAGGAGCGGATCGAGGAATCTAGAGCAGGCTGGCACACCAGGAACTGACTCTGGGCTGCAGATGGCTGGAGACAACCTGCAGAGCTGTTGAATTATTAATGTTAACTTGAAGGAGTTCTTTGCATTCTACTGCTTTTTTTGCTGTGGAGAAGCACATGGAGATCTTTTTCCATAACACTTTTTATTTATCTTAAACTTTACATTAAAAAAAACCCATTCCTTGAAACTGGAAGCTCTTCTTTTAAGATGCTCTACCTTGCAAGTGGTGCAGGTGAAGAGGCAGCAGGGAGCTCTGTTCCCCTGCGTGGGGAAAGTCGTGTCCAAGTGGATACGTTGGGAATCGTCCCTTGGTTGTTTTTGTGTGCAGTTGTGGGATGGAGGGGAAGGTCAAGGCTTTGTTTGCCTGTTCAATACCTTCAGCCTTTCCCCTGGCTGATCTCAGACCTGCATTGGTGCCAGAGCCCTGGGGGTGATGCAGGACAGATGTCACCGCTTGTCACCTCTGGGCTGGGAGCCCAGAAGGGGAGGGTTGGCAAAGAGGAACTCCTGTGTTGTCAAGGGAGAACAATGTTTCCTCTGGTAAATGTTGCTGTTCCTGCTCTCTCTGGAGACCTCCTTGTTGGAACTTTCCGTGGCAGGTCTCCAGAGGAGCCCACGGTCAGCACTTACCTGAGGAGCTCCTCAGTGAGGGTGAAGAGATTTGTATTGAACCTGTAAATGTGTGTAGAGAAAAGTGGGAAAAAAAGGCTTCAAGAAGGGGATGAATTTCCTGCACAAGCAGGAAATTGAGCCTCCAGGCTGGGGAGGGTTTTCAAATGAGACTCGTTTGAGGATTTGGAATTTGGAATTTTGTCCCAGGATCTGTGTTTAATGCTGATAACTTCATCCTCAACTCTGTAAAAGAATGTAGCTGCATATATTTCATGTTTAATGCTGGCTTAATCTTGTGTTTGTATTAACTCCCAGAAGCAATTTGAACTCACTGGCATAAACCCAGGCAGGTTCCTAACACTTGAGTGTTCATCTGGGTAATGTTGAAGCAGAAAGTTTTCAGCTTGCAAATTGCAGTGTAAAAATCAAATATTAATAGGGTCTAAAATGTCCAGCCTGAGATGTACCACAAAATGCAGAATTTCTCATAAATGCACTGACTTGTTCTTGGTATTACTTGAACTAGAACATAAAGCAGTTCTATGGCTCTGAGTTACAAATTTCAGGCTGAAATAAATGGGTGTCTTGGTTTCAGCCTGGCCTGGAGCCACTTTCAGGGACGCTCCAGTGGGATCAGCTGGGCTCCCTGGGGTGATAAAACTTCACATTTTCAATCAAACCCAGAAGATAATGGTTTTTTCCTAGCTGAAAATACCTGCAAATATTGCACTGTACTCACCTGCAGATCTGTTTGGCCTCTAAATGAAATAAGAGGTGAATTAGGAATATTTTAAAGGTCTTTAGCATAAGATGTAAACTTTAGTGTCAAATGCTTTAATAAGCAGCTTCTCTTCTGAGCAGACACAGAACTCCCTCTGCTCCCTGAGTCCCATTTCTGATGGCTTTGGGATGAATTCTCTGCCATCACTTCTCAGGAAGAGCATTTTGACCGAGTGGATTTTGCCATTTAAGTATTGCAGGTTCTGACCCAGAGTTATTAAATCACTTTAAAACGGATGCAGTACAAGCTTGGGAGTTGTAGCCCATTTTTTAACATACAAATGACACTCCAAAGTGCAGAGCCCACACTAAGAGCTGCTGTGGTTTGATCTTGAGCCTTTGCTGACAGGGCATTTTGGATATTGGTTTTCTTACAAACTTGCCAAATGTTCTTCTGCTTCATTTTTAAATTCTAACAAAAATCCATGGAAATGTATTCTGATGGATATACTCCTGAAATGGGGAAAATTTCCACTGTCTTAATGACAGATGAGAATGTCCTCATACTGCTTGTATTAAGAACCTTTAAATATGCAGTGAAGTTTCTGTGTGTTCCAAAAGAGCTTAGAAATGGGAAAAGCATTTTTGGGGTTTTTGGGCTCGGGGTGGTTTTTTTTAATCAGTCACATGCATTGTCCCCCCAAACCCCCCTGAGCCTGGGTTGAGCCCCAGCATGGGCAGCAGGGGAGGGGGATTGAGCCCCTCTGCCCCCCAGGTGAGGGGGGGATTGAGTCCCTCTGCCCCCCAGGTGAGGGGGGATTCTGCCCCTCTGCCCCCAGGTGAGGGGGGGATTCTGCCCCTCTGCCCCCAGGTGAGGGGGGCATTGAGCCCCTCTGCCCCCAGGTGAGGGGGGGATTGAGCCCCTCTGCCCCCCAGGTGAGGGGGGATTCTGCCCCTCTGCCCCCAGGTGAGGGGGGGATTCTGCCCCTCTGCCCCCAGGTGAGGGGGGATTCTGCCCCTCTGCCCCCCAGGTGAGGGGGGATTCTGCCCCTCTGCTCCCAGGTGAGCCCCCACCTGCAGAGCTGCCCCAGCCCTGGCCCAGCACAGGCAGGAGCTGGAGCTGCTGCAGAGAGCCCAGAGGAGGCTCCAGGACGAGCAGAGGGCTGGAGCAGCTCTGCTGGGAGGAAAGGCTGGGAGAGCTGGCACTGCCCAGCCTGGGCAGGAGAAGCTTTGGGTGAGCTCATTCCAGTGCCTGAAGGAGCTGACAGTAAAGATGGGAGAGACTTTCCAAGGGATGGAGTGCAAGGACACAGGGAACGGCTTCCCACTGCCAGAGGGCAGGGATGGGTGGGATATTGAGGAAAAAATCCTCCCTGTGAGGGGTGGTCAGGGGAGAGGGGTGAGCTGCAGCTCTCAGGATGTGCTCTCTGTTGGCAGAACAAATGGTGTGGGGTGCAAGGCTTTACATCCTCTGGGGGAGGAGGCAGAGGGGAAATCACCCCATTTGTCTCTGGGATCAATTCCTGTTCCTCTCATGGGCTTGCTGTCAGTTTTCCAGGAGAAACACTTATTTAAAACCCGAACCTGGGAATGGAAAAGAAATATCAGCCTGTTCGGCATAAGCCACCAATCAGATGCTACCAGCAAAATACTGAAAAATAAGTCAGTATTAGACTGCAAATGGGAAACAATAAATAAATGAGATGGAGAAGATTGCTTGGCAGGATATTTTCTCTTGGAAGGATGATTTATGTGTTTCCATGTCTAATAAGTCATCCTGTGTGTAGTTTTCTGTTTCCCTGGGGTGTTCAGGGTGTGTGGCAGCGTGTGATGGTTCTGGCAGTGCCCGTGCCCTTGCACACCCTGCAGCTCCCTGTTTGCTGAGCAGCTGGCAGTGTCCCTGTGGGCAGGGCAGGGGCTGTGCAGTGCTCAGCTGCCTTTGGGGTGGTGTTTTGGGGTGCTCCATAACCCTCTGAGCTGCTCGGGGCAGGGAAGGGTCTGCAGGACTGGGCTCTTGTGCCAGTGGCTCTGCTTTTGCTGTGGGTGTCCCTGACTTGGACAGAGTGCTCGAGGGCACTTGGAGTGTGCTGAGTGCTGAGCTGCAGCTCTGGGCTCTCCACCCCATCCGTGGGCACTCCTGGGAAATCCTGATCTGGAATTCCTGCTCAGGCTCCTGCTTTCATCCCTGTGCTGCAGAGTGCAGGAATTCCTCCAGGACTGCAGGGTTTGTTAGCAGGAACACGGTTTGGATGGAGTCATGAACCACAGTTTATCAGGTTTTGCTGATTATTTATTCCATGTTCCCCATCATGGCCATGGGAGTGAGGAAATGCTGCAGGATTTCTGTCCTGGTGTGAATGGTGTCTGGCTGCTCCAGTTTCTGTATAAATTACACATTTATGTGGCTCTAGGGTTTTCTCTAAGTGTGAAATTTGGGGATTTTTTTCCCCTGCTGCTGTGGATTGCACGGAGCACCCCGGGGAGGTGGGGATGTGGGTGGCCTTGCTGCAGGCAAGCCCTGAATGCCTGGAATCACTGAGAGCCTCGTCACTGCTTCTGTTTTCCTCCTCTGGTTTAGGTGTTGGCATGAGGGAGTCTAGGGAAAATCCCAGAAAGATGTGATTGTTTTCCAGCAGTATTTTTAGCTGGCCAAGGTGGTTTGTCATTGGTTTAATGCAGGTTTTGGGTCCCAGGTGAGGTCGGGTGGCTTTGGGTTGGGAACATTTGTGGTGCCTGGGTGGGATAACCCAATGTGCTGCCTGGGCAGTGCCAGGGGGATGTGGAGCAGCTGGAGCCACTCCAGGATTTCTGCTTACAGGGCTCTCCAAGAAAACCCAACACGTGGAGAAAACAAAATAAAAATTGCACTAAATGTATTTGTTTTGGTGTGTGTTTGTTTGTTTAATTTTTTCATGGTTTTGTTTGTCACTTGGGGTTTTTTCCATTGTAATTCTTTTAGTTTCAGAATTAGAGATCACACACTGCATTATAATATTGGTCAGGGGCCCTGAATAGCGCTGCCTCATGTTTTAGTAATGTGTTTCAGTTGGACAATGGCTAATTTAAGATGAGTAGCAGAAGTTCACTGGCATCTATTTCCATGCTCAGAAAGAGAAGAATGGGCTCTGGAAATAATAACAAAAATAGTAACATGGAGTCCAAGTACTGTTCTAATAAAAAAGATGAAAAATTTCATCAGTCAGGCCTCGCTTAAAATAGCCCATGTGAAGGAGCAGGTGGGAGAGGTTGGGTGAAGCCCTGCAGGAGTTCTGGAGTGGTGAGGGCCCAGGGGAGGTGCTGTCCTGCTCTAAGGGCTGTGCTCTTGCCTCTCTTTGCAGATGAAGACTGTAAGTGTTGCCTTAGTTTTGTGCCTCAACGTTGGCGTGGACCCCCCAGACGTGGTGAAAACGACTCCCTGTGCCCGCCTGGAGTGCTGGATTGGTGAGTCCCAGAGCCTGCAGGAGCACAGCACAGAGCTCATCCCAAAGTTCTGCATCCCCAGGGCTTGGAACTGGGCTGAGCAGAGGGAAAGCTGGGATCTGATTTTCTCTGGGTTAATGAAGAGTCCAGCTCCAACTGCTGCCATGGTCATCTCTCCTGCTGTGTTCTGAAATGAGACACCATGGAGAAAAAGAGCTGTTAATGGGCTGCTCTGCTTTCTTGTAATTATTTTAGATTTATAAATATCTCAAGGAAATCTCTGAGCAGAGACACCTTCAGAGTGCTGGGATCTGCAAAGCTCTCAATGCCCCTTCTCTGCCTCACCCAGCAGAGCAGTGAGGTTTGTGAAACACCTTGCTGTGTTTAGAGGTGGCTGCTCCAGGGCTCTTTTAATTGGAGTCATTCAGAAGACCTGGAATTATTCCCAAGGATGCCTTGCCAGCAGTTCCAACACCTGGGTTTGCTACTTTCATGCAGCACTGCACTAAATTCCTAGTTCTTTTGTGAAGAAATTAAAAGTTCCCTTGGTTTTGGAGAAAAAAGCCTAATTATCAAGATGAGACAATTCTGAAGTAAAATGAGAAGGAACTATCTTGTGTACAGAAGCTTTCTCAGAGAGATTTGGTTTTTATCTGGGAATTGGGAATGTTCAGCCTCCAGCACGTCCCACGCTGGGCACTGCAGTCCTCAGCTCGGGGCTTCGACAGCCCCCAGGAGCAAATTAATCACTGCACAAACAGAATTTCTAGAAGAACTTGCAGCAGATTTTCTACCCTTGCCTTACCTGCTTTGTGAATCACAGCATCTCAGGGTTTTAACCTGGGAACGCTGCTGGGAGCCCTGAGCAGGCACAGACAGGTACCTGGAGCAGTGCAGGGAACAGCCCTGGTGTCTCATTGATGCACGAGCAGAGCAGCATTGCAGAGGCATTTAAATCAAGTCATTAGTGCCTATCATTAGCAAAGAGAATTTTGAATGCAGTTTTGTAATTAAATTTTCAGTCTGTTTATGTACACAAGTGCTCCTTCCACTTCCAGCCAACTTGAAATTTCTGAAAAAGGTAATTGGGGAAATATCTGCAGTTTTTGCTGCCATCAGTGTCAGGAGCAGGGAGGGGGTGCAGAGATGTCTGTGCCACATGTGCAGGGCCTGGGGAACTGCTGGGGGTGCAGCTGCTGCTGCCCACACCTGAGCTGGGGTCACTGCTGGGGTCACTGCTGGTCCCCCCTGGTGACAAACAGCCCCTGAGCAGAGCCACGTGCAGGTCCTGCTGCACCTTCCACGTGCTTTTATTCATTAGAGGAGAATAGCTCAAAATCCTGCTTTCATCCTGCTTTATTACGTTTTGTTTCTGACAAAAGTATATTTACAAAAACTGGAAAAAAACCCCTTCATTGATCTGGTTTAATGCTTTTAAAATAATTTATATTCAATAGGAAAATATTAGCTTGTAGGGGTTTTTTTTAGGAAAACTTGTTAATTGTTTAATTATATGTCCTTGGTGTTTGAATAAAGCACATGGCCTGGAATTGTATTGCTATGTATGGATTGTGGTAATTATCTAGCAATAAAATTAACTTCTTAAATATTACAAATGGCACACAGTCTCTGCAGCAGCAAGCAAAGGAAGTAAATGAAGCAGGAATTTGCATTCATCAACAGAAAATGTTTGTCATCAAATATTTAACCAATTTGAGTTCTTGTCATTATTTACAATAGAAACCTTATTTCATTATTAAAAGAAACAAATGCAATGCCTCTCCTGTCTTTCAAAACAAAGTTGTGTTTAGCACCTCATTGAGAGAAATCTTCCACGTTTGACAGCCTGTAATGGAACTGGATTTCTGTTGGACTGAAGAATTTGGGGATGATTTTTTGGGTGCTGCCCCCAAGTAAATTCCATAAGGAACGGGGTGCTCAGGAGTTTGAAACTGATAATGAGAGGAAGCTGCATGAAACCTGAGTGAGCTGGGGTGAGCAATGCTGCTGTGTGTTCTGTTCCAGATCCTCTGTCCATGGGGCCGCAGAAAGCTCTGGAGACCATTGGGGCCAACCTGCAGAAGCAGTACGAGAACTGGCAGCCCAGGGTGAGTGCTGGAGCTCCCCCTGAGCTGTGGCTGCTGCTGGGCTTTTTTCTGGGGTGTTTCTGAGGGTGTTTGTGTCTTGGAGCATTTAGGGCAGGTAGTCGTGGACAGTTAAGAGAATTTCCTTTTGGGTTTTTCCTCGTGGAGCATTGACAATTTTTAAATCTCAACAGCACAAGAATTCAGCAGAAAATTCAAAAAGGGCCTGAAATCAAACAGGAGAAAAAGCATCTTGGAGCAGAGGTGAAAAGAAGCCCTTTCCTGTGCTCTGTGTCAGTGCCTGGCTCGAGGGAGGAGGGCCAGGTCAGGAGCAGCAGGTTCCCTGCGTGGGCAATCCCAGAGCTGGGCTGATTCCCTGGTTCCTGCAGGAAATCACAGCCCCTGACACATTGCAAAGCCAAACACGTCCTGGTTTATTGCACTCCACAGGGCTCTGGAGCTTTCTGCAGTAATAAAGAGAAGTTGGTGTGCCATCTGCAATAAAACAATAGGAACATTATTGAATTTCCTAGAGCTTTCATATAAATACTAATACATCCAGTTTTGTCTGTTTCTTGGGGGCTTGGAGTGGTTGAGGAGTGGATGGAAGGAAGACAATTTGGGGAAAACCAGGCAGCTGGGAGAAAAGAGCAAATCATGACAATCTTCTGAAATAGCCAATATTCCCAGGCTGTCAGCTCCTTCCTGCAGGAGCTGCTGGCATCAGCACCTTGTTGGGAATGCACAATTGGTGCTGATTGCTGCCAGTGGATGGTGGCACTGTGACCACTGTGTGACCAGTCCTGTGGCATTGCTGCCAGCCAGTCCTGGGCTGCTTCTGTTCAAACATCCCCTTTTTGCTCAATGCAAACAGCTTTTCTGAAAGAAAACTGTGAAAGGGGTAAAGCATGAAAATTCCTTGTTTCTGGAAGCTCCCTGGCTGCACAGCTGATGGATATTTCCTTCCAGGTCTTATTGAGCCCCTTTCTAAATAATTTATCAGCTTGCCATTGCTTGAAGTATTTGTTCTGATTAAATTTAAGACTTTGCTTTATTGTTGTGTAGCTACATAAATTCGTGTGCTGCGGGAGTAAAAATCTCTTCAGCTGTTGTTTCCTCTGCAAAATCCTGCAGTTAAGCAATATTCAGTCATTTCATGCAGTTCTCAAATGAAGATTGTACTGGGAGAGAGGGTAGGAGATGACAGAGCTGTGGGCTCGATCTGTCTTGCTAAAGAGTTCTCTGGACAGATAAAGAGTTCTTGCAGTTCAGTGCGGATATAATTGAGATGCTGGAGAAAAAGTGGAAGGAAAACCAAGACAGCTCTACACTGACACTCCCTTGGGTTTGGGGCTTGAGTTTTAGTGGGCAGGGAAGGGGTTAAACGTGAGGGTAATCTGGAAAGAGGCTCAATTACAGGGATCACAGGGGCTGAGAAGCAGCTGAGAAGGGAAGGAGAAAAGGGAGTGAAAGTGAAGAGGAAGGAGCCGGTAATGCCTGGCTGGAGGGGAGAACCTTCCCTGGGGCTGCCCCTCCGCTCCGGGCGGCTGCAGGAGTGGGGGGAAGCAGGGCTGGGGTCCCCGGGGAGCACCGGGCAAGGGAGAGCCAGAACTGCCCGGATAAAACAATGGGAGTTCCTGTGGGAGGGTCCTCGCACGCTCTGTATTTCAGATACTTCAATAAGGAATGGATCGTGTTGAAAAGGGGTTTCTGTGCTGCTGAGCCCCTGCAGAGCCCCTGCAGAGCCCTGGCTGTGCAGCTGCAGCCCTGCAGCAGGTGCCCAGGCAGAGCTCAGCTTTGCTGTGCTGCCTGCGAGCAGCAAAGACTGCCCTGTTGTTGGGGTGTAAATTCAGTTTTCTTGGCACCACTGCACGCTGTGCCACTGCAAAGGCAGGGACTTGCCTTAGCTTAAGAGTCAAGAGCCTTTGAAAACAGGACTAATGGACTGCAAACTGAGTGCTGCTGCAGTGGGATGGTTTATGGAGATGCAGGAGCTCGTGGGGATTTTTACGAGCAGGAGTTAGTGCTCTGCAAGTCCCGGCTTGGCAGGGGAGCTGGGCCCTGGGCTGCAGCCCTGCAGAGCTGCCTGGGGAGGCTGGAGGTGCCTTGGGAAGGTGGAGGTGCCCTGGGGAAGGTGGAGGTGCTCTGGGGAAGGTGGAGGTGCCCTGGGGAAGGTGGAGGTGCCCTGGGGAAGGTGGAGGTGCCCTGGGGAAGGTGGAGGTGCCCTGGGGAAGGTGGAGGTGCCCTGGGGAAGGTGGAGGTGCCCTGGGGAAGGTGGAGGTGCCCTAGGGAGGCTGGAGGTGCCCTGGGGAAGGTGGAAGTGCCCTAGGGAGGCTGGAGGTGCTCTGCTCTCCGGGGCACTGCTCAGAGGGAGTGAGTTGTCTCCAGGCTGGAATTGTCAGAGCTGTGTGGAAGCTCCCCGTGTGCCCTGATCCCTGCACAGGTCCTGTGGGCTCAGCTCAGGGTGGAATTGCTGCCTGCCTCCTTAGAGGGGTGCCAGGCTTTGTTCCCCCTGCTTCTCCTGCTGGACATCTCCTTCCCTGGCTCCCAGCCCTCCCTGGACATCCAGTGCCCTGTGCCTGGATGAGGCACAGTTTACATAATTCAGGACCTGGTATGAAGTAGTCTGGAGCATATGCGTATTAAATTTGCATGAAATTATAGATTTTTTTTCCTCTTTGTTAGCTCTGGCTTTTGACCAGGTTCTCCCTTTAACTCTAAACTGACCAGAACACTCAAGGAGTTTTTCCTCCTTCGCTCAATCATTTTGATGCTTCTGTTGGGATTTTACTGGTGCACAGATCCCAGTGGCTCTCCTGCACCAGCTGCTTTTTGCAGTCCTGTCCTTTATTCTCTGATGAGCTTTCCCAGGCCTGCCAGGAAGGCCAAAACCCGCAGTTCATAACCATTCCTAGGAGAGGTGGGAAGGATGCAGACACAGCTCCTGCGTGGCTCCTGCTGAGCTGCTCCACTGGGATCTCTTGTGCAGGGACCCTCCAGTTGGAGGGCAGTTCTGTGGAATGTGGGGCTTTTTACATCCTCAAGAAGCAGCTGAATGGAGTGTGAGGGGTTTGCAGCTCTGCAGGACTGACCCCAGCAGGGATTTGCCATCTGCACTCCCCTCCTGCCCTTCCCCAGCAGCAACCGAGAGCAGCGAGGCCAAGGGGCTGCAACATCACATCCCAGAGAATCCTCCCCCTCACACCCACTTGCCTGCATAAAACAAAGTCAATTACAGCATTGATTTTTTAATTCAAGTGCTACAATTTTGCCTCCCTTTTTCTCCTCTCAATTTCCCCTTTTTTGCTAAGAGAGTCATTTGGGCTGTTTTAATTCTCTCCTGGAATGAGTTGATTTCATTAGAGCTGAATGGATTATACCTGAATGGGCATCCCCTGGGGTGAAGGAGAGCTGAGAGCCATGAAGGGGGATGAAAATCCTGGATGGGGAAGGGACTGGGGAAATCTAGAAGACAAGATTAAATAAACTGTTAGGAAGCCTTTGGGAAGGGTGCTTTGATAGTGAGTGCTGGTGTTTGGGAATGCCTGCAGCTGGAGCATCCCTGCTGAGGGCAGGGGCACTGAGCACAGCAGTTCTGCTGCTGTTCCCTGGGCAGCTTGGAAGGAATGGGGTTTCCCTTTTCTCTCTGATCCAATCTCACCCTCTTGCCTGCACCAGTGAGTGATGGTCTCTGAGGACACATCTCCCACAATATGGATAAATTATCTCTTTTGTGGCAGGCCTTCAAGGAAACAGTGATTTTCTGATCAAACAGGCTGCTTCTCCCTCTCTTCTAGTCTGCTTCCCAACAGTTTTCTCTTAATTTCAAAGGAAGTACAGCCAAGATACTTGAAATGGATCATTGAAAGCCTCTACCTTTTAGTGCATGTTGTCTGTTGTTGATGCTGTTGTTCCCCTCATTAGAGATCTCTGGGCTTTGATTTGGTGTCTGAGGTTTCATTCCTTCATTGCTTTTTTCTGCCTAATTAATTGGGAAGTTGCTGCTGCACATCAAAGGGGGAGCATTTCCTAAAGAGTAACTACTTAAGCATGAAAACTAATTGAACACATGACCTAATTATTGGTCTCTCAGTGAGTCATACTTTTCCTTTATTTCTGTAGGGTTTTTCTTTTAAAACAACAGCAAATACTAATTGCTCCTGCAGAAGAAATACTGTAGAATTCCGAAGGGGAACATGGAAAAACTGGTACTTGGTCTCCAGTAGGAGATATCTGCAGATGTAGGAACATGTAAGAAAAAAATTATAAGAAGGAAAGAAAACAACAAAAAGACAGTGTGACCTTGTTTAACAAAACCAGGTTTTCCTTGGAGAACTATGTTTGTTGGTTTTCATTTCCCAACAGCCTCTTGAATTTGGCAGCTATTTCAGGCTCTGCAAAATTCTGCTGTATCAATCCTTTGCTGTCTTGTTAAAGATCAACTGTCTTCAGCATAAACCAGCAGGGTTTTTTTCAGGGAAAAAAAAAGTCTCCCATACAAGTGGAGTCAACAAGTCTAATTGTGAAGCCCAGTTATTTGTGTTCTCCTGTTTGAAAACCTGTCACTGTCAGCTGCTTCACTGGATACCCCTCTGAAGCACTGGGCCAGAAAAACACAGATCTCAGGTAAAGGATGAAAACCACTCTTGAGTGCCTTGGGAACAGGGAGAAGATGAGGAGAAGTGAGTGAGTGTTGCAGTTTTCCCTTTGGTGGCTCTCCAGGTGATCTGCACCTGAATAGGTAATTCAGTTTCCTAAAGAACAGCAGGTAACAAGAAGAACTATAAAGAAAAACTATAAAATGTCACTGATAGTAGTTATTATTCAAACTATAATCCTGATCTTTACCACCCTTCAGAGCAGAATTCACAGGACATCATATTTTAAATCCCAAACTGCACCTCTCTCACACCTCTGAATCTGGCACCAAATAACCAACTCCCAGTAAGAAATGAAAAAATAAAGCCAAGCCTGCCTCCCCATGGGCTGGCTCAGAGCAGCCCCAAGGACACCTGGCAGGGCAGGTGTGAGCTGAGAACCCTCACCTGGGGCACCTCTCCCCTGCTCTGGGAGCAGCTGTACATGGAAGGGCTCCTGGAGCAGGGATAACAGGATCTGGGAATTGGCTGTGCAAGGGGGAAGCTCCCTGCTGCAGCCCTGGTACAGCTCATGTTTTAATGCTTTTGATAGTGAGGGGAAAAAAAACCTGATAAATCTTTAACACACCACTGAAAGTGGAAACTGTGAAATTGCAGCAGTAGTGTACCTAATACTGATTTCTCGGAGATTCTCCTGGAAAAGTGAGTCACAAAAGGGAAAAGAAATGGTTGCAGGCAGGGAGTGCTGTGGGGAAGCGTGTTCAGGAGCTGTGGGGAGCAGGAAGGGGCACTGGGCTGCTCTAGAGCCGAGCTGGTGGTGCACTGCAGGCAGCAGGGGCTGGCGTTCTGGAGCTAAGGCAGCAAACTTGCAAAGTCAGTTCAGTGGGAAAATCCTGGAATCCTGTGGGTCCTGGCATCTGCTGCGAGCCTGGAGCTCTGTGGGCAGGCTGTGCTTGAAGGAAGGAGATCAGCCAGCGTCTGAACTGCTGCTGACTCTGAACTCTGCTCAGAGCCCTTGCCTTCCTTTCCACACCTCTGACAGCAGCTTCATTTCACATCTTTTATTCTTCATGCCTGTTTTGGTTTGTGCTCTGTCGTCAAAATGGGGCCAGAGTTGGCAGGGAGCAAGATTTGTGTTTTTGAGGGTCTTTTCCTGTGACCATTGATGTCGGCTTGTCAGAGGTGGGAGGAAAGAGCTGATAGGAAAAGGCTCTTGGAGAGAAAAGCTGCTCTGCCTGGCAAAGCTGATTAACGTGTTTCTGTAATTACCACCCAGCTCAGGGTGGCCTATTTAAAAGCACCTTGTCTTGTGTTGGGTGGGGAGGAGCTTCCTGCAGGTCACTGGCAGCATCCTGGTGCTCCGTGTGCAGGAGCAGCACCTGCATCCCCTGGAGAGGGCTGCAGGGCTGGGACATGCAGGGGATGCTGCACTGGAGCCTCTTGCTACAGACACCACCAGTTTAGTGTAAAACTTAGAGGTTAACAGTGGAATCTATTGACATTTTTATTTCTATTCCTGCTTCTCTCTAAGGCAGAATGGGAAAATCCTGAAATGCTTTGGTTTTAGCTCCTTGCCTGCGGAGATTAGCAAAGCATAAACCTTGGAATGATTGGCTTTCCTTCTCCTGACTCGTTAAGGTGTTTGTAATCAGAAAATTGCTTCATTAAGCAATTACTTTGCAATCAGCGGAGAGCTGAAATTACTGAACAATTATTTAGTATTGAGAAGATGAAGTTCTTGCCCTGCAGGGCCCTAACCTTGCAGCTCCTCCCTGGAGCACCTGGGGCAGGGTATAAAGACACCCAGTCTCAGAATTCACCAGTTTGTACTCCTGCAGCCTAAACTGGGCTCCCAGTAACATCCAAGTTTCTGTTTAAGAAACAAGAAATGCAGAGCCCTAAACTGTAAAGAGCTCTTAAAGCTGGGGTTGTAGAGAAGAAATGGAACTGAAGTGACACTGATGCTTAGGAGTTACATTGTTTGACTAAGCAGGTTTGAAAGATGTGACCTGGGGTGGACTTAAAATCCTGTTAGGGCACCTTGGATGTGACCCATGGAGCTGTCACCAGGCTGAGGGTGCAGAGCTGGCATATGAAAAGCAGATTGCAGTTCTTTTACCATTCCCTTTGTTTCAAAGTAGGCAATTATTTACACAGCCCTCTCAGAATGGTGATGGGAGCAGAGAGGGAAGGATTTGTACCAAACACGGGGCCTTGGTGGGTGGAATTTCTGTGAACTTTGGCACAAACCTGCAGTGTGATGCAGCTGGTAACTGCTGAGGAACACACCTGTCTCGTGGATGTATTGTAGCAGCAACTCAAGGTTGGCTGTCCTGATTTTTGTCTTCCCTGTCAACATCAGTTCTCATGAACAAACTGCTCGGAGGCATTTTTTGGAAGTGTTATTGGATCCCGAGCCTGCACAGGGAGGATTAGGTACTTTGGAATTCATTTCACATTGGACTTGAAAGCAAGGTCAGAGACTCTGCAGAGGGAAGGTAAAGTCCCCACTGCTGGCTGCAGGCAGAGGAGGGGCTGTGCCACGCTCAGAGCTGGCTCCAGCCACCCTCCTGTCCTGGCAGCAGCAGCTCCAGCAGCCTCGGGCTGCTCCAGGGGGAATTAGGAGAGGGGTTTAAATGCACCAAATGTCTGCAGAGGACTTGCCTCAGACTGGCAAGAGTCTCCCTTTGGCTTAGTTTAATATTTAAATTAAAGCATCTCTAAGTTGTAGTTTGTCTTCACTGTAATGAATATTTTTCAAGTTAGCAATGACTAATAATTTTATCAGTAATGTTTTCTCCTGGCCTGTGTTAACCAGGTTAAGCTGCTGCCTGTAACGTCAGTTTGGGATTTCCAGCACACTCCTTTGTACTTAAATATGCAGTTTTTATTATCTTGGCCTAATCCTCATGAATTTGCATCAGGGTAATTTCATGTGCCCACAGCCTAAAATTAAAACACCTAAAAGGAGGAGGTAGGTTGTTTTTTTTATTTTTAAGTATAAAATTAAGAAGCCTGGAATCTGTGGATATGGTTCAGAGTAATTTATATTTGCATGATGTGTCCAAGCCCAGAGTTATTGTGGCCATATCAGCGTGGGCTTGAGGTGATTGGGTTTGTGATGGATGGGCAGTGGGGATGAACTGCAGTCACTCCTTACAGGGCTGAGTTATCTCTGAGCTTATCACACAGCAGGCTCGGTGTGTCCCTGCTCCCTGAGCCCTGCAGCCCCTGGGCTGGGACAGCCCTGCCACTGCCGTGTCCTGTCCTGGCACTGCCCTGTCCTGGGCTGGGACAGCCCTGGCACTGCCCTGTCCTGGGCTGGCACTGCCGTGTCCTGTCCTGGCACTGCCGTGTCCTGTCCTGGCACTGCCATGTCCTGCCCTGGGATGTTTATTGTGGAATTGTGCAAACCCAGAAGCTCTGAATTTGTCCTTTGATGTGTCTCCATAGTCAGTGTAAATGCAGGATCCTAAATCTTCCTTTGATGCAAGGAAAGAGCTGTGGTTTAGTCAGTATTAAAATGAAATCCCGGTGAATTGCAGGGCTGGGTTATTAATCACCGTTTTGGATGAACCAGAGAACAAAGTATTTTTGTTTGGGAGTGAAGTCTGTGGCTTTTCCCTAGAACAGCTTCCCCCTCAGCAGGCCTGGCAGCAGGCCAGCCTGGCATCACGGGGAGGCAGAGCAGGGGAGGGCTGGAGTGGTGGAGTTGTGGAAAGGAAATGTGTGAGTGTAAAAGGAGAGCAGTGAAAATCCTCTCGCAGAGCTCTGGGGAGCCGTGCCCGTGGCAGGGGCTGCCTGCAGTGTTCCTGCCCCCTCCCTCCCTGGCACCAGTGTTTGGAATGTGCTGGATGAGTCAGGCTACAAAACAGATCCTCTTGGAGCTTCCCTCCACGGGCAGGATTGGGGATTCTCCCCCACCTGCCTGTTTTATCTGCAAGTCTTTATATATGGACTTTCCTCCAGATCTGTGCTGAGATCTTGCTAAATATCCTCTGGGAATCCAAATGGGCTTATATCAAAAAGATACTTCCTCTCATGTCTGTGCTCTTTGATTTCTTTAGAAAACCCTACAAGATAAGAGTTTGATTTGAAAAGTCTGGCTTCTCATTAGAGATGCTGAATGGGCTGTTCCCCAAAGTGTTTGTTCGTGGTTCTGTTTGTTTATTATTATTCCACCAACGTGCCCAGCACAGAGCTCAGCCTGGATTTCCTCTGGATTCCTTTAGAAGCTGATGTCATTCTTCCTGCTTTCCCCTTTCCTGGTACCCAGGTGGTTTCAGAGGGGTTTTACAGGTGATGCTCAGTAACTCAATGCTTGAGATAATTCAGTTGATACTTTTTGGTTCCTGGAGATGGGATGGGGGTGTGGGAACTGGGGGTCTCACTGTGTCACCCACAGTGGCTGGGAATGGCTGCACCAGCTCTGGGCTTCTCATCTTGCTGAAATTGCCTGATCCTATCTTGGATTTTCCTTTTTTTTTTTTTGGCCATGTTCCTGTTCATTGCTTAGATGCTCCAATGTGTTCAGGAGATTTAAAAAGTAAAATATAATGGTGTTGCTTTGCTGTGTGTACCACACGTTCATCCTGGCTGTTTTTGACATATATGTGCCTGTTTTATGTGTCTGAGCCCACTTTGTTCCAGACACTGTCAGGAACACGTTGCATCAAACTGGCAGCTGCCTCGTATAAAGTGGAATATGAATGAATTCCATTTTATGCTCTTCACTTAAAACTTAATCCAGGATTCTAAGTGTTCATCTTTAATAGCTCTTCAAGTGTCTGAGAAACATCTCTGTCTGGGGTGGTTTTATCCTTTGCCTGTGAGATGTTTGCCTCAGTGTGGCTGAACTCCACGTGGAGCCCCAGGGATGTTGATGCAGGGTGGATCCCTGGGCAGCAGGGATGGCTCTGTGCCCACGGCCACGAGAGCTGGTGCAACCTGCCCACCCTTGCCCTGCAAGCTGCTGCTCTTGTTCCTCTTGGGTTTAGTCACTTAGTCTTTGTAAGGCTTCTTATAGTTGAGTTTTTCCAACTTAGGCATTGCTCCAAAAACCCTCTCTTGGAATAATGAGCTTGCTTTGATTCCTTTTAATTAAATCATGTGGAGTAGGCTGGCTGTGTGCATGGCAAAGTCACAGGTTTAGTGTCTTTGCATTTGGCACCTGGGATGCAGATCTGCTCCAAGTGGCAGCTGCACCCCGGGCTGCTCCTTGGAATTTGGATCAGGAAAAAGCATTGCTGAGGGTAAGGGGAAGCAGCACCTGCTGCATCCCCGAGTTTGGGATGCACCACGGAGGCTGTGCCACGGGCTGGACAGGAAATGTGTCCGTGTCCTGAGAAATGGAATCATGGAATTGGCTTGGAGGGGACCTCACAGACCATCCACAGCTTCCACTGAACCAGGTGCCTCAGCCTGGCCTTGGGCACCTCCAGGGATGGGGCAGCAATGAGCCCTTCAAGAGGGAGCATGAAAACCTCAAACACTGCAGCTGTCTTGCCTCTATTTTATTTCTTTTATCCACCACGTGCAGTGCCTTGTGTGTGCCATTTGCATTTGGGATTCTTTGTCACCCAGAAGCTGTTTAAAAAATCCCAATCTTCAGCCAAATAAAGCTTTTATATCTCATTATAGATTCTGGGTAGGAGCATCCTTCTTCTGCAAGGAGGTGTAAAAGGCAGTTTCAGTATAAAATGCTGAATGTTGGAGTAGTTTCTTCTGTGGATAAATTTGGAACACATTCAGTAAGGTATCTTAGGGATAAAAGGGGAGTGACTTCAGGGTTTGTTCTGCTGAATGAGAAGAGGATGTTGTGAAGAGCAGAGGCTCTGGATGCCAGCAGAGACATTTGTCACACGTCTTTCATGCACTTTGTGTCCGCTGTGCTGGGGTTGGATTCTGGTGTGGAATCACACGCCGTGGTCTGAGCCTTGTGGGTGTTTCTGGAACAAACACTGAGGTCTTGGGCAGAAGAATGAAAGAGCAAGACTTGAGTTTTACAGCTTTGATGAGAAAATGGGTTTATCCTCCTATTTTCTTAAGGGGAAAAAATCCCTCTCCCTGCAGAAAGAGCCGTGGTGCCCCAGCAGTGCCTCTTGCCTGCTGGGCTGGGCAGTGCCCCTGGTGATGGGAACCTGGCCTGCCTTCCAGAACTTTCCATGGCCACTGGGAGTTGGGCAGCATCAGCAGCCTCAGTCCCCTGTTCTGTCACCTCTGGCACTCTGCACTCCCTGCTTTTCACGGCCCCAGCCCTGAGCTGTTTCCCAACTCAGCAGCTGGCAGGGTGAGCAGAGCCAGGTTTGGGAGTGGTGACGAGCCAGTGCTGGTGGCTCAGGTGACAGCAGAGCCCTTTGGCACAGCCACGAGCTGCTGCAGCCCCGGCTCCTCAGGAAAGGGGGCTCTGCCCGGGGCTCCTCCTCAGTGCCACACGTGTGTCTTGGCCCCATTAAAAATTAAAGGAAAACCTGTAATTGGGTGAAGTTTCCAAAGCAGAGCCATTAATTTGAAGTCAAAATCCAGGAGAGTGTGGGAATTCTGCAGCCAGTGCATGCAGACATTCCAGTGGGGTAGGAGCTGATGAATCCACTGAAGGAAGGGGTTTTCCTCTCTGGACAGACTCGTGTTGGGGAGGTCCCTGCTGTGCCCTGCCAGGCACTGAACACCTGGCTGCTTTATTTTTCCTTTGAGAGAAGTAAATCCCTTGTGAAACAAAGGGACGGTGATTTGGGAGGTCATTCTGTGGGGATGTCAGGGGATGATTGGCACCACGGCTTTGGAGTGGCACCATCTCACTTCCCATTTCGGCTTTAAACATGGGTAATGTCCACAGCAAAACCACCTGGTGCTACCCCCAGACTGGTTTCTTTTCCTGGTTTGGGTGCCAAAACTCCTTTCTGTTGAGACTTCTCCTATTTCCTGCAAATTTGTCAATACAGTGTTTTATCAGTCCTGAAGTTTCAGCACTGAAATCCTTAAAGAGCTGACATCCGAACTGTCACAAGTTAACAGGGACAAGGTTGGATGAGCCAGTGAGTGTTTCACAGAAGTGTGGCAATAAACAAGCAGAGCTTTTAACTTTGCCTGTGTGAGCTGAATAATGAGAATCTCCTGGATCAGGCCACCACGTTTGTGCTTCTGACAGGAGCTTTTCAGTGAGGCAGGAGGGGATCAGGAGCTCCCATTCCCACAGAGGGGCAGTGCCATCCCCCCAGGGCACTGGGACAGCTCTGCTGCTCCAGATGCAGTGTCCAGGAGGAGGCTGGAGTGTCCTGTCTCTGTCAGGGAGCACAGGCTCCTTCCAAAGCCAGGAAATGCCTGTCAGCAGCCCTGATGGAGGGCAGGAGGAGCAGCAGTGCTCCGGAACCGGGCAATGGCTGATAAAAACAGGGGAGAACAACCCAAAGTCTGGGAGGTGTCTGTGCCACCAACAGCAGCTGCTAGGGTTCAGCCCCTCAGAGCTCTGGGGTTTGGTTGGGCTCTGTTACCTTGTGCACTCATTAGTGCTGGGAGCTGGAGGGGAAGGAATCAGCACCTTGGTGGGGAAGGTAGAGGAATAACGATGGGAGGAAAGAAGAAGACAAAAAAGGCACCACCTGGGCTGTGTTACTCACGTACCTGGTTCTTGTCACATCTGAAACTCCCACCTGAGTCCTGAGCTGGCAGCAGGGCTCAGACTGTGCTTACTCACAGGCTGCCTCCCCTCCTTTCCATTCCCCCTGTCCTCGTGTTTCTCCAGGCCCAAATGATCTGTTTGCAGTTTGGAAATTGAGACCTACAGACTTTAGTTTTAGAGTCTGAATCCACCTCCATTTACTGTGAGCTGTGTTTAATATTGATGCTCTGGGGACGTGAGGAGGGATGGAATGAGCCTGTTCTCCTGTGGAAGAAAAAAGCTGAAATTCCCCAGCCCTCAGGTTTGGGTGGCTGCTGAAGCTGCCAGCAGCCAGGCTGGGATTTAAGGGGCACATTTTTGCCAATCAGTGTCTTCATCACTGCTGTGAGTGGAGAGAGGAGGAGGTGGGGGCTCTGTGGGAAGATTAATGCAGCCTCTTGGCTTTCCTGAGTGCTGAGGTTCCCAGAAAGGATGAGGGTGTCACATCACTGCTTCTTGCTTCATATTTTTCCTCCTTTTGCTTGCTTTTCTTGGGTGTTGCCATCATTAAATGCTTCCATTCATTGTTCCCTCTTCCCTGCTGGCTGGAGACTCTGGCTGTTAATTGAGCAGCACTGTATCTGCTCCTCAGGCTTCTCAGATAAACAATTTAAGTCCTTCATCCTCTTTTACTGTGACATTTTAAGACTTTCTCATCTTTGGCTGTCACAGAGAAAAACCTAAAAAGCCCAAACTCTGCTTGGTTTGCTTTATAATCTGGCTCCCAATGGCAGCTATTGGAGAGGTGTGTTTTTCCTGCTCTTAAACTTGGGTCTTTATTTCACTGCTTCAGATTGAAGGTTTTTATTGTGATTCTGGGGTTTCAGTCTCTGTAGCTCTGGAGAAGAGAGAAAGAGCCAGGCTTTTGTCTTTCAAAGGACAGTTGAAAGACTTTCTGTTATTATTTGGCCTTCCTTCAAAAAAATGCACTTTTGAGCGTGACAAACCAGCTCCTACCTGGGTGTCTTGAACTCAGCCAAGTTCAAAGATGTTTGAAGCATTGGGGTTTTTGCCAGTTTGATTTTTCCTCCATCCTCCAGTGTGCTCTCAGTGCTCATAGGAACAGGAATGGGGTGCCACAGCCACAGCTGGGGGCATGCATCCCTTTTTCCCAAGGCAAAGGACAGTTTCCAAGGGCTCTCCATCACTTTTCCCCCTTTTTAGCCAACTGTGTGAATGTCAAATTCCTGGGCCTTTTGTGTCATTTTGTCTCGGGAATGGTGTGGACCTTTACAATTTTCTCACTTCAAAAGAGGGAATTTGTTCAGTTGCAGGTGTAGAGGGTCTGAAATGGAGGATTAAGTGAGGGGTTATCTTTGATTTCACCTTCCTAAGGCTTTTTGAATATTAATAAATGAAAAATGAATGAGCTGGGTGGGAGTTAGGAGCTGTGCTAAACTCCCTGCAACCTGTGCTGTCGGTGTGTCCCAGGCTGTGGCAGTGACCCTGTCCCCGCTGTGTGCAGTGACCCTGTCCCAGGCTGTGGCAGTGACCCTGTCCCCGCTGTGGCAGTGACCCTGTCCCCGCTGTGTCCCAGGCTGTGGCAGTGACCCTGTCCCCGCTGTGGCAGTGACCCTGTCCCTGCTGTGTCCCAGGCTGTGTGCAGTGACCCTGTCCCCGCTGTGTCCCAGGCTGTGTGCAGTGACTCTGTCCCAGGCTGTGGCAGTGACCCTGTCCCCGCTGTGGCAGTGACCCTGTCCCCGCTGTGTCCCAGGCTGTGGCAGTGACCCTGTCCCGCTGTGGCAGGGACCCTGTCCCCGCTGTGTCCCAGGCTGTGGCAGTGACCCTGTCCCGCTGTGGCAGTGACCCTGTCCCCGCTGTGGCAGTGACCCTGTCCCCGCTGTGTCCCAGGCTGTGGCAGTGACCCTGTCCCCGCTGTGGCAGTGACCCTGTCCCCGCTGTGGCAGTGACCCTGTCCCCGCTGTGTCCCAGGCTGTGGCAGTGACCCTGTCCCGCTGTGGCAGTGACCCTGTCCCCGCTGTGTCCCAGGCTGTGGCAGTGACCCTGTCCCAGGCTGTGGCAGTGACCCTGTCCCCGCTGTGGCAGTGACCCTGTCCCCGCTGTGGCAGTGACCCTGTCCCCGCTGTGGCAGTGACCCTGTCCCCGCTGTGGCAGTGACCCTGTCCCCGCTGTGTGCAGTGACCCTGTCCCCGCTGTGGCAGTGACCCTGTCCCGCTGTGTCCCAGGCTGTGGCAGTGACCCTGTCCCCGCTGTGGCAGTGACCCTGTCCCGCTGTGTCCCAGGCTGTGGCAGTGACCCTGTCCCCGCTGTGGCAGTGACCCTGTCCCCGCTGTGGCAGTGACCCTGTCCCCGCTGTGTCCCCGCTGTGGCAGTGACCCTGTCCCCGCTGTGTCCCAGGCCAGGTACAAGCAGAGCCTGGACCCCACGGTGGACGAGGTGAAGAAGCTGTGCACGTCGCTGCGCCGCAATGCCAAGGAGGAGCGCGTGCTGTTCCACTACAACGGGCACGGCGTGCCCCGGCCCACGGTCAACGGAGAGATCTGGGTCTTCAACAAGGTGGGTCTGCCTCAGCACAGCCCTGCCAGGCCCTGCAGCTTCTGCTGGGGCAGGGCTGGGTCCTGCAGTCACGGCCTGATTGGGTTGGAGGGGCCCTGAAGCCCGTGCAGGGCCAGTGCCAGCCCTGCCCATCCCAGGCTGCTCCAGCCCCGGCCAGCCCGGCCTTGGGCACTGCCAGGGATGCAGGGGCAGCCCCAGCTGCTCTGGGCACCTGTGCCAGGACCTGCCCACCCTCCCAGGGAGGGATTTCTTCCCAGAATGTTCGCTGAGTTTCCCCTCTCAGTCTGAACCCATTGTCTCATCACTGTCCCAGGTTTAGGATCTGTTCACAGGGTTTAGTTCCCTGTTTGCTTTCTCTGTACACCTGAGGCTGTCCCTGCCCTGGGGGACACCAGGGGCTCCTCTCCAGTGCTCTGAAGCAATAAATGATTGGCATACAGATGGCAGGGGAACATGGAAACTCGGAATTGCTCCTGCTCTGACTCCCTGTCCATGTGGACATACCAAGAGAGCATCAAGACAGTCCCTGGAACTGGTTAATGTGGTGTTTGCTGGCCTTTTGCCACATGTTGAGGCTGCAATAACATTTTTCATATATTTATTGTGAGTGCTGCTGTACCAGTAAGGAGTAAAATTCTGGTTTAGCTGCTGTTTCCTGAACAAATCTCAGCATGGCTCTGAAAGGAGAAAAATCAACATGCCCCAACTTCAGACATGTTTATTCTGACATTTTGAGGAGCTTCTCTACAAATTTTAAATATCTCTGAGCTATTCACTAAACAATTGAGATGAAATCTGTTCACAGGCAGTTTCCAGTTGAGCTGTTGTTGTGTCATTCCCAGGAGGAGGCACAGAGGGATGGTGGGAGCAGTGTTTGGGCAGGGACTTCTGCTCCATGCCCAAGCCAGGGAACAAACAGCGTGTCCAGCCCAGCGTGGCAGCAGCAGAGCTGTACCCTGAGCCACTGAGCTGCAGAGCTGTGCTTCAGCACCCCTTCCTGCTTCAAACTGCTCATTTACATCTCATTAGCAGAGGGGATGTTTTATGTGACCCCCACAGTAGAGCTGGAACATAAAATTCTTCTCGTTGGAAATACCACAATATTAATCAGAGCTATAATCTGATCTTAGCTGGAGCAAGATGCACTGGAAATACAAAGGTAAAACAATGCCTGCCCGTAAAATGGCATTGATGAGATGTGTCAGAGCAGGGTTTTTATGTGGAACTTCCTGGGCTTGGAATGTGCTTCACGAGAGTAGTGACCTTAAGAAAGGCTGTTCGTGCCTCATTCCACCCTACAGTGATTTGCAGAGCTCCAGCTCCCTAAAACTTTGGCTTTTATCAACAATTTTCCCAATTCATTTGACTGAAACAGCCTAAACTGTTATAGATGGGCAGAACTGGGTTTGGAAATGCCTCACCCCTGCCTGCCTTATGTAACACATGGTTTATGAGACCTCCTGTCTTTATCAACGCTGATACGTGTCCTTGAAAATTTGATTTTTGTAAAAAGTTTACTGCTTTTATTACAGCTATTTTAAGTCTCTTGAATTTAAATGAGAGTTATGATCCCATCCATCATCCTGCTGATGTTAATAGGAACATCACAGCTTTTCCTGAGGATTTTGGGCTGAGCTCAGGGTTGGAGGAACACCAGGTTGCCCTCTGCCTGCAGCTGAGAAGGATCTTGCTGGCAGCCACTGGGTATTTGGTGGTGGCTCTGTGCAGGCAGGAATCTGTGGTTTGTATTTTCAGCTGGCTTGGTTCAGGATTGGGTCCTCGGAGCTGGTTTTAAATGGGTGATTTTTATCCTCTTGCCTCCAGTTATTTGGGGGCGTTCGTTAAGATGGAAGACAAGGAACAAGATCCCTCTTATTTACAGAAAGGGAACTGTGGGCACTTCACTCTGTTGAAGGCAGCTTTGTTGGTTTTAATTTTAATGGATAATTTGGAAAGTTGCACAGAAGCTAAAGCTGTAATAAAATTATGAAGCATCTCGTTAGGCTCAGGCGGGGTAGCGCTGATGGACTGCAGGGGCTTAATTATCCATCCTGATTTATTGATGGGGTTTTCAGTTTAAGATGTTTGATGTTAAATTAAAGACAGCTGGTTTGCATCCTTTATCAGTGTTGCAGAAATTTGGGATAAAATTGGACTATTAAATGCTGTTTGGAGTTGTTAGCACATATCAGAGCTCTAAATATCTGATACTGAAAACTCTTGGCAAAGTTTTGGGCTTTTTTTTTAGAGTTGGATGTTTCAAATAATGCCACAATAAAATCTGCTTGTTGCTTGTGTTGACTTGGGCTCACACCCTCATTACTGGTAGATACTGACTGAGATTTGTATTCATTAATATGTTCAACCTAGGTTTTATTCTGGGGTTTCAGAGTGGGGTTTGGGGGGTGTGTTTTATGACCTGGCCCAGCTCAGGCTCTGCTGTCTGTGGTGACTGCAGTGGTGCTTTCCTCCTGCAGAACTACACCCAGTACATCCCCCTGTCCATCTACGACCTGCAGACGTGGATGGGGAGCCCTTCCATCTTCGTCTACGACTGCTCCAACGCCGGCCTGATCGTCAAGTCCTTCAAGCAATTTGCACTCCAGAGGGAGCAGGAGCTGGAGGTGAGAGCTCAGGCTGCAGGGCTCTGCTGCCTTTACTCAGCACAAAGGAAGTTTAAGCTTGCCTTGCTGTATACACTGAAAAATGTGTCTAAAACTGTGTTGGAAAGCAAATTAATTTGCAAATAACTTCGCCACTCTGATCTTTCTGGTTCAGTTTGCTATCCCATTAAACTTGGAATGATTTTTAATACAAGCACTAATTAAATGTTAATGTTAATAGAATCAATTTGGGCCCTAATGGTCTTTTCTGCTGAGATGAATGCTGAGGTGAACAAGACATCATTATTTTGGTTGCAGAACTCTGGTATCTGGGGCTGGATTTCGATGCAGTTGTGGTTTTGTGCTGTTGAAGTGAATGCAAAAATACGAGACAGAAAAACCTGATCCACACAGGGATTGTCCTGGTGGTTCCAGTTCTGCAGAGTGTGGAACGTGTTCCCAATGAAAAGCTGTCTTTGGTTGCAAATGGAATTAATAATAAATTTATTGAAGCAAATTGGAAATGCAAAGTGGAAGGGAAGAAGTTGGAATGTTCTGAGCCTCCCCCTGCTGCCTGTGGCTCACAGGGAAAGGACATTTGGAAAGGTTCACTTCTTACACTTCCAGGACACTGAATTAGAAACCCCAGGACTTCAGGGAGGAATATGAATTAATCAGGCAACTGAGTGTCACAAATACAACCTCCAAACAGGTGTTCAGTGTCCCTGCCTGTCAGTCCTTTCTCTTGGAATTCCAATTTTTGGAGATGCTTTGGTGTGTGGAAATTCCATTGTACTGAAGCAGACAGTCTGTTAGCCTGGGATATGCAGAACATTTCATTGTTCCTTCTCTTCCATAAAAGAATTCCATATTTTGTTGCAATAAGAAACTTCCCTTAGTCTGTGGCTTGGGAAGAACATGAAACTGCCAGACAGGATCAATCAATTGGTAGTGGATGCCTTGTGAAGTCAGAGGAAGGTGGTCTGAATATCCTTCCCCAAGTTTCCCTGCCAGCCTGGGACTTCCACTGGGATATTTCTGGGGCCTTTCTCCTTTGTTGATACAATGCTCTCTTTCAGCATTTTGGTTTTGGTTTCTCATGCTGTTCCCAAGCAGATTGTACAGGTCTGACTTCACCTTCCAATTTTTCCACCAATTCCCACCAATTTTCTCCACCAATTCCCTTTTCCCCTTGGCTCGTGCTGAGCTCCAGCAGGACCTGAGGCTGCTGAGGGAGGGAGCAGCCCCAGGGGAGCTCTGCTGAGAGGCAGAGCCACTGCTCAGGGGGAGCTGCTGCAGGAAAACCTCTGCAAGTCTGGCCAAGGGAGAAGGATGAGCACAAGTGATAAAGTCTTTATTTCAACAAACATTCAATCCCATCTTCTCTGGGGTTCTTCATCTCGTGGAATGTGTGAAGTTACATGGGACAGCTGCTTTGGTGCTGCTGCTCTTGCAGCACAGGTTAACACTACCAGTTAATTTGGTTGTGAAAATACTTGCAGGGTTATGTGTCAGCTTTTCATTCTGTCCTTAGGTTTCATTAACTCCTGGTGCCTGACTGAAGTTCCCGCTCATGGGGAATAAAAAAAAGCAGAGCCTTGCTAACAGAGAGCAGAGCGCTCACAGCGTCATGAGAGCGTGGAGGGGAATTCATTTGGAAAATTATAAATTATCCATTTGTTCAAATTCATGAAAAGTGAAGCAAAGCTGCAACTGGTGCTCCAGAGGGGCTGCCAGAGTGATCAGGATAATTGTTCCCCATGTCCCTGCAAGGAGATCAGAGGAGTTTGCTTTTCCCTTAATCTGCCAGAGGGATTCTCACCTTCTGATTCCGTATCTTGCCCTAATGAAAAAAATGCAAAATGTTGGAAAGAAACTTTCATGGCTGGATTTTACTTTGTTTACCTGGTTCAGAAAGGTGCTGGGAAGATTGTTCATGTTTTCACTCCCTGAGTTATGAGTCTCAAAGGTCATATTCTTAGTCAAAATCTTAAACAGCGGAATCCCTGTGCTTTTGGAAAATGGGAATGTTGGTCTTTGGGGCATTTTTACTTTATAGACTGAGCTTTGGTCTACAGGGTGTTTCTAGACTGACTCTGGGCTTAGCAGTTGAGTGCTGTTAATTAGCCATGAGTTAAATCTCATCTCTAATGAGATGGTGCTGCCACAGCCACCCAGAGCTCCAGACCCAGAGCTCCAGGGAGCCCTGGCAGCTCCCCCTGGGTTATTTCCTGCCCTTCCCTGACTGCCCCCGGGGGAATTCCCTTGTTCTCTGCAGGTGGCTGCCATCAACCCCAACCACCCCCTTGCGCAGATGCCTCTGCCGCCGTCCATGAAGAACTGCATCCAGCTGGCAGCGTGCGAGGCCAGCGAGCTGCTGCCCATGATCCCCGACCTGCCCGCCGACCTCTTCACCTCCTGCCTCACCACGCCCATCAAGATCGCCCTGCGCTGGTGAGTGGGGCAGGGATGGCCAGGACATCCCTCTGGCCGCCCTGGAGGGTCTGGAGACTGGACAGGGGGGTTTGGAGACTGGACAGGGGGTCTGGAGACTGGACAGAGGGGTCTGGAGACTGGACAGGGGGGTTTGGAGACTGGACAGGAGGGTTTGGAGACTGGACAGGGGGGTCTGGAGACTGGACAGAGGGGTCTGGAGACTGGACAGGGGGGTCTGGGATCTGTCCAGGGGGGTCAGTTAGACCCACACAGATCCCAGGAGGGCACTGACTCTGATCCCTGTCCATAGGAGTGAACACTCACATGCAGGAAGAATCACAAATCCTAAGAATTTAAAATAAGTAGTAACTGGTTTATTATAGAATATAAATATAGAAATTAGGATTCTTAGCAGATGGGGCTGAAGAGACAAGATGGAGGAATTGGGGAGTGGCCCCTGTGCTCCTTGTTCTTGCTCTCGTCCCCCATCTTGTGCTGAGTTGGGTTTTAGAGATTGGTTTAGAGTAGAACTGACATGTTAGCATAGGTAGTAGGTATTGGTACAATTTTGTAAATATAAAATACGTCTAGGACAGTGTTTGGGTCAGGGGTACTGTACATAAGGTGTGGGGCTCTCTGATCCGCCCAGTCCCCCCCGTGTCCTGCTCTGCTGGGGAGGCCTTGCAAAGCTCGTTAAGAACTGAGAGATAATTAAGAATAAACAGCCTTGATAACACGAACTGCTGGACTCAACTTGTCATCTCTGGCTTTGGTGTGAAACACCCAGGGCAAAGAGAAGACTGAAAACCTGATTACCCCTGGGAACAGCAACCCCGAGGAAACTCCCAGGGAACAGCAACCCTGGGGGAACCCTGAGCACCTTGGGGAACAGCAACCCCAAGGAGAATCTCAGGGAATCAATAACCCTGAGGGGGCACAGCCAGGCTGTGGGACCCCAGGCGTGCTCCTGGCCTGGAGCTGCCCTGCAGTGTGGGATAGCAGGGCCTCAACTGGGCACCGGGGACAGCAGCTTATTAATGAGAGCTGGAGAGGTGAAAATATTGTTATCTTCTACTTATTGCGTTTTAGTTTCCAGCTCAATATCTAGGTTTGCTCAGATTAAGGGATTTACTGTTCTGGGAATTAAATATCTGCTTCCTCAGAGAGCAGGAATGGTACATAGTGCAATACAACTTTCTGTAAACTATCCTTTGCACAAATCACATTCCAAATATTGCAGTTGCTGTAAATAATGCAGTAGCTTTAAACAGTGCTGGAGCGAGAGGAATGGAGTGATAAACCAGGGAAAGATGTTCTGGAATGACAGCCCAAGTTAATTAGGCAGAAAGTTAGAAAAGGCTGCTCCAGAGAGCAGGAGCTTTCCAAGAGCAGTGTTTTACCCAGCACCAGGGACCTGGAGCCCCCAGAGCTCAGGGGCTCCATCCCCAGAGGCTCCTCCAGCTGCTTCTCTCAAGTTTGTGCCTGGTCCAGAATGGAAAAACTTCAGGGCATTTGCTGGACAGGGTCTGAACAGGCAAAGCCCATGGACACTGCAGGTGGTGGTGAGAAATTGTCACCACAGCCCCAGGAGTCACTCACTGCCCTTTGGAGATATTTGTAATGAGTTCTTTAAACTCTTTCTGTTTCACATGAGCAGCAAACTGAGCGGGTTCCTGTGGCCAGGCTCTGGTTTGGGTATGTGAAGTTCTGTAGGAGAGGTTTTTTGGTGGGTTTTGTTTGTTAGATATGCTAAGAAAGGTTTTTTTCGGATTCTGTGATTTGTTGAGGAATTTTCTGTTTCTCATCTCCATGGGAACGTGGCTGAGGGGCTGAGCAGGGCAGGTTCTCCACAGGCTACACCTGCACGAGCATGAGAGATTCTGAGTTGTGTCTCAGGGTGTTTGACAGGAAAGGTGTTTGTAAAACTGCTCAGGGGAAGGGTTTAAACACCTCAGCCTCAGCTGGCTGATGCTGGAAGGTGCCATGGGAACTCCTGGATAGTGAAGAATTTCCTCCCTCTTCCAATGCAGTGATTGTGTGGTGTTCACTGCACCCTCAGGAGTTTTGTTCTCTGATGAAGGTTATGCTCCTTTTGTGTTCCCAGTTGACTGGCATTGTTGCAGGTGTGATTTTATCCCTGCAGTCCTGTAAATAATAAGTGCTGCTGTGGATCATTGGTTTTTACTGATGTTAAACACAACAAATGCAAAAACAGACCCTCTGCTGCATTCTAAGAGTTTGATCCAAGCTGTGTTGATGTTAAAGCTGTTATCCAAAAACAGTTAAACACAAAGACCTTTGCCATTGATTTGAGGTTTTGGGATTAACTCAGCCAATCCTCTGTCCCACTTTGATTTAGACAAACCACACTGAGTTTCAAAATATTCCTGTGATACCGAGCACCATTTCCTGCATTTCTGAGTTTGGGTTGGGAGGGACCTGAGAGCTCACCCAGTGCCACCCCCTGCCATGGGCAGGGACAGCTTCCACTCCCCCAGGTCCTGTCCAACCTGGTCTTTGAGGTCACCCCTTTATTTTCTTTAATCTGGGAATGTTAGCATGATCCCAGCTGGCCTGGGACACTTGCAGGGACACCCTTCTCTGAGGCAGCAGATGTCACTGTGCAGAGCTGCTCTCGTGCTCCTTCCAGCACCAGCAGAAGGGTTAAACTCTGCAGCCTCATCCAGGGCCCGGGCTGTGCCAGGCTGAGCCTGCCTGGGGCTGTTTAGGAGGGAATTTCCCTGCGTGGTTCTGTAATGCACTGTCGTAAGAATTTTATATTTCAGCAGATTGCACAGGGATCCCTCTGCAGGTTCCTGGGTTCTTTATGGCTGCTCTGTCTGCTGGATGACGCATGCATCAGCATCAGGAGAGCAGCCTGGGCTCCGTGAGCTCCCAGAGCTGTCCCAGTCCTGGGCTCCAGTGGCTGCCCTTCAGGGGATGTCAGGAGAGCTGGAGCACTCCTCAGGATCTGATATGAGCCCTGCATGTCTTGTCTTTAAAACATAATTGTCTCTCCTTTATCTGGGAAGGGAAAAACCTTTTGGACATGGATAATGTGTGAGGAGGGAAGGGCTTGCTGGGCAGCTGAGCCCTCAGTGTCCCCAGGGCTCTGTGCAGTGTGGGGCAAACGTCAGCTGAGATTGCACAGAGGGCGAAATTGCTGCTTAAACAGCAGAGAGTGCATTCCTGAGGGACTGGGGCAATGGGCTGGGAATGCAGCTCCGGGCTGGGAATGCAGCTCCGGGCTGTGTTTGCTGGGTTTCCATCCCAGAGCTGTGTTCCCACTGCTGCCCTGAGCTCCAGGGGGAGGGAGGGAGGCAGCGTCCCCCTGCCCACACACTCCTGCTTCAGCAGCTTGGGGATTTTCCAGGCACTGCTGACAGGACTCGGCGTTTTCCAGGGCTGCTGTTCCTGGAGTAGTGGGATTTGTAAGGCTGAGGAAATGGAGTCAGCAGTTTTTTTAATTAAATAACGGAGGTGTCTGAACCTGACGCATTCCTCCCTCCTGCCTTCCCTGCCTGCAGTGCCAGCTCTCCCAGGGAAGCCCAGGCAGGGCTGATCATTATTCCAGCAGCACAGTCCTGCTCTGTGCTGCTCCCGGGAGGCTGTGCTGGGTGCTGGGAGCCCTTTCCCCCGCCGTGTTTGGAACACTTGTCACCCTGACAGCTACAATGGCCCACTTCTGACACCTGACGATGGAAATGCCCCAGAATCACGGGGGTGACAAATGCTGAGGGCCTCGTTTGGCTCTGATCGTGCTGTGTTGAAGTTTCCTACCCAAACACCATTTTAGAAGCAGAAACAGTGCAATAAAGAGCCCTCCTTCTGCATCCTCTGCACTGAGCCTGGTCATTAAACACTCAATTAGTGTGTTCTGTTTTACTGTCTCTCCCAGGTTCTGCATGCAGAAGAGTGTCAGGCTGGTGCCAGGAGTCACGCTGGATTTAATAGAGAAGTAAGTCACATTTTGTCTGTATTGGTGTGTCCTGAAGGGGGTTAGGGGAGCAGAAGTCTGGATCAGAGGTGTGAGTTCTCAGCAGGAGGGAGGTCCCAGGGCTCCCTGGCGTGGGCAGTGGAGCTGCCCATGGCCCCTGGTCAGTACTGGCTGAGATCACATCAGCCCCAGTTCCCTCTGCCATTTTTGCATGTTTTCAATCAGCTCAGGTCCAAAAAGCCTCTCAGTGCTGCCAGCCCTTCCACACAGGTGTGTTGGGCTAGCCGGGTCCATCAGCAGTGTTAAGGTTTTTAACTGGGCTAATTTTATATGGGAAAAATTGATTATCTCCTCTCGGCTGAGGAGAGTGAGTGATATTTTGTATAAAGCTGTATTTCAGAGAGACTCATTGGACCAAAATAAAAATACAGCTTACAGCTGACAGAGCAGAGACAAACCCTGTCTCTCAGAGGTGTCAGAGTGGTTTTCAGGGAAAGGATTCACCACTGGGTGAATCCTCTGAAAGCTCTGGGGAAAATGTGCTGGGATTGGGTTTCTTGTGCCTCAAGGAGATGGGAAGCAGGAAGGAAACTTTCCTGAGTGCCAGAGGTGTGCACAGCTTTGGGGATGAGGAGGAGCTGAGGCCACCTCAGGCCACTGCATAAAGAATGGCTGTGGGATGTTAATTAATTACCCATTGCTACGAGAGTGTCTCTAATCAATGACGTGGTGAGGTTGCTGAAGGTCTGAGCCGGGCAGCTCTGACTCAGCCTCCCAGAGCACTTGGGTGTTAAATCCTCTTTGAATAAAGGTTTCCTGGCAGAAATAGGTTTTAGTTGAGGCTCTTGGTCTGTGCTGTGCCACAGCACACGTGTGTGTGTTGCAGGCTCCTCCAGGGGAGGGGTGCCAGCAGCAGCTTCCTGTGGATATCAAATATTTAAACCTCATCATCTTCATCTTCTCCTCAGATCAGTTATGGGAAACACAGATTTTTATTACAGTCTCGAGACAGACCTGGAATAATTCCTGGATTGCCTATGTGTATATTGTAATTTATAATTCAGTTGTCTTTAAAATTGGGGAAGGAGTTTATATTGCAATTAAGCTGCAGACTTTGAGGCTAAATGAAGCTGCACGTTCTCTGAAGGGCTCCGATTTCCAATTATCCAGGCTGAGCCCGTGTCCTGATGAGGGGACGTGTGGTGGATCCTGATGTGCATTTATATCACAAAGCTTCTGAGATGAAGACAAAACAATCCTTCAGCTTAGAAATAAAGATTTTTACTGGAGCCAGACAGCAAAATGTACAGGAATTTTGGTGGAGTGTTGGGAATTTGGGAACGTCTGGCTGCCACCTCATGAGACCTTCTGTTGGCAGCATCTCTGTCCATGTTCCTCCTGCCTTAGGGGGGTTTTCTGTTTGATCCTAAGACTTCAAATCATCTGTGCTGGAGGTGTGGCTGTTGAGTAGCACGAACTGGGCTTTGTTCTGCTTCTCAAAAAGTCTGGGAAAAACCCTAAGGAATGGTTTATGGGAATAAATCCATGGGAATCCAAAACTGGGGGCCAGGAACTGGGAATGTACAAGGATGCTTTAATCTTTGATGCTGCATTGGGCCCCCTCTCCCAAAATCCCACTCTCTGGGGCCCAGGAATGGTATATGGCATTCCTGGGATTTTCATTGTGCAAAAGGAGGGAATTCTAAACAGAAATCCCCTGAGAAGGGGAAAACCAAAAAACCCCTTGAGAAATGTTCCTGCTTCTGGTGGGGCCGCTTAGAAGAGAGTCTGTGGCAGCCAGAGGAGATGGCTGTGTCTGTGCCCCAGCTCAGTGTCACTGTCCCTGGAGAGGAGCCTGGTCCCTCTAGTCCCTCGTGTCAGGGCTGGTGACAAAGGGCCCCTCTGGGTGTCCCCACGGGGGAAGGTCCTGCTGTGGCTGCTCAGGAGCAGAGCCCGCTCCAGGCTGGCGTGCACCAGCACCACATCCATAAACGTCACCAGAAATAACAAATGTGAGACTAAAATTGATGTTTGTTTCCACTTGAAGCATTATCAAATGTCAGGGGCTGGAAATTGCTCATGTTTTAATGTCTGTTTATTATTTATGGTGGAAGATGAAAATTCACGGTTTGCCTTTGCACCTGGGCTTGGCAGCTTTCAGCCCCTTGATTTTCTTGTAGAACAGTCAGTAGCAGATGCCAGAGGTGATTTCTGTGTCTCAGTGGGTGCTCCTGGCCCTGGTGTCAGGGGCTGCTGTGCCCCGGAGCCCTGGGGAGCTCCCCCAGCCCTGCTGGAGCTGCAGGGCTCGGTGGGGTGTGACTGGCAGGGGTTTCCTGCATTCCCCAGGTGTGACTGGCAGGGGATTCCTGCATTCCCCAGGTGTGACTGGCAGGGGTTTCCTCTGCCCTCCCCCAGGTGTGACTGGCAGGGGTTTCCTGCATTCCCCAGGTGTGCTGTGCTGGGGTTTCCTGCATTCCCCAGGTGTGCTGTGCTGGGGTTTCCTGCATTCCCCAGGTGTGCTGTGCTGGGGTTTCCTGCATTCCCCAGGTGTGCTGTGCTGTGCTGGGGTGTCCCCCCTGCCCTCCCCCAGGTGTGCTGTGCGGGGGTGGCTCTGCTGTCACCACTGTCACGGGGCTCAGGCAGTGCAGGCACAGCCTGCTGTGGATGCAGAGTGAGGCTGCTGCTCCCAGGGATGGTTTTCATGGCAACGCTGTGCTCACCTCCTCCTTCTGCAGCTCCCGCCAGAGCCTCCAGCCTTCGTCTGCCTCAGAGCCTGCCCAGGTTTCCCAGCCCGGCCTTGGCACACGTGGCTCAGCCCTGGGGTTTGGTGATGGGCACAGGAGCCCTGGGTCCTGTCTGAGCAGCTCCTGCCAGGCCAGGAGGTTTCACACAGAACCTGTGAGGTTGGAAGAGGCCTCTGAGATCACCGAGTGCCAGCTGTGCCCCATCCCCAGCTTGTCCCCAGCCCAGAGCTCTGAGTGCCACATCCTGGACACCTCCAGGGATGGGGACCCCAAACCCCCCTGGGCAGCCCCTGCCACTGCCTGGGCACCCTTCCCATGGGGAAACTCCTCCTGATGGCTCCAAGCTGCCTGCAGCTGCCATCACACGGTGTGAGCCGTGCCTGCCTGGCTGGGGAAGCTCAGCAGGGATCCCCTGGTTCCCAGGGAGGCCCCTCTGGCCTGGGGAGCTGCAGAGGGTGTTCTGCAATGCAAATATTGACAGAGAATCCTCAGCAGAGCCTCGGTGGCCTCGTGTTCCCCGCGCTCGCTCCGGGGGAGCCATTAGCAAACACTGCTTCAGAGATGTGTATTTTTCCTCTGAATCCAAGACAGACAGGAATTTTTCATAAGATGTTAATTTCCAGCTGGGTTAGAGCTGTATTTATACACGGGAATGGTGCTGCTGCATGTGGCAGAGGAGTGAGTGGCCACAGAAAGGCTTCCTGTGTTGGTCCTGATAGTTCTGATATTTAAAAACTTGTCCCAGAAAGGAAATTGGGTTAAATTAGGATTGAATCCACAGGATGTCTTAGCAGGTTGCTGCATATTTCTGAAATTTCCTCATGCACTTGCTGATATTTTCTCATGAGGGGAAAGGCAAAATAACAGGGGCCTTCTGAAGGGTTTTATTTCCCCCACTTGTAGGATTCCTGGGAGGCTGAACGACAGGAGAACTCCCCTGGGAGAGCTGAACTGGATCTTCACAGCCATCACAGACACCATTGCCTGGAACGTGCTGCCCAGAGGTGAGGCCAAGGGGGGTCAGATCAATCAGACACTGAAAAGAGGGGGAAATTAAACCCTGACACTGGGAGAGCAGATCAGGATGGAGCTGAAAGCGAGTTTGGTTTTTATTTGTTGTTTTTGCCAGAGCATTGCAGAGACCTGATCATTAGAACCCAGAAAGGGTTTTCCTGGGCTAACACAATTGTCGTAGCTTGAATAATTCTCTTTCTTGCTGTATTTGTACAGAGCAATCTGTTTTCTTCCAGCCTTGGTTAGTAGCATGAATAAAGGCTTTTTTTTTCCCTCTTTGCTGGTAAGGCAGTTTTGTTTCCCATGAGTAACTTCATTTCTCATTTCTCTACCCCTGTTGTGCTCTGAATTGGTACTTCTGGAGCACAAGCAGCCAAATTTGTAAACAGTTCTCCAACCCTGCTCTTCCTAATGCTCACATGGCATCAGTTCTTCTCTGCCCTGTAGAAGAGAGCACATTTGCTATCTTTTAGGATTCATTTTGGCTTCTCATCAAACTGCCAGTTAACAGATGGATAGTTCTTGATTAAACAGTACACAGAGGTCCTGTTCTCCCTCAGTAATTTTCCAAAAACTTTGTCAGGATGAGCTGAAATGAAACACCAAAAGGGAAATTTGATCCAGAAAAGGCAAAAAAGAACCCGAAGTAGAAAATGTTGAATTGTGCTAACACAGAATGGAGCAGCCATGGTGCTCTGGGGGAGCTCTGAAGGAGAATTTCCCTTTGGTGGTCGTGATCACGTCCCTGCAGAGCTGCTGCACATCCCCTGTTTCTGGAACAAAATGTTAGCATTTGTCACATCCTCAACCCTTCCTGCATGCTGCCTGAGGTGCTGGTGCTGACTGCTGCCATCTCCTGCAGATCTCTTCCAGAAGCTGTTCCGGCAGGACCTGCTGGTGGCCAGCCTGTTCCGGAACTTTCTGCTGGCAGAGAGGATCATGAGGTCCTACAACTGCACCCCGGTCAGCAGCCCCCGGCTGCCCCCCACGTACATGCACGCCATGTGGTGAGTGCTGCCCCCGGGCCGGGCAGGGGTCCCCGAGGATGGGCAGGGGTCCCCGAGGGTGGGCAGGGATCCCCCAGGGTGGGCAGGGATCCCCCAGGGTGGGCAGGGATTCCCCAGGGTGGGCAGGGATCCCCCAGGGTGGGCAGGGATTCCCCAGGGTGGGCAGGGATCCCCCAGGGTGGGCAGGGATCCCCCAGGGTGGGCAGGGATCCCCCAGGGTGGGCAGGCCCTGGCACAGGTTATGCCCACAGGAGGGGCTGGGAGCAGCCTGGGGTGGTGGCAGGTGACCCAGGTGACATTTAGGGTCCCCTCCAAGCCCATTCCGTGGTTCCACTGAGTCTCTGCAGCGCTGCTCTGGTTCGGGCGGTGGCTCAGGAAGGGAACAGCTTGTGGCAGCCTAATTCCCATCTCCAAAGCTGCTGCTGCTCTGGGCATTCATAATTATCCTGTAATTCTGTGGTGCAGAGGCTGCAGTCCAGCCCTGTCATCTTCCCCAACAAATGCCAAGGAAATGGGTCACCTGCTGCCTTTGTTCTCCCAAGGTAAAGCTGCCCCCCAGGGATGGGAGGAGCAGAGGGCCCGGGGGAAGGATCCTTACCTGGAGCTGCTGAAGTAGGAGAAATTCCTGCTCTCGAGTTCCTCTGCTTTTACTGTTGCTTTTAAGATGATTAATGGAAATGGAGGTGGCACAGTTATCAAAAAGCTCTTAAATGTACTTCTGCCTATCAAACCAATGTCCCAAGAACAATTATAGTAAAAATAATAATAATAACAGCAATAACAAAAATTCTGGCATTTATTTTCTTACTCACTGTGATTAACAGAGAAGCACCAAATTGGGCCAAGTACAGAGGGGGGCAGTGACACTGAGGGGGCTCCTGGGGGACAGAACAGAGCCTTGCTAAAGGCTGAGGGAGTGACAGGTAAAGGCAGCTGAGGGGGCTCAGCCTGCATTTCCAGAAGCTTTTGAATAGGTTTCCTCCATAAAAATGTGGAGGAAGGTGAGCACAGAGGGTGCTGATGAATGAGTGCAGCACTGGCAGCAGCACTGAAGAGCTCAGAGTCCCGGAGCAGCCTGGGGCAGCGGGAGGTGTCCCTGGCCCTGGCAGGGGTGGGATGAGCTGAGCTCTAGGTCCCTTCAAACCCAAACATTCCATGATTCCATGGTGTGGTTTGTGCAGGGAATGGGGCCAGGCTGGCAGCAGGGAGCCCCAGGAGCCCCTGCAGGTGCAGGCACACACTGAGGAGGCGGTGCTGGTACCACTAAGCTGCTTTAATTATTGAAAATCCTGGAGGAAACCTGGGAGCCTTTGGCTGGAGCTGTCAGCAGTTGGGCAGCTGAACATTCTGAGTGCTGGGACGTGGCAAACAATGACCCTGAGTGCTTTGGATCAGCAGCTTCTGAGGAAAACTGCTCTGGGCTGCTGTGAGTGGGGTGAGCTGTGCTGTCACTGTCACCGGGGCTGGGACACTTGTCAGGGAAAGCCACCCTGGTGACTCTGAGCTGCTGCTGGACGTGGCAGAGCTCCAGGCATCAGCTGCACTTTGCAAGTGCAGGAGGGTAGGACACAGTGTTGCAGGAGTTTCAAAATTAAACCAGTAAATTTCTGGAGTTATTTATAGCTTGCTTTTTTGCCAGCATATTAAAAATCTATGTTTTCTGTTCCTTATAGGGACATAATTCCTTCTTATTGCCAGCCTATTAAAAGCCTGTGTTTCTGGTTCCCTATGGGAACATGACTTGACTTGGAGTTGGTGTTGCCATCCATGGGTTGAGCCACAGGAATGAAACTGGGAACTCCTGGATCCCATTTTTTATCTCTCTCAGACTCGCATGGCAGCACAATGGGGTCTAGAAACACATTTTCTTTGCTCATATTGTGGTTCTGGAGCACAGTGATGCTGGAAATTCCTTTGGGAAGCTGCAGGATGGTGCTGGAGACACCTTTGTGAAGCCCCTTAGAGCACAGCACCATTGCTGCTGCTTCTTGGGATTCATCAGAAGAAATTCCTTAAGAACAGGCACACAAAGAGCTCTTTTCCACGTGAATCCTGAACACTGGTGAGGAAGAGAGCAAGGGAGCAGGGAATTGACACACTTTATTCAGTGCCCTCCAAAAAACGTGCAGTTTGCAGCCAATCCAGCAAAGGGGAAAATTCCACTTTTGTCCGGGGTGGCTCAGTGTGTTATTAGGAACTCTCAGTAAGGACAGATTTAGAAACTAATTTAGGGCTTGTTTAAATATTTTCTAAAAATAATCACTTGTCTATCACCTTTCACTCAGGAATTTCTAATGGATCCCTGATCTGAAACCTGCAGACCCATTTTACAGCTGGGATGAGCTGGGTGATGAGATGAGGCCAGGGGAAGTGGCCACAGGGTGCTGGAAGGGATGGAACTGCAGCCAGGGGTTGTGGGGCTTTGTGGGACCAAGTCTGTGGCTCTGGCTGATCCAGCAGAGTTTTCTGATGGGTGTTCTGGCCAGACTTTCCCCACATTTTTGATCCCCAGGCAGTGTTTTGGGGAGCAAGTCTGGCTGCCTGGCCAGTCCATGTGGGAGTTCACAGTATCCTTTGTAGCTCAAACTTGAGGAAGAGTGGGAATTTCCATTTTTGGGGGGATATTTGTCCCACGAGTTGTCAGTCTCCTCCCTTCACCAAGAAGGGCAATGTGCTTTGGAGTCAGGAGAGCTGATCTCTGTGGCTGTGCCCCCTTGGACAGAGTCTAACACGGTACTTTTTGTTTTCCTGCTTTTATTTGCTTTCTGAGTGCTGCCTGCCCAGCCCCATCCCCTGGGGCAGGGGCTGCCTGTGTTTGTGCTGCCTCTCCCTGCAGGGTTTTGGCTGCTGCAGGCAGTGCTCTGCCCCAGGATTAATATTAACATTAATATTAATATCCATTGATTGGCTGTGCTGTTCAGCTGCCAGTGGCTCTGTCTATTGTGCATGAGCACAGAGCCCTGTCAGCACCTTGATCTCTGCCATGATGGATTAGAGTTTGTGCATTACTGCTGGTGCCAGCTGCTTTTATTCATGGCCTTTGAAAAGACCTAATAATGTGTTTGGAAATATTTCCTAACACAGGTCATATATTAAACCCCAAGTGCCTTAATTATGCTTTGAAAGAGCTACAACCCATCCCTAATAGAAACACCGTGGTGTGTTTGCAGGCCATGAAATTTGGGTTGAAAGGAGTCATAATGTACTGCAAATACAGCGAGCTGGAGATTGGGGCTGGAAACAAACCCATAATGCAGCAAGGCAATTACAGGTGGAGGGTGCAGGATGGATCAGGGCTGCTCAGCCATCCCTCAGGGAAATGAGGCTCCTGCAGCTGCACCCCAGCACTCAGTGCCTCTGCAAGGTGCAAGTGGTTGTTTGAAGAGGTATTTGGAGCTGTTTGACGTTTGAAGGATTAGATTAGTTCAGATTACACTGTAACCAGATATTTTTTGTGTCTATGTGTTAGGTCTTTACATCTCCAAGTCCCATTATCGGACTACAGAGACTTTGATGTGGGACAGAAATAGCAAAGCCTGTGCTCTAAGTTGTGGCTGGAGCAGGGGGATGTGCTGGGAGAAGAAAAGGATTTCAGACTCGTGCCAAATATTCATAGCAATAACTGGTTTTTAAAAATAGCTGTGTCTGAGCAGCTCCCCAGCTGTGCCCTAAAGCAGCTTAGGGAGGTGACAGGGTCGGTGCCACACAGGTGAGCTGTGGTCACACAGGGCACGGCTGGCACTGGGCTGGCACAGCAGACGTGGAGGGTCTCGTCCAGCAGACTCAGTGAGCTCGGAAATGTTGGACGGGTTCAGGAGGAGGAGCTGCCCCAGGACTGCAGGAGGCTTCAGCTCCCTCCAGCTGCTCCTCCAGGCAGGAACTCTCCTGCTCCCTGGTACCTGTGTGGTGCCAGGTAATACCCACTGTTCCCAGAAGGAAAGAGAACGTTAAAAGACGTCAAGAATACATTATTTTTTAAAAAAAGACAGAGTTAAAAGCATTAGACATTGAGTCAGCCCCGAAAATTTGAGTGTAAGAACATCAGCCTCCAGCAGCTGCCAGCTAATGGGTGCCCGTGGGTGCAGACAGACACAGGCTCTAACTGGGCTGAGTTTCTGCTCCCTGGGGGTTTCTGGGGGTTTCCATTGCCTGGCAGTTCGTGGGTCTGGGCAATAAACCAGTCCCTGAGCAGGGCTGGGACTCTGCCTTCTGTTCTTTGCTTGAAGTCCAAACCTTGCAGCACCTCTGGGAAACAAAGAGGCAGCTGATGAGTTCATGTTAAATTATTAAACATTTTAACAGTCCTAGTGTAGTGAAAGGGTATTGCACTGAGGTGGGGTTCCCTCCACAGACCATTCCTGTTGTGCTGCTGCCTTGGCTTTGGGATAAGCAAAATCACTTTTTTAACCTGAGTCAGTCTTTCTGCTAACAAGAGCTTTTAACTTTGTGCAATTAGTTCAAGGTATTATTAAAAAAAAATCCTCTTTAACACCTTCTTTCATAGCATAACTCCATTGAAGCACTGGGGTGTTCACATGGTTGTGTCACCCTGTCAGGGTGGGGGGCCCAGAGTTACTGGAGGAGAGCAGTGAGGAGAGAGGAAAGAAACAGGCTGAGCCCTTTGTGTCCCAAATGCAGTGACAACAAATCCTGCAGAGCACTTTGCAGACAGCAATCTCTGCTGAGGGGGTGCACTGATCTCTGGCTTTCATAAATCACTGGTGGGATGCAGCACCTCCCATCCTGGTTCCCTGCTGCTCCCAAATTTATCTCTTGTTTGTGTGATGGGAGTTCGGGCAGCACATCCCCGTGTGCCCACCCTTCCCTTCCTTTGGGATATTGAAGCTGTCAATCTGTGCTCCCCCTCCTCCCAGCCATCACTGTCACCAGCACTGTGACAGCGTTTTCCCTTCTCCTCCTCTCCCCACCCTCCAGGGTTTAGTCCTTTCCCATTCATTTGTGGCTTGGCTTGAATCCTGTAATCATTGTAACACGTGTTTAATGCCATTGTGTGTTCAGCCAGCACAGTGAGTAACCTGTGTGTAACCTGTGTGTAACCCTGAGGCTCTGAGGAGGGAGCAGCTGTTCCAGTGGCTGGCAGCAGAGGAGTTGTGATCTGTTTGCTCCTGTGGGCTGGGAGGATTTGTGTTCTCCACAGACAGAGCAGAAGCAGCGGTTTGGGTGGTTTGGGAGGGCTGGGGAATCATTTCAGGGCTGGTTTGGAATGGCTGGAGAAGCATTTGAAGTATTTGACTTGAGCAGAGTCTCTTCCACAGCTGACATCCACCAGCAGCCCTTGGTTGTGGAGAGCAGGAGGGTTGAGGTTTCGTGTTGGTGGATTTGTTTTGGAAGGCTGAGAGGGCTGGCAGAGGTTTGAATGGTTTGGGTAACGCTGACTGTGTGGCTCCAGTGTTTCCAACAGCCTGTTTTCAGAAGCGTCAAAAAGAGATTTCATTTTAATCTACTCAAATCTCTTTTTAAATTTTTTGTTTGTTCTTTCTGATAACACTTAAACCCTTTGAGATCTGACCTCGCAGGGCTGCTTTGGGCATTTTTGTAGCAGTATTAGTGCTGCTTACCTAAAATTACAGTGACGAGTTCAGCATCTTCTCCGTGTGCTGCTGCAGTGAGAGACCCACAGAATCCTTTTGTGGGCAGCCCAAATCAGAGCAGTTGTCTCTAATCTCTAAACCATTCTCCTCCTGAGCACTAAAAGGTACCTCAAGAGCCCTGTGGGCTGGCATTCTCCAGTGCTGCAGAAAATTTCTTTAGGTGTTTTCCCCCTTCTCATTGAGAACAGGGAATGTCGAGCACTGTCAGCCAGTCAGGCATTGCTGTCCACATTGGCTGGTCAGAGTTTCAGTTTCCCTGGCTATTCCTTATGGATAATGTGTAATTCCTTATTCCTTATGGACAATGTGTAATTCCTTATTCCTCATGGATAACATGTAATTCCTTATTCCTCATGGATAATGTGTAATTCCTTATTCCTCATGGATAACGTGTAATGCCTTCTCTTCCCTCTCTGCCCTTCCTGCAGGCAAGCCTGGGACCTTGCTGTTGACATTTGCCTTTCCCAGTTACCCACCATTATCGAGGAGGGAACTGCCTTCAGGGTAAGCTGGGGGCTGGCCTGAAACCGGGGCCCAGTTCCATCCATCCTGTGACACCTCAGTTCAGTACTGGAGGGGCTTTAAGGTCCCTCCCACCCCAAACTCTGGAATTCTGTGATTCTCCCTTAGAGGAACAGACAAAAATCAAGTTTAAGCTCTTCCCTGCTGCATGATCCCACATGGGGGTGAGCAGGGAGCTCCTGCCAGTGAAAGCAGTGTCTGAGACCTGGCTCAGAACATTCCACAGCACTCAAACTTCACCAGGTGTTGTTACCCAAAAGGTCCCAACATGCAGCACAGTTTTGGAAATTAAAGGCCTAAATGTGAAAATTATCTCTTATTAGAGTTCTTTTCAAATATAAAATAGAGTTTGAGGGTGTGTCCAGAGGGTTCTCTTAAGCTCAGTGTTGTTAACAGGAGTCACTGCTGGGGGTTTTCTACCTTTTTTTATCTCAGAGAGCAGAAAAGTAAAATTTAAATATTATTATTTTATTATATTATTATATTAATATTATATTATTATCTTTATTCAGAATGGATTTTTCTTGATATTCCTTTGATATTTCATGAAGTGAAACCTTTAAATAATAATTACTGTACAAGTTTAGGTCCCCGTTCCACCCTGACGTCTCTCTAATTTTCAGTAACATTCTTGCAGTTTATTTATATTCCCAAACTTCCAAAGGTTTTCTGGCTGTAATTGCAGGTTGTCTCCAAAGCCCTGAGTGCAGGAGGAGAGCTGTGGGCTCCTGCCAGGCTGGGGGTTGATCAGAATGCCCTGAGGCCTTTATCCTCCCACCCCTTGCCTTCCTCACTCTGTACTGCTTTTCTTCTCCTGGCTTACGTTCATTTTTGCTTTCAGTCTCTAACAATGTCATCGGAGACTTTTTTATTAGTGTTAACCCTCAGCTGGGCATTCTCTGTCAAGTGAGCTGAAATTCAGGAGATTTCTGAGTGTTTTGGGGTGGGAAGAGGCGCAGACTTGCTGTGGATCAGACAGGAGGTCAGCGGAGAAGAGTGGCCGTTCTCAGCTGGAGATCGATCAGGGCAGGCTGGGAACAATTTACAAGCTGCTTTCCAAGCCTGACAAATGTGGTTTCTTGTGTTTTGGCTGGGCTGGAGGCAGGTTGAGCTGTCAGTGTGCAGCAGGGGCTGGGAGCTGGCGTGCAGCCATGCTCCAGCCTGGCCAGGGAGCAGGGCAGGGGACAGTCCCTGTGCTCCCCTCTGGCAGCCTGTGCCTGCTGCCTGGCAGGGCTGGGCTGGGCTGCCTGGCAGGGCTGGGGAGCACCCAGTGAGGCACAGGGACCTGCTGGGGGCTGGCAGGGCAGCCTGCCCTGGCACAGCCCTGGCACAGCCTCGGGGCTGGGCTGTCTCAGCAGCACGTCACAAACCACTTCTGGGCATTCCCAGGGTGTTCTTGCCTGCTCAGACCTGCAAAATGCAATAACGTGGTGGAGAAGGGCCTGGGGGCTCCTGCTGCTCCTACAGGGAGGGGTTTGGGCTGGTTTTCCCGCCCTCCTCCATCTCTTCCCTCCCTTCTTCCCCGCTGATTTCTGTTTCTCTGTGGATTCCTGCCTGGGAGCTGCTGTGTGCTGTGGTCAGTGTGTTCTCACCCCGAGCTGGCAGCACATCCTCAGAGTGATGGATGACACGAGGAATTTCTTCTCACTGCTCTCGGGCTGTGTCCGTGGATGGGCAGAGGCAGCCCCGATGCTCCTGAGGAAGCAGAACGGCCTCTGCAGAGCAGATAAATGCACTGCTGCCCCTGGGCACAGCAGCCATGCTTCCCTGAGACCTTTGTGGTCCCTTCTCCTGTTTCTCTACTCTTTCCTTCTTTTTTTCCCAACACATTCAAAGGGACCTGTGTCTGCTCAGTCTTTGAGGAGTTTCTGTGATTTAGAAAACCCCAAGCAAAAATGTATCGGATACAAATCACAGCTTTGGGAAACAGGGAAGTCCACAGGTGTCAGAGCTCTTGCCTTGACTCTTGCCTTGGTGTTTAACCCATGCCTGTTTAACCTTTGCTCCCCAGCACAGCCCCTTCTTCGCCGAGCAGCTCACGGCGTTCCAGGTGTGGCTGACCATGGGCGTGGAGAACCGCAACCCCCCGGAGCAGCTGCCCATCGTGCTGCAGGTCAGTCCTGGGGCTGCCGTGGGTCCTGCCGGTGCCAGGGGGGTCCCTGTCCATGCCAGGGGTGTCCCTGCCTCTCCCTGCCCATGCCAGGGGGGTCCCTGTCCATGCCAGGGGTGTCCCTGTCCATGCCAGGGGTGTCCCTGCCCGTGCCAGGGGTGTCCCTGCCCGTGCCAGGGGTGTCCCTGCCTCTCCCTGCCCATGCCATATGTCTGTGTCTCTCCTGCCCCCTCAGCCTCACGCTGCCAACCCTTTGGCCTTTGGGAATATAAATCCCAAGAGCTTCTCCAGGATAGATGGGAGCTGGTTGTGTGTTCACCAGACCCACGTGGATGAACCCAAAGTGCTTTTCCTGCCCCATCCCGTGGCTCTGGTTGAGCCAAGGCCCTGCTCTGGTCCGTGTCAGGCTCTGCTGCCTCTCTCAGAGCAGCACATCTTCATCCTCCCTCCTCTGGCATCTCCTCTGTGTCCCAGCTCTGTCAGGCAGAGACTTTTATCTTCCCCCTTTTCAGAAAGTGGAAGTTACTGCAGTCTAAATCATTTGGAAACGTCTTTTATCCACCTGGTACAGCCTGAGAAGGGTTCCCTTTAATGTGGGGCTGGAGTCTTGCTGCAGGAGCACACAGCCAGGGCTCTGCAGAGCTGGAGGATGTGGGGCTCTGCAGAGCTGGAGGATGTGGGGCTCTGCAGAGCTGGAGGATGTGGGCTCTGCTCAGACAGAGGTCCTGTGTTAAAGGAGAGGAAATCCAGGGAAGCTTCAGCCGATGTTTTATGGCAGGGCCAGGATTGCAGCTGGCATCTGTCAGCCTGCTCCGGCTCCCCTCCCCTGTGCTGACAGAAATACAAACCCCCAGGTACCTGTGGGCTCTGCCCTGCCTGCAGCACAATTTAAAGCCTTTCTTTTAAAGCAGGGTGGTCCCAGTCCCTCGTGCAGGGATCTGTGAGGAGACTCCCCTTCCCTGCTGGCTGTGTCTGTGACTGACAGCACCATCCATCTCTGCAAGACCAGATTTTAATTTCCTGAGTCTCCCAAGCCTTGAGAGATGAGGTGGACAAGCAGATGTGTGGTTTGCCTCTGTCACTGCAATGGAAGCAGGCAGCATTTTGCTCCAGCTCCAACTTTGCTGCTTTCCAATGGATTGTTTGGCACCAGCAGGCTCTGCAGGAGCGTGACTGCAGTGGAACTGAGAGGTCACCTGGCAAAGGAACCTGTGTTCCTGCCTGGAGCAGAACCGAGCTGGGACAGAGTAATTGTTGTTATAATTATAGCATATTAATTGTACAGTGGAATAAGATTGGTTGGTAACAGGTCTGAGCACGCTCAGACTGATCCAGGGCAGGAAGGGAGGGAGTTTCAGACCCTTTCTGGTCTGTTCTCAGACCCCAGGGACAGAAGGCATCAGAGAGCAGGCAGCACACACAGCGTGGCTCGGGTGTTGTGCAGACCCCTGGGGGGGTGGCATGGGCAGTGCTGTGAGGTTTTGTTTGGCTGGACAGTGGCAGGGCAGGGCTGTCCCAGGATAGCTCTGGGGGAATGTTCTGGGGTACCCAGCAGTGTGCAGCTGGGCTTGTATCTTCACCCTGCCAGCCTTTCCATCCTCCCTTTGCTGGCAGTTTGGAGTTCCTTGGTTTCTCTGCAGGCTGGAGGGTCCCAGCTGTGCCGTGTCTGTGCCTCCTGCCCCTGCCAGCTCCTGCTGCTGTCCCAGCCCTGCTGCAGCCTCACCTGCCCTGCTCTCTGCTCCTGCTTTAATCCCAAACAGCTGCCCCTGTTATTCCTGGGCTGGTTGATGGGATGGGCTGGTGCCAAATAGGGCAGGATGACCAAAATCCTTTCTCCACTGACCTGTCCTGAGTGTGAGCTCTGCTGTTCCAAGGGAAGCCACAGCAGTGGTTATCACATCCCCCTGCTTTCTTCTGGACTTTTCCTGCACCAGCTCAGTATCCAGTACCAATCATCCAGAGGGTGAAATGGGAGCCAAGTAATTTAGTTATTCTTCAATATTAAACATGAAAAATAATCTAATTTCAATATGCAGCATGCAAACACACTGAGAAGGGGATGGAATTGGGGAGGTAAATCACGGAGTCTCTTTCCCTGAGATCCCTGCTGAAGGATGTTCCTCAATTTAAACTGAGGATTAAACGTTGCATTCCAATATCTTACATCTGTTAAGGAGATTAAGAACTGCAAGTCTATCTGTTAATATTTCACACCAGGGTAGGTATAAGCCAGTAAAACACCACCTCATTAGCGTTGTCAGACTCCATTTTAATGAGATTTTTATTAACGACCAACATGACCTTTTGCTCCCTCTTAAGTCTGTGATATTGATTTGCCAAGGAAAGCCAAGCCTGTCCTTGTGCTCCCGAGTGCTGGGAGCTGGGCTGTGCTGCCCTTTGGGTCCTGCTGCAGGACCATCCCAGCTGGGCTGGGAAAGGCAGCTGCAATCTGTGGGGATTGCTTCCCTGCTGCCTGCAGAGCTGCACACAGCAGCATTCCGGGGTGCCAGGGTGTGCCAGTGTCCCCTCCCTGTGCCCTGCAGCCCCAGGCTGTGCTTCCCTGACCCCTCCCTGTGCCCTGCAGCCCAGGCTGTGTTTCCCTGACCCCTCCTGTGCCCTGCAGCCCCGGCTGTGTTTCCCTGACCCCTCCTGTGCCCTGCAGCCCAGGCTGTGTTTCCCTGACCCCTCCTGTGCCCTGCAGCCCAGGCTGTGTTTCCCTGACCCCTCCTGTGCCCTGCGGCCCCGGCTGTGTTTCCCTGACCCCTGCTCTGCCCTGCAGGTGCTGCTGAGCCAGGTGCACCGGCTGCGAGCTCTGGATCTGCTGGGGAGGTTCCTGGACCTGGGGCCCTGGGCTGTCAGTCTGGTGCGTGGGAGCTGCACGGGGGCTGCACCACTGCCCTGCCCCGCAGCAGGGGTGGTGAATGCAGGGGTGGTGGATGCAGGGGTGGTGAATGCAGGGGTGGTGAATGCAGGGGTGGTGGATGCAGGGGTGGTGAATGCAGGGGTGGTGAATGCAGGGGTGGTGGATGCAGGGGTGGTGAATGCAGGGGTGGTGAATGCAGGGGTGGTGAATGCAGGGGTGGTGAATGCAGGGGTGGTGAATGCAGGGGTGGTGGATGCAGGGGTGGTGGATGCAGGGGTGGTGAATGCAGGGGAGCTCCAGGGGAGGGAGGTGGGATGCACAGATGTGACATGGCCGTGTCTGTGTGCGGGTGTGGGACATGCAGCGAGTGTCCCTGCAGAGCAGGGGCTGTGTCCATCACAGCCATTCCCGTGCTCCTTTCCAGTACAGCAGAGGGGAGTTCCCTGGGAGCAGCTAAGTGTAAAATAATGTAAGGGAATAACCAGGAGGAAATATCTGGGGCAGGTAAGAAGGTTTGCCTTACAAAATAAATAGCTAAAAACAGCATATGCATTTATTATGTGTTCTTTCAGCTTACTGGCTGCATCATTTTCTTCTCTCCCTTTATCTGTTTGGTGTCTGGATTTTACAAGCTCTTCTGAGCAGGCACGAGCTGCATTCTGCAGTTTGGAAAGTGGCAGCACAGTGTGGAACACAATTTAGAATTAAACAGAGGAGTAGTTTAAAGCACTCCCGTAAATGGAGCTGTTTGTTGATAAAAGTGATGAAGATGAAGCACCAGCTGGTGGTGGAGCAGCTCAGTGTGGGACTTTCCAGTGGTTTGCTTTACCTGCTCCTGGAGAGACCTGTTCATTTCCAGGGGAAGGCTGGAACTCCTGAACTCTGTGGCGTGTTTAGCTGGGAGAGCCAACAGCCCCAGCTGAGGGAAGTGAGGATATGGAGCATAAACCAGCCCAGGCTGTGAGGAGAGAGAGTGGTGCAGGATTAACTCAGAGTCTCCATGGGCCAAAGGGGTCTGGAAATACCTGGTGACATTCAGGATTAAAATGGGCAATAAAACACACAGGGATCCCCTTTTTACTGGGAATTATTTCCTACCAGATTTCCCAGCTGTGTGTGTAAAGATGCTGCATCCTGGGCCCTGCTGCGGGCTGAGCTGCCATGGGGGGTTTCCTCCCAGGGTTTTACTGACAGGGATTTGTTCTCTCCCTCCCAGGCCCTCTCTGTTGGCATTTTCCCCTACGTGCTGAAGCTCCTGCAGAGCTCAGCCCGTGAGCTGAGACCTCTCCTTGTGTTCATCTGGGCCAAGATCCTGGCAGTGGACAGTGTGAGTATCCCTGCCCCTGCTGGCCTCAGCAGTGCCCTGCCTCAGCCAGAGCTCTGCTCGCTGGGGTTTCAGATTAATAATGAGGCTGGTAAGTAATTGCAGATAAATTTGTAGAGTCGTATCTCTGACTCAGTGGTTTGTGGGTGCAATTAGTTGAGCACTATAAAATTATTAAGAGAGATTCACACATTAATTCAGGCACAATTGCAAGTCCATGGAGAATGTCTGAACTGCTGTGGATGTTGCATCTTTCCTCTTTGGGGGTTATTTTTGTGTCTCTCCTCCATTTCAGTATGGAGCACAGCACTGAATTTGTGAAGGTTTTCCTGTGCTGATCCAGCATTGTCAGGTTCAGTTTTATAACAGTATTTTCATTAACATCCTAAGAGGATTTGGGAAAGCAAAGAAAATGAAAACTATTCCTCTTGGAGCTCTTGTGGAAGAGCTCCTCGTGCCTCAGCCCCAGGCGTGTTCCAGGGCTCAGGTGTGATTCCCTTGTGGGGCTGTGCCCTCCCCCCTTGCCCCTCACACCTTCCCCCATGCTCTGCCATTGCCTCACTTGTTTGCAGGCTGAGCTTCACAGCAAAACACAGAAAAAACCTCTCCAATGGTGGCTTTGGGTTTCTGTGTGCTGTTTCACTTGTTCCACCAGCACACGGTGGGAGTGGGAAGGGAGGAGGGGGCAGCTTCCCCAGGGACGCTGCTGAGGGGGGCAGGCAGCAGCTCCTTGCACGCAGGACATTTTCTGTCAGTGCTGAACGAGCACAGCGAGGCTGCAGCCTGCTTTGGCCGTGCTGTGTCATTACTCACACTGGAGCTGTTTGTTCTGTGAGGGGAGGAGGTGTCGGTGGTGCTGGGTTCCCGTGCCAATCCCAGGAACAGGCAGGGCTGGGGGTCTGGCTGTGTGGCCCTCCCTGCCCTGAGCCCCAGGAGCTGAGTGTGGATCTGGGCAGCCTCCCCTGTGCTGCTGCCCACGTGCCTCAGCAGTGCCAGGAGCTGTTCTGTGTGAGGAGCAGAAAGTGCTGACACGGGAAAGGCAGAGGGGAGAGGGAGCCTGGGGCATGCAGGGGTCAGGGAAGCCTCTCTCGTAGCTGCAGCCTGGCAGCAAGCCAGGCCCTCTGCTCCTGGCTCTGCCAAAACCAGCAGCTTCACTCTCTTCAGCACTAAAATATTCTCTTGCATCTCTGCCTACCATCCCCTCCCCTTTCAGCAGTTAGTTCCCTCCTTCACCTTCCCCTCCTGATGAAAAATGCACGATCCTGTCTGGGGCAGAGCCGTGCCACAGGGAGCTGGTGCCAAGTCAGGGTTTCCTCCCTTCCATTTTCACTTTCTCCACGTGGATCCTCCCAGGGTGGCCCCAGAATGTCAGCCTGGAGCCTGAGCTGGTGTCAGGCAAGCCCTGAGCTCCCCCTGAGCCCAGCCAGGAACCTGCCCTGTGCTCCCAGGGGCTGCCCTGAGGCTGGGCTGGCTGCAGCAGGAGACAGAAATGTGCTGGGGAGGTTTAACGTGGCACAGAGATGTCTCCTTTGAGCTCACATTTCCTGCTGTTTGTGGCAGAGGCTTCCCTGCTCTGTCCCTGTGGGGCTGTCTGGTTCCAGCCCCCAGGAAGGGCTTGAGCTTTATTTGGCTTCTCAAATGGAAACCAGGTTGGAGAAAAATGGTTGAGAAATGAAAGGTTTATCATCACTGGAGGAACAAATGTGTGTGTTGTGGTTCTCACTGTGGTTTTCTTGGTCTCTTTTTCAGTCGTGCCAGGCTGACCTGGTGAAGGACAATGGACACAAGTATTTCCTCTCAGTCCTGGCAGATCCTTACATGCCAGTAAGGACAAGTCCTGTTTGTTCAGAGTCTTTAGCGTTTGCCTGCCCTGTTTTAGCTGTGCTGCTGTTGTGGTGCCACGTGGGGCTGCCCCCTCCAGTGGCACCCGGTGCTGTTCTGCAGTCCCTGCTGGGCTGTGTGACACAGGCAGCCTCACCAGCCAGGGCTTTGCAGACCCGTTTGGAGTTCTGAAGGCAGAGTCTCTGTGAGGGTGGGAGCTGGGGCTCCAGGATGGCTGCAGGAGCAGGGAATTGCCCCATAGCTCTGGCAATTCCCTCTGCAGCAGCTGGGCTCCCATCAGGGGTGTTTGGGGCTCTCCCCATGGCAGGGCCAGGCTGGCTGGGAGGATGCTGGGGAAGTGTCTGGGGTGTAACAGGGCTGATGCCAAGAAAGGGGAAAGAGAGCTGGAATTTCCTCTTCACGTGGCACGAAGAGCTCTTGGGATAATGCCATGTTTCAGGGGCCTGCAGCTGCCCCTGCCCTGTTCTCAGTAACCCTCAGTGTGTGTTGTTTCCAGGCTGAGCACAGGACGATGACAGCCTTCATCCTGGCTGTGATTGTCAACAACTACAACACTGGGCAGGTGAGTCCCAGCAGCCTTTTCATCCTCTCCCCCCTCTCTCTGCCTCATGCCTCTGCTTTGATCAAAGTGTCCTGGCTTGCATTAAAGCCCAAACCTGAACCTGGACACAGAACTAGGACATTGGGTTTTGTTATTTCTGTGTTAAGAGAGGAATTGGGCTGCAGGTGTGACAGGCATTCTGCACCCAGCACCTGGCAGAGGGGCACAAGGACAAGAGTCCCTTCACAGCCACTGGCACAGAAAGAGTCCCTGGTCCTGTCCAGTGGCACCCTGATGGCTGGGAATGGTCTCTGCGTTGAGCCATAAACCTTGGGGCTCTGACAGGTGCAAGGAATGTTTCCAAAGAGGAAAAACCAAGCTTTAGCATTACAGAAAGCATTTTAATGCTCGACTATTTCATCAACTCTAGCTGCCTTTCCCTTCATGCTGCTGGTGTTCTGTAACAAAACCAGTCTGGAACCACTGATCATTTTCTCTTGGCTTCCTGACTCCTTCAGAAACATTCTCCCTGTGTGGGGACGAGGTGGGAAGCCGTCCCCCCAACACAAGGCGTGGTGTGTGTTGCAGGAGGCCTGCCTGCAGGGGAACCTGATCGCCATCTGCCTGGAGCAGCTCAGCGACCCGCACCCGCTCCTGCGGCAGTGGGTGGCCATTTGTCTGGGCAGGATCTGGCAGAACTTCGACTCAGCCCGCTGGTGTGGAGTGAGAGACAGCGCCCATGAGAAGCTCTACAGCCTCCTCTCAGATCCAATCCCAGAGGTAAAAATCCAGCTCTCCTGCTGAACGCCACTCGAGTTGGCAGAAGGACAGGAGTTCTGCAAAGCAGGACACGACTTCTAGAGCGTTGTGTTTGTGTCTGGTTCAGAGAAAGATCTTGCTGCTGTTGCTTCAAGGTGATGCAAATCAAACAAGCCCTGCAGGAGGAGCTTCCAAAGAAGTGCAGAGGGAGTTCATAGAGCCCCAGAGCCCTGGGACCTGGGCACTGCAGTTAGGAAATGCCATAGGTTTTCCTTCCTTGCATATCAGAAACTGTTAAAAATGTGATCCCAAAACTCACTGTGTTTTGCAAAAAACCTTCTAATCTTTTTTGTCCAAGTGTGAAAACTCCTCTCCCCCTGCTCATTGTGAAAATGCATCTTTAATTGGCTGTGTTTTACCTTTGTGGCACTCCCAGGAGAGGAGGGATTGTGCAGGGCCTGGCAGTGACTGACAGAGCCCATCAGACCCAGCACACACACTGGGAGAAGGGAGCTGAGATAAACAGCTCTGATAACGTGCAGAGATTAGAGATGAGGTTCCCTTCCACATCCACTCTCTGTCCTGCATCCTCCTTCTCTTGCACCTGGCCCTGTGCTCCCCACTTTTTGAGCAGTGTTTCTGCAGAAATGGGGTTTCCAAAGTTTTCCCTGATTTTTCTCCTTTTTTCCATCATCTACCTTCCCATAAGCCCGTACCCGAGGACTGTACTCAGCACCCCTATAAAGGATCCACATCCCAACAGGAGCCCTGTGTACCTTACTCCTGTTAATTAATATTCAAAGCAGCACCAACTGGAAGAGTCACCCATGGGAAGGTCACTGAGTGTTGAGGGAAATGAAACATATCCTGCATCTGTGAATGTCTGAATCTCCGTCTGCTGGGGCTGTGGCTCCCCACGGGCTCCCTGCTCACCCAGCAGGAGCTGAGGTGTGCAGCGCCCGTTTGTGGGGACAGACGAGCCCCCCGTGGCAGCAGGGGACACAGGCAGGGCTCTCTGTGTCCCCAGGTTCGCTGTGCCGCCGTCTTTGCCCTGGGCACCTTCGTGGGCAACTCAGCGGAGCGCACGGACCACTCGACCACCATCGACCACAACGTGGCCATGATGCTGGCCCAGCTCATCAACGACGGCAGCCCCATGGTCCGCAAGGTAGCCGGGGTGGGGACACGGGTGTGAGCCAGCAGGAGCCAGCAGGAGCCACCAGGAGCCCACCAGGAGCAGTTCACTGTCTGCAGTACAAACCCAGTTGTAGATTCAAGGCCCACGTGGGCACACACTGCTGGGCTGGCTGAGCTCACAGAGACTGGCACAGCTCTGGCAAGGCATCACTGTGCCTCCTTTATCTAGGTTTGGCATTCCTGGTAGTGAGTTTCTCAGGCTCTTCTCTTCCCATATTTAGCCCTGTTTTTCTCAGTAACCTTGACGAATTTCTGAGGGCTCTAATAACAAAACTGCAGGTGGTTTGATGAGATCACTCACAAGCAGTTTGGCTGGTGCATCAGAATGGCCTGCACAGATGCATTGCTACAGGCTGGGCTGTGCTCAGCCCTGCTCTGGGCTCCCACAGCTGCCCTGAGCCTGCCCAGGGAGTTTGTGCAGAGAATGTGAGAGCTCTGCTCACTGGAAAGGTCTCCCTGCCCTTAGAGCCCCAGAGCAGCTCTCCAGGATTGGGAGAGTTACAGTTTCTGATGCACCATCGTACATCAATAGTGCATTAGATGGTTTTTGACATTCTGGATTGTTTTTGAGGGCTGTTCTGAAGTGTCCTAATGTTTGTGTTTACTTGACTGGAACATCAACACCCTGGCAGTTGTCACCGGCGTGGCAAAGATTCATTTCTGTTGTCTCGTTCCAGCATTTAATCAGTTTAATTCAAGAGAGAGCTGCGTGTCACACTGACTGCTCTGTGAGATTCATAAATCTCTCCTTGGGAGATCAGTCCCTGAGCAGAGGCAGCAGCCAAAGCCAGCTCTGTCTGCTGTTCCCAGGGGCCAGAGGTGTCTCTGGAGGGGCTGAGTTCTGTGCAGGGCTGGGCAGTGCCAGGAGGGTCCGGCTGTGCCACGGGGGGCTGAGAACCCCCAGCCCTGGCACGGCCCCTGTCTCTGAGGCAGCCACACACATCCCAGGGGCTGGGCCAGGCCAGGGCTGCCTGGGACAGGACATCAGCCTGGCAAACTTGGGCAGAGTCAGCAGAGCACCCCTGGGTGGTTTGGGTTGGAAGGGACCCTAAAGCTCATCCTGTTCCAGCCCCTGCTGTCCATGGGACACCTCCCACCAGAGCAGGCTGCTCCAAAGGGAGGAAGCCTGTCCGGGTAGAAAAGGCTCGTGAGGAATTAAGTGTGAGACAGGGTCCTCTGGCTTTCTGCAGTTCAGCCCTTGAATTAAGGAAGAATTCTCACCCTGGATGGCCCCCCAGTAACACCAACAATGTTTGTCAGTGTTTGCCTTCAGTCCCTTGTTTCTCACCTGTGTAACCATGAGATGTTTCTCGTGCTCTTTCCCCAGGAGCTGGTGGTGGCCCTGAGTCACCTGGTGGTTCAGTACGAGAGCAATTTCTGCACTGTGGCCTTGCAGTTCATAGAAGAGGAGAAGAATTACCCTCTCCCTTCTCCAGCTGCTCCAGGTGGGGGCTTGGCTTTGGCTGGGCAGGGGATGTAGGGCCTGAAAGTACTTGGGAATTATGTAAGGAGTTTTCCTAACACAGTGACTTCTTGCTGTTGGGGATTTATTAAAGAGCCCTGTTGTGACATGGTGAGTGACCAGGAGGGGAGATCTGGTGTCTCTTCAGCCCCGTGAGATGTTACTCTGGAGAAATCCATCCTCCACCTAAGCCTTGGCTGTAGCTCAGCAGGAACCTCCTCTCCCATTCAGAGAGATTCCCTTCAGCTCCAGGCTGAAGGATATTGGTCAGGGCACACACAGGCTTATTTTCTTCTTCCCCTCTGGAATCACACCTGAACATTCAGTGTCACGTTGACCTGGTGAGAGCTCCAGCACTCCATGAACCAGCCCTGCTGCTGTGAGGGCCAGACAAGGAAGGGAGGAACTCTGTGCCCTGAGCTGTGGCCTCATCCCTTTTGTTGTGTCTGTGGCTTTATGTGAAGAATGAAATATCCTGGTGAAGTTGTCTGTAACCTCACCTTTTCTTTAGATGTAAACTGCAGTGGAAATCTTGACGGATAACAGGAGAGTCTTACAGACAAGACTGTGCTGTCTCTGCACAGAGTGGTTTGGTCTCTCTGTCCTCTGAATAACTGCATCATATTGGAAAATGAGCTCCTCCCCATCTGCTGCAGGAAATAAACCCTGCACGCAGTTTATACAGTGCTTTTCCTGGTCCAAAAGAACCCTGAAGTGGGGTGCTCTGGAGGCATTGGCCCCTCACCACAGTGCAGCCACTCTGCAGGGAAACAGAGCAGCTCTTCTGAGGCCCTGGGACTGTGTGTGCTCAGGGTGAAATACGACTTGAAATCAGGCCTCAAATTTGGTGAGGAAACCAGAATTTTCATAGCTCCTGATGATGAGAAAATGCAGGGGGGGGTTCAGTGGGCAGCAGCAGAGAAGAGCTGGCCAAAGTGCCCCAGACTGTCCTGGCACAGGGGCTGGGCAGTGGCCCAGCACCACCTGCAGAGCAGAGTCACCAGGGCCCCTGGGGGGCTCTGGCAGGGCTGGGCTCACCCGGCCTTGCTGGGTGTCCCAAAGCCCAGCGTGGGCAGCAGAGACAGGAGCCGTGCTGGATCTGCTCCCAAGCCTTGTTCCTCTTTAGCCTGGAGAATCACAGATGCCGTTCCCGTGGGTGGTGTGTCAGGCCTGGTTTGTGTTTGGGAGGTGTCCCCAGTGCTGTGAGGGTTCAGTTCCAGCTGTGACTGCTCTGCTCTTGCCCGCAGAGGGCGGGAGCCTGACGCCGGTGCGGGACGGGCCCTGCACGCCACGGCTGCGCTCCGTCAGCTCCTACGGCAACATCCGCGCCGTCACCACGGCCAGGAACCTCAACAAGTCCCTGCAGAACCTCAGCCTCAACGAGGAGTGTAAGGAACCCTTCCCACTGCTCCCGCTTCCCGTGCCCCTTGTGCCAGCCAGGAAACACCACGGGCAGGACAGGACGGGCTGGAACCAGAGCTTCAGCCCAAACTGTCCGGCTCCGAGGCTCGGATGAGGAGTCCCCTCATAATTAGTTGCAATTTTCTGGTCATTAGCATTGATTTTCTGAGTGTTTGGGGACTAAAAATGTGCCTTCCAGCTTCCAAGTATAAGTGGATTTTAACTCAGTCTTTTGCTTATTCTGTGTTTAATCACTCGGTATTAAAAAGGGGAATTGTGGCTTTGCCCCCTGGGTGAGGGGTTTCCTTCGCTGAGTGTGGCAGGATTTAGAAAAGGGCTGTTATCTGTTGTCTGGGTGAGAATTGTTCTCCTGCCAGTCCTCATTCCAGCATCTGCTGTTCTGTCCTGGCAGCTGGAAGCTCTGTGGCGTTCTCCCCTGGGAACCTGAGCACGAGCAGCAGTGCCAGCAGCACGCTGGGCAGCCCCGAGAACGAGGAGTACATCCTGTCCTTCGAGACCATCGACAAGATGAGAAGAGTCAGCTCCTACTCCTCCCTCAACTCCCTCATAGGTGAGCACAGCCCCTCCTGCCCTGGGTCCTGGCTCCAGCAGTTCTCTCCCTGTTGTGCGTGGCTGGGTCACCCCAGTGGAGGGATGGGAGTGGGAGCTGTTGGCTCCAGTTCTGAGCTTCACTGCAATCCTGTTAGGAACTCGGGCACAAAAATGTGGGGGCCACAACAGCTTTGCTTTAAACTACCTGAGGCTTTTTAAACAGTCTGAGCCATTTTGGCACCACATCACAGGCACCATGCAGAAGGACCTGGCTTTTGGAATGGCCTCCTTCCAGGGAAAGCAGCATGCACAGGGAAGTGCTGGGGGAAGTCTCTCGATTTCCTCTGTAATCAGTAAATGGGCCCATATTTTCACAAATCAGGGCAGAGAGAGCAACTCAGGGAGAAATCACCTGGGTGATAGAACTGCCTTGACCAAAGAAACATTTTCTCTGCTCTGTTTTCTAGGAGAATTAATGGTGATTTGGCTCTCTCGAGTTGAAAGATTCAAGGATTGTAATTACTGAGCCCCTGTGGCAGTTTAAAATCATGAGTTCATTAGGAACTTGATCAGTTAATTTGCTTTTGATTATCAGTAATGACATTGGATCTTCTGAAGCATGGCAGGGATGTTAGGAAATTCTCTCCATCTTGAGCTAGGACTTGAGTTTTCCCGTTCCCACTGGTGTCTGCTTGATGGCTGGTGTGTGTCTCACAAGAGCTGTGCAGCACAGCTGGAAAAGGCTCTGGAGAGGAGCTGGAGGTGGTGAGGGGAGCCTTGGAAAGAGAGAGCAGCTCTCCAAGGCATCCCTCATTCCTGTTCCATCAAAGAGCTCAGACCCAGCTGGAAACGCAGAGCTTAGAGAAGTGTTTAAAATTCATGACTCGCACAGAATCCCATTACCTCCCCATTTGCCTGCTGCAAGCCAGGCTTTTCTCATTCCTTCTGAAGCCTCCCCATCCTGCAGCCCTGTCTGCTGCTCCCCGAGGAGAGGAGCCACAGCCCCAGCCACCCCCACAGCTCTGCAGCCCGGGCTGACCCCGTTCCTCCGTGTCCTGACGTGCCCTGGGCTGCTGCAGGGGAGCTGGGGGAGCCCAGGGGGCAGAGACTTGAGACTGAGGGAATGCTCTGCTCTGCTCTGCTCTGCTCTGTCTTCTGGAAGAGGAGATGGGGCTCTGGCTCTCCAGTAACTCCTCTGCCAAGCATCTGAGACAGCCAGAGCAACAAAAAAGGTGTTTGGGGCCTGTGAGGAGGCTCCAAGTGAAGCAGAAATCTGGTCTGTAAGAGTGAAAGGAGAAATTTTCAGCCACAGTTTGTGTTCTGTGCTCTGCATTCCCTAAGCTGATTCACTGATCACAGAATTCTGAATGGTTTGGGTTGGGAGGGACCCTAAAGCCCATCCAGTGCCACCCCTTGCCATGGGCAGGGACACCTCCCACTGCCCCAGGGTGCTCCAAGCCTGTCCAAGCTGGCCTTGGACACTTCCAGGGATCCAGGAGCAGCCACAGCCTGCTGATGCTCAGGTCTTTGTTCCTCTCTGGCAGTTTCAGGAACTTGGTGTGTGAGAGATTGTTCTGGATCAGCCTCTGACTGGCACCATACAATGTACTTCTTCCCAAAAACTTGAGGAGAACCTCTCCATTCCTCCTTGTCCCATTTTACAAACAGTTCCTCAGCTACCTGTGGGCCAAATGTCCCCGTTATGGCTCCCCAAATGCAGCAGACACGCTCTCAGCGAGCTCGGTGTTCTCTGGCAGCTGCTCCTTGGCCACACAGGCCAGTACCAGGAGAGACATTTATTTCTGGCCCAGTTTTCCAGCTGGCAAGAGGCAGTTTGTGGTTAGTCAACAAAGACATCATTTTGGAGGGGAAGCTGAGCCTTGCTGCTTTTCCATACAGCCACTCATTAATCTTGGTGTCCTGGAAATGTTCAGTTTCAAGATAGGAAAAGGGATGGAATTAAGATGGGGGTTTGCATACCTCGAGGCAGATTATTCATATCCAAACTGCACGATGAAAGCCTTTGTCCTACAGAGAGCTTCGCTGGAAAGATTATCTTAAGGAGTGATCAAAGAAGGAGGAAAATAAATCTTGGAGCAATGAAATGCTGGGGAATTGTTGTGTTTTCCAGCAGGAGAGGCTGGGGGTGGAGAACTCTTTGCCATTTCCTAGGATCTGCCTCAGAGGTTGCTGCAGTGAGGGTGAGGAGAGCAGAGGTGGAGGTGGACAGTGAGGTGCAGGAGAGAGTCTGGGGGCAGGGGAGCCTCCTGCTCCCCTGTGTTAATGCACTGAGATAAAGGAGCTGGCAGCCAGCAGCGCTGGTGCCTGGGGCAGGCACAGCACCAAACCCCAGGGGTTTGCGTGGGGGTTGGCAGTGGGAATGTGCTGCTCACAGGGGATGTGTCCCCAGCGGTGACACCAGCTCTGGACAGGGACACCTGCTCTGAGACACCTCCCTCTAGTGAGCTGTGCTGGGGCTTGTGTGGAAGCACGGGGAGCTCCAGCTGTGTCGGGGAGCTCCAGCTGTGCCAGGGAGCCCCAGCTGTGCCGGGGAGCTCCAGCTGTGCCAGGAGGCTCCAGCTGTGCCAGGGAGCTCCAGCTGTGCCGGGCTGTGCCAGGGAGCTCCAGCTGTGCCAGGAGGCTCCAGCTGTACCAGGGAGCCCCAGCTGTGCCAGGGAGCTCCAGCTGTGCCAGGAGGCTCCAGCTGTACCAGGGAGCCCCAGCTGTGCCAGGGAGCTCCAGCTGTGCCGGGGAGCCCCAGCTGTGCCGGGGAGCCCCAGCTGTGCCGGGGAGCTCCAGCTGTGCCGGGGAGCTCCAGCTGTACCAGGGAGCCCCAGCTGTGCCGGGGAGCTCCAGCTGTGCCGGGGAGCTCCAGCTGTGCCGGGGAGCCCCAGCTGTGCCGGGGAGCTCCAGCTGTGCCGGGGAGCTCCAGCTGTACCAGGGAGCCCCAGCTGTGCCGGGGAGCTCCAGCTGTGCCGGGGAGCCCCAGCTGTGCCAGGGAGCCCCAGCTGTGTCGGGGAGCCCCAGCTGTGCCAAGGAGCCCCAGCTGTGCCGGGGAGCTCCAGCTGTGCCGGGGAGCTCCAGCTGTACCAGGGAGCCCCAGCTGTGCCGGGGAGCTCCAGCTGTGCCGGGGAGCTCCAGCTGTGCCGGGGAGCTCCAGCTGTGCCGGGGAGCTCCAGCTGTGCCGGGGAGCTCCAGCTGTGCCGGGGAGCCCCAGCTGTGCCGGGGAGCTCCAGCTGTGCCGGGGAGCTCCAGCTGTACCAGGGAGCCCCAGCTGTGCCGGGGAGCTCCAGCTGTGCCGGGGAGCTCCAGCTGTGCCAGGGAGCTCCAGCTGTGCCCCTGGAATTGCCCAGGGGTGGGAGTGAGCCCCTGCAGGGCCCCGGGAGGGCTCAGGTGTGCAGGGAGTGAGCTGTGCCTGCAGGGACCAGGCTGCTCCAAAGCAGAGCTCAGGGAGCTGCAGGGGTTTGGGGTCTCCCCGGGGTCCCTCCTGGCTAGAGGAGGGGTCTGTGCCGTGCACACTGACACTGCAGCTGTGCTTGGGCTGCTTTTGCTGTGGTGCTGGTGGGAAGTGGAGCTGCCCCATCTGTGCAGGTGGAGGCTGGAAATCAGTGCAGTGATTTTTACAGGGGATTGGAAACAAACCCTGTCCCAGCCTGGCAAATCAAAGGGAGTAAATGAAGCCATCAGCAGTGGGGTTTGCATCCACTTTGGCTCTCCCTGGAGCTGCTGGAGCCCGGCCCATCCTCGGGGCTCACAGGTGAACCCCACGTGTGCAGGGAAAATCAAACTCTGGGGAAAGGCAATTTATTTTTGACATTCTTAGCAGAGAGGGATCATTTTGTAAACATGAATCCACGCTGCAAGGTGCACTGAACTGGCTGGGAGTCGGTGTGACTAATTACAGAGCTGTCTGCTTCCATTAGTGCCCGGGCCCTGCTCGGCTCCTGGTTTCATCTTGGGGACAGCTGGGCCCTGGAGTGAAATGGAGCTGCTGCTCTGCTGCCACCTCTGCTGCTGTCCTTACCCTGGGGACTGGGGCTGGGGATGTGACAGGGAGCTGGGTCACAGTGTCACTGCTGCACTGACAGTGGGGCGGTGGCAGCAGGAAGGAGCAGCCTTGGGAGCACCAGCCCTGAGCCCCAGGTGCCTTTGTAGAACCTCCCTGTGTTCTCCTCAAAGGCTGCCACTGGAGAGGTGAGGTTCTTCTCTTTGAGAGATTCTCTACAAAGGCTGTGAAGGGGGAATTGCACTGGCACAGTTCTGCTTAAAATTTGGTTTTTCCCTGACACTTAGATGTATAAAAAATGTTGTTGGGTTTCTTTCTCCGTGATCGAGGTGGTTACCAGAGCCCCTGGGAAATCAGCTGGGTGCCCCCCTCACTCGTCCTTCTCTCCCTTTTACTCTCTTTCAAGGGCTTTAAAGAGCTGAAGGCATCCAGATTTCCCACCGGCCCTTATGTAACAGGCTGGAGTGTGGGAGGCAGAGCTCTGGGCACAGCTCTGGGCACACCTCAGACATTACCTGGCTGCTGCTTCACCAGCTGAGCCTCTTTTCCTCCCACACCTTGTAGCACTTTGCCTCTCTCCCTTCTTGTTCTTTATCCTTCCCCCTCCAGTTTTGCTTTCATTGGTAATAGAAGCTTCCAGGATTTAACATTGTTATCTGTTTACAGCCTTTGCAATTTTACAGCATTATATAAATATTAGACAATATTACATAAATATATGTTTACAGCCTTATAACAATTTACATTGTTAGAGGTTTTACAGCCTTGCCAGTGCCTAAAGGGGCTCCAAGAGGACTGGAGACGGGATTTACACAGGGGCTTTGCACTGCCACAGGGCAGGGTGACATGGTCACCCCCAGCACAGGAACAGCTCGCTCCACGTGGTCCCTTCAGAAACACCAGTGAGATTCCCAGGTGCAGATTTAAGCAGACATCACTTGGAACATCCTTTGGATGCCAGGAGAGAGGGAGGAGCTGGGGTGTGGGAGCTGCCTTGGCCCTTTGCAGAGTGTTTGTCACAGTGTGGGCACTTGGGGCAGGGGAAGGTTCCCCCTTCAGAGCAGCAGGGCAGGCTCCTGTTGCTGCCCTCAGCCAGTGCTCAGAGCTGCTCTGTGCCAGGCTGCTCTGTGCCAGCCTGCTCTGTGCCACCCTGCTCTGTGCCAGGCTGCTCTGCTGTGGAGGATCAGGTTCAGCTCTGCCAGGTGAGGAGCTGCTTGGTGACCACGGGGCCCTCTTCTCCCAACTTTATATTTAGATGGCTCCAGAAACACGGGAGGGAAAGCAGTAACAGCTTGATCTGTCATTTAGCACTGATTGTGACTCATCTGAAATCTCTATTTTAGCTCCTTTTTGTTGTTAGTACAACCACTTTAACATTGTCCAAATGGCTCCACTCCCAGCCGGGGCGTTGCACGATCAGACACCGGCAGGGCTCGGAGGCTGAGGAACAAATTCTCGCCCAAAAGCAGCAAAATAAAATGTTCACGGAATTTTGTCAGTTGTTGCAAATGCTTATTAATTTGATTTGTACTTTGAATCTGTCAGTCCCTTCTGCTGAAATACCAAACAGCTGATCTGCTCATTAAATAACAAATTGGAGGAATTGATACAAATGTCAATAGGAAAGACTGAGTTGGACTCGCTGCTTCCTGAGGGCTCAACTCCTAAAGCTTTGCTTTAAACATTCAGTAAACTTGTGGAGTGTACAAACCCCTGAACAATTCAATACAAATCACCACAACAGTATCAGGCAGTGACTGTGGGTTTATACCGTTAAGTATTTCAGCTCAGGATACCCAGACATGATCCACTTGGCCTCTCCAGGTGATTTGCTTCAGGAGCCTGCAAAAGCAGGAGTTGGACGGGAGATGATTTAGGGAGTCTTTACTTTGCTTCCTCCACTTTGGTTTCACAAACTCTTGCAGAGTTCACAGACAGGCAAAAGGGAGACAAAATGCCCATGTGGGATGTTTTTGAGCTCCTCTCTTGATGTTCCCTGAGATGTCATTGCGTTGTTTGGAGTTCTAATGAATTTTCTCACATCAGATCAAAGAACTGGAGTTGATGGATTGTCATGTGCTGCAGGGCTTTGGGGTTTGTTGTGTTTTTTATTATTCTAGGTGTGAGTTTCAACAGTGTTTATACCCAAATTTGGAGAGTGCTCCTTCACCTGGCTGCCGACCCCTATCCCGACGTGTCCGACCTGGCCATGAAGGTCCTCAACAGCATTGCCTACAAGGTATGTGCCTGTCCCTGCTCACTGTGCCTGCCCGTGTTTGGATGTGGATCTCTCCATGCTTAGGCAAGGCTTAGGCAGACTGACCTGGATGGGTCTGTTGGAGTGCTCTGCCCTTTGCAGAAGGAGCTTTTAATGCTTCACCATGGTAAAATCTGCTCTGAACTCTTGCTCAGGTAAAATGAATAAATGGGGGAGGGCCTGGGGTTGTTGTAGGGTATAAATTAGGTGCAGATCTCGGACAGTAGGTCTGGTTTAGAAGTCTACTTGTCTAGATCAGTCCCTGGGATAAACCTTAAGTATCCTTCATTAAATTATCCGTTTGCAAACTGATTTAGATAATGCAAGTGGGACTGGCGTGCAGACTGAAGCCACAACGGCTCTCCAACCCAGGTGAACTAGTACATGTGAGTCAGCATGCAGACCCCTGCCACTCCTCACCCCAGCCCAGGCTGGGTGCCTAAACCTCCATCCTCATCCCATCTCATCCTGGGGGTGACAAGATGTCCCTGCAGGTGCCACCCTGGGCCAGCACCTTGCCCCAGCCCAGGCCAGGCCACCCCAGGACATCTTCTCACCCCGTGCCTCCCCTGGCTGGGCACAGAAAGCTCCGTTGAACCTTTCTGGCCACTCGAGCATCCAGACCATGAGCCATTGCAATGGGAACTCTCTTACTGGGCCTTTCCAGGGAACAGTGCAGACCCTCAGCCTGAAGCTGCAGTAAGAGATGCCAGCACTGTGCACTGCCATCTTAATGCCTCAGAGATCTCTGCTTTGAAATCACATTTTCTCTTGAGACTATAGTTACTGACTTGAACTCTGATTTGTTTGAAGTGCACGTGCCAGTGAGTGGTAAGGGCTGGGTTTGGGACAGAGAATTCTCTTGGCAGTGGGGACAGCAAGCTCAGCCCTTCCCTGGCGAGACAGGGGTACAACAAATGACAGGCTGGAGATGCCAAACGAGGGGAAGAAGGAAAGGAGAAGGTGGAAGATTTCCCTCTCTTTGCTCTAGGTGCATGAAACTATTTCAGTTCTGTGTTTGGAAGGCTTTTTGCAAGGTGAAATGTTGCTCCTGCTATGAAAAGGGATATAAAGAGGAACCAGATCTGCTTTTCCTGACCGAAATGTGTTTTCAGGAGTTGCTCCCTGGCCAGTGGAGATCTCCGGTATCAGTGCTGATATCGATGCTGCTGTGCCAGCAGGAGCTGTGGTCATTCCGTTGCCATATCCCTAGGGAATGCTGCACTGAGGGGCAGTTCTGTGTTACTCTAACGAGTCTGGGGTGGCTGTGCTGGTGCTGAGTCCCACAGCTCGGTGACGGGTGTGACGCTGCACGGCTGGGCCAGCTGCTCTGCCCCTGCTTCCTAAGGCAGCGCTCTTCCAACAGGCTTGGAAACAGGAAGCATTCCCACGGGCAAGGACTTTCATCTGGGGATGCTTCAGCGAACAAAACTGATTTGTTCCTCTCTGCCTTAGCCCTGAGAGCCGTCAGGAGCGTTCAGTACTGGCTTGGTGCCGCGCTGGGGCGGCTGCTGCGCATGCCGGGGGCTTTGCTTTGGCCAGGACCACCTGCCTTGGGTGGCTTCTAATGAAACCCGACCCCCAAACACAGAGCAGCCAGGCTGAGCTGCCCCCCAGGGGTGTTCAGGCTGCTCTGAACTGCTCTGGCTCTGCCCCACGGGGGTGTTCAGGCTCGGGTGCTGCTCTGGCTCTGCCCCACGGGGGTGTTCAGGCTCGGGTGCTGCTCTGGCTCTGCTGTGAGCGGTGCTGCGGGACCGCGCCGGGCTCGGGGCTCTGCTGGGAGCTCAGGCAGGAGCTGCCCCGTGTCCAGTGCAAATCAGTGACAATCAAAGCTTTGGTAGCTGTGCCCTGAGACCTTTCCCTCGTGCTGATGGAGCCTGTGGGATGTAGAAGGGAGGGCTGGACGTGGGCACCGCTCCTCCCCAGGGTGTGCAAGCACTGCCCGCTCGGGGGTTGAATTTTACCAGTGAATGCAAACAAAAATTGTTCTGCTTAAAGAAAAATACTGCCTCAGGTGATGTCAAACTCTTGAATGTTCCAGGGGTTTAATATTTTGGTTTAATTACTGTAAAATTGAGGGAAAGAGAGGCTTCATTTTGGAGCTGGGCCAGCTGAGGTTTTCTTCCACTGGCACAGCTGAGCAGAGCACTGCGGTCTGGGGGCTCTGGCTGGGGCTGGGGGCTTCAGTGGGAGCAGCTGGGCAAACCATCCATGGGCTTCCACAGCTGGAGAGTGGTGAGGGACTAAATATTGCAGAACCATGGAATAGGAGACATCCCAAAGCCCCTGGACATGTTCCTGTGTCACTGCTGTGGGTGGCCCTGCCTTGGCAGGGGGGTTGACCTGGGTGATCTCCAGAGGTCCCTCCCATCCCCTGTCCTGTGATTCTGTGGTTGTTGTTACCAAACGAGACCAGAGTGTCCTGCTGGGGTTTTTACTGGAGCCAGGCTGTGGATCTGTTTCTCCAGAAGGGCTCCAGGCTCTGGGGCTGTGCTGCCTGTAAGCAGCCGGTGTGTGGGCTGCCAGGCTGCCTTCCTGCAGGGATCTGGGCTGCCCAGGCTGCCTTCCTGCAGGGATCTGGGCTGCCCAGATGTGCAGCCTTCCTGCAGGGATCTGGGCTGCCCAGGCTGCAGCCTTCCTGCAGGGATCTGGGCTGCCAGGCTGCCTTCCTGCAGGGATCTGGGCTGCCAGGCTGCCTCCCTGCAGGGATCTGGGCTGCCAGGCTGCAGCCTTCCTGCAGGGATCTGGGCTGCCCAGATGTGCAGCCTTCCTGCAGGGATCTGGGCTGCCAGGCTGCCTTCCTGCAGGGATCTGGGCTGCCCTGGCAGCCTTCCTGCAGGGATCTGGGCTGCCCAGATGTGCAGCCTTCCTGCAGGGATCTGGGCTGCCCAGATGTGCAGCCTTCCTGCAGGGATCTGGGCTGCCCAGGGGTGCAGCCTTCCTGCAGGGATCTGGGCTGGGTTGTTCCCTGGGCTCGTCAGGCACTGCTGAGCCTCACCCAGGCTGCGGCTGCCTTGGGATTTATGTTTATGATGCAGGTGGGAATGGTGCAGTTCTCCTTCCCGGCCTGAGCCTTGGAAAACGCCCAGACCTGCTTTATGTGAGCACCAAAACAAACAGCAGGGACCCAGGGCTCAGTGTTGGCCTCTAGAGACTTCCTGAAATCAAAGTTTTGAGAGGGAACTTTGCTTCAGCCCAGGTTGCTTTGTCCAGGTGTTTTTAACAGAAGGCTTGAGGCAGAGTCACAGAATTATTTAGGCTGGGAAGGCCCTCTGAGCCCATCCAGTCCAACCATTCCCCCAGCACTGCCAAGGCCACCGCTGAGCCATGTCCCCAAGTGCCACATCCCCAGGGCTGTTAAATCCCCCCAGGGATGGGGACTCCAGCACTGCCCTGGGCAGCTGGGCCAGGGCTGCACAGCCCTTTTAGAGAAGGAATTTTCCCCAATACCCAACCTAAACCTCCCCTGGCACAACTTGAGGCTATTTCCTCTTGTCCTGTTGTCCCCTGGGAGCAGAGCCCGAGCCCCCTGGCTGTCCCCTCCTGTGCAGAGCCACAGGGTCCCCCCTGAGCCTCCTTTCCTCCAGGCTCAGGATGTGCTTTATGATTTATGGTCGTGGTGGGAGCTGCAGGACTCAGTCAGGAGCTGTGAGGGAAAGGCTGGTGGCTGTGGGGAGCCCTGGACAGCTTTGGGGACCCCGGGCTGTCCCCTGCCCTGTGTTTGGGCTGCTGGGGCAGGCGCTGGCTCTGCTCAGGGTTTCTCAGGGCTATCTTCCTGGGTGAGTGTTCCTGCCTAGGGCAGCAGTGAAAGCAGCCGGTGCTGGGGGCAGCCCGGGGGCTTTGCTGTGCCCCCAGCCCATGGAGAGCTCCCTGCCTGCCCCGGGCTGGCCGTGCCAGGGCCGTGCCAGCTGCTCAGGCTCCCTCTTCTCCCCAGGCCACGGTCAACGCTCGCCCCCAGCGCATCCTGGACACGTCCTCGCTGACCCAGTCGGCCCCTGCCAGCCCCACCAACAAGGGCATGCACATCCACCAAGTGGGGTAAGTCCAGCCCGGCCTTCCAGCACCTTCTGTGGGAGGGGTGGGTGCTCCCTGCCCAGCCCCAGCCCGGGGAGCTGCCCCAGGGACAGGGAACACCTGTGTGTCAGCAGGGCTGAGGTGTGCAGGAAGGAAAGCTCTGGGAAAAGGTGGGGAGCTTCCTCCTGTTTCCCTTTAGGGCCAAGGGTAACAAGCCCTCTCACAGTGAGCTGAAAGAAAGAGCTGACTTGGGCTGCTTTTACCTTCCCTGAGCTGTGCCTGCTGCACTTGGAGCTGATAAAAGCTGGGTTAACTGATGGACATCACACCCTGCCTGAGCTGCAGGGAAACAGAGTTCTGTGGGCAGAGCTGGGGGCTGAAAATGGGATTATTTCCCAAAACTCCTCTCCAAGAGAAAACACCACACGTTAGATGTGCTGGTCCCATAACCAGTGTGCACCAGTCAGATTCCAAGTGGGAACAGAGGGCCCAGTTTAAATTCAAATGCTTTGAAGCTTCAGTCCCCCCATGGAAGTGCAGCCCCTGGTCAGGGTGACTTGGGTCAGGCATCACAGATTCCCAGAACATCAAGGTTCATCCCCTCAGTGTGGAGCTGGCACAGTCAGAGTTCACTCTTGGTTTGGGGTTGGCCTTTGGAGGGGGCGTGGGAATTGTGATGTTTCTGCAGAGAAGGCACCACAAATCCTGTGAGAAAGAAACAAAGTGAAAATAACACAGGACACATGCAAATCTCGTGTGCAGTGACCCCTCCGTTCTGTCCCCAGGGGGTCACCTCCAACCACGAGCACAAGCAGCTCCAGCCTGACCAACGAGGTGCCCAAGCAGCCGGTGAGCCGCGACCTGGCGTCCGTGCGCCCCAGCGTCACCAACGTGGGCGTGCAGTACACCCCCCACTCCCACCAGTTCCCCAGGACAAGGAAAATGTTTGACAAAGGCCCAGAGCAGGTAAGGAGCTTTCCCTGCCAGCTCTGGCAGCTTCTGCCCACTGGGGTTTGTCCCACTTTCTGTCGGTTGTGGTTTATTTCTGTGCATCCCTCGTTTGCTTCCAGCTGCTGCCAATGCAGATTGGCTGCCTCTAACCAGCCAAATAAAAATTGATTAATTTATTTTCTTCAGGATAAATTGTGTTTTACAGCTTTTGATAGGGCATTATTCACTTCTGCCACTAAGCAATGTGTCTAATCAGAGCCTGTGGCTTACTCTTGTGTAAACATTTGTGTGTCTGAGTGGCAGCCCAGAGTGAGGCCCTGACCCTGGGGCTGCTCTCCAGCCCTGCCAGAGCAGGGACAGGGGGCAGCTGCCATCACAAGGACAAAAAGTGCTGCAGCCCCAGCAGCAGCAACCCCTTCCCTTCTCTGGGGCTTGGCAGCAGCAGCCTGGGTGGTGTTTCTGAAAGCCTGGCTGGAACCTGAGGGAATGGAGCAGCTTTTCCCTTTTCCCCTGGGGTGTCCTGTGCTGTGTGGCAGACACTCATCCAGGCACTCATCCACATCCATTGGCACGAGCTGTGCCTGCATCCTGAGTCATCCTCGCTGCTCCCCTCACCACATCCTTGGGAGCCTGTGACACAGCTCCTCCTGGGACCTCCCTGAGGTGCCGTGGGGCTGCTGCAGCCTGGATCCCTGATCCCTGACCCCAGATCCCAGATTCCAGATCTCTGATCCCTGCAGCTGAGGGAACGTGCACCTTCCCAAGGAACGTGCACCTTCCCAAGGAACAACCCTGGCGCCTGATCCCAAAGCCGGGAGCACAGAGTTCCTGTCCTATTGGAGCTTGTGGTGCCTGGCTGGGGCGGTGTGGGTGTCCCTGGGGGTGTCCTGGGGGTGTCCCTGGGGTGTCCCCGGGGTGTCCCTGCCCTGCAGGGTGACCCTGTCCCCTCCCCACAGACAGCGGACGATGCTGACGATGCCGTGGGACACAAGAGCTTCATCTCGGCCGCGGTGCAGACGGGCTTCTGCGACTGGAGCGCCAAGTACTTCGCCCAGCCCGTCATGAAGGTAACCCTGGGGGCTGTGCCAGCCCTGCCCGCCCTCCCTGCCTTTCCCTGCCACCTGGGGAGGCAAAGGAATGGATTTCCTTACCCCGTGCTGCCCCGGGGACTGCGGGTAAAGTCAGGAAGAGAGAAGTGACCAGAGGGAGCAGAAGGGTCAGGGAGGGTGGGACAGACACAGCCCGGGGGAAAGCTCAGCTCCCCATGGAGCACAATCCACAAAAAATGTAGGAATGAGGAGAGGCTCCGTGCCCAGATCCCCTGGTTTGGCCTGGTTGCACTGCAGAGTTGTTCTGTCTGAAATGTTGTGGTTTTTCTGCATATAGAAAATTGCATTATAGCTAAAATGAATTGGGTTTTTAAATAAATAAATAGAAGGCTCTTTTCCCCAGAAAGGGCAGTGACAGGCTGGAGAAAGAGAGATGCTGTTTTCTTTCTGACATTTCATCTGAGTCTCCTGGTAAAAGAGACAGGGAAGTGGAGGGGGGAGGCTGCCCTGGGGAGCTGCAGTGGCAGCAGGACAGATCCTCTGCCCCGCTGTCCTCAGGGGGGATTTGGGAGCTGCTGTCCTTCCAGCACACACCCCTTCAGCTTACAGAGGAGAAAGGGAGAGTGCCTGGATGCCCACGAGTGCCTGGGGGAAGCTTGGGGAGAATTACTGTTGTTTAAAGTTTAAGAAAGTGTTGTGTAATACCAAAGAAAAATATAATTTTGGTAATGACAAATTTGCATCCAGGTCTCTTCAGAAGTGATTTGTTTGGGTAACTAAGTTGTCTCTGTGTGAAGTGAGAGACAAACTGAAACCTTGTTCCAGGAAAACCTCAAACCAGACCTCTTAAGAGATGGGTAAAGGTATCAGTGACTGGAAAGAGAAGCTATCAAATTCCCAGAATGTTTTAGCTGTTAAATTCCCAGAATGTTTTAGGCAAAGCTCAGGTTTCAGGTCTAAGTATGAAACAGGACGAGCAGTAAATCTCCCTCATTAGAGGCAGCTTGCAGGTGCTCTGGGAGTCTCAGGGAGCCCAAAGGTGTCAGGATTTGAGCTCAGTCTCCTGGAGGGGTTGCCTTGCCCGGCAGGGACAATGCCCAGGCTCCATTAACGCCTCTCCACAGCGGATGTTTGTGTCCCAGCTCTGCTGCTGAGCTCGTGGTAATGAGGAAATTGTGGTTTTAGTGTGGTTTTAGTGCTGCCTCAGCTGGGAGCTGGGGCTGAGCCATCTTCCCCACACTCCTGGAATGTTCAGGTGCCAGGGTGAGGTAATTGCCTGAGTTTAAGGATATCAGAACAGGGCAGGCTCTTGATTTCCAGAGGGAATCACCAGGGAAACATTGCCTGAAACTTCCTCAGCTGCTGTGAAATTCCCTTTCTGCTGAAGCTGCCCAGTGATTCCTTAGGGCACATCTGGGATGTGGGGCTGGGCTGCCTGGCCAGGCCTCCACCAGGGCTTTTTCTCCTCAAGATGAGCTTCAGTGCCTTCATTCAAGCCCAGACCAGAGCACAAGAGGAGGAAGATGATGTTTGAGCTCTTAGTTCTTATTAAAATCATTTGTCTGCTCCCTAGGAAAATCTCTTCCCAGGGAAGAGGGGGGTCTTATTAATAAAATAAATCAGAGTAGGCAGCCAGGCACGGGCAGGGGCAATGGGGAGCTCTGTGGGGGAATGGCTCTACTACTACTTCCTGCATATAAAATAGATTAAATTGCTCTATGGGGGGCAATAAAAAACGTGGAGCATTCCTGTACTTCTGTAATTCACAGGAGCCAGGGAGGGGAGGCATGGAAAGGAGGTTCTGCAGCCCAGGGTGCCCCGTGGCTCCCAGGGAGCAGGAGCAGGGCACAGCCCTAGCTCTGGCAGGAGCTCCCTGAGCCTCTGGGGCTGGGAACTGCCCCTGCCTGGGGCTGAGCAGGGACCATGAGCTGTCCTCAGCAGCCGTGGGTGAAGCTGGGACACAACCAAATCTGTGTTTGCTAATCACACCAGGCAGAGAATTGATTTCCCTGTTACTTGTGCAAAGCAGCTTTGAAAGGCCAAGGAGAGGGAGTTTTCTGCAGGTGTTATCCTGTCCTAACAGGGAGTTCTGGTGACTTTGGGGTTGGACTGTGTGTGCCAGGGACAGGGAGGGAGCTCTGGGAGAACTTTCTCTGAGCTTTCTTGGCTGGAAGTCAGGACTGACAGCTCGGGTGCTGCCTGAGTTTCCATGGAGCCCCTGTTCTGCAGTCCCTGTTCCTGCAGCAGCAGGGAACAGTCCTGGCTGGTGGCTGCTGCCTTTTGGGAGCTTCAGCCTCATGAAAAAGGCAAAGAGTGAAGTGTACCAAGTACTGATGGAAAAATGACATTGATGCTTAATTCCAGCCGTTCTTTTGGAGCTGCTCCCTGCCTTCATAAACAGGGAAAGACAAGGCAACTGTTCCTGTAATGAATAAACATAAAATGACTGTGAGTGCATCTTAGTCATTTTTAATTTATGGATTTAGTTTTGCTTCATGGACCTTGCCCTGAGAATGCTTTCACTGGAAAGACTGAGGGATTAATTTCCAGTGTAAATCAGGGGCTCCGTTTCAAGCCATCATTGCAGGTTTGATTTATTGATTATCTAATCAAATAAACGGAGAAAGAAAACGCTGCACTGTAAATTCTCCGTGTGCCAGGAAAAGCAGGTCCCTGCCTCTGATCCCTGCAGAAGCTTTTCCTCTTCCTGCAGTCCCTGGTGGCTCAGGGCTGTTCTGGGAGCCACGGGGCGCAGGAAAGCCTCAGTGCCAGCTGTCAGGAAGTCCTGAGTCAAGGAGAGAGGGAGCCAGCATCTGTTACTGCCAGGGCTGGCAGAACATGCAGGCAGGAGCGGGGAAGGATCCTGGAAGGTGAGAATTACATAAGCAGCCCTTCCTGATAAATCCCTGCCGGAGCTGCTCGGCCCTGGGATGAAGTCCTGGGAGAGGAGAGAGATCCTGCAACTGCTGCAGGAACGGTGACCAGGGAGAGCTGGATTTACCTCTGGAGCTTGTGCCCGGTGCCCCCTGCTCCCCCTGGCACCCACTGCCACGGGGGGAGAGAGAGACCCAGGGCAGGGAGGGAGAGCTCTGCTGGGGGGTTCAGCTGCTCCCTGCTCCCTGGCTGGGACAGCCTTTACCTGCGTGTTCTGACTCTGCCCTGGTGGTCCAAGGCCTCTTCCCTGGCCTTTCTTTAATTTATTCCCAGAGAAGCTGGATTTTCATTAAGGTGTAGGTGTTATCTCTCCCCTCTCAAATTCCTTTGATGTATTTTAGGTGAGGTTTGTTTATTGCTTTTCATTAGGGGTCGTTTGTCATTGCCTATCTAATAGGTGTTGTGCTGAAATAAAGTGCTTTTTTCTTTGCCAGGAGGAAAGGTGGAGGGTGGGCTTCTTATTTATTTATTTTACAGGAGCAGAAGTCCAAGTCAGTAACAGCTGTTTTCTAAAGGATAACGTGGTTGGAAGGCAGTGTTTGTAATAGTGACAGATGATTTAAGGACTTTCTCATTCAGGGAAAACAGGGTTTGTTTGTGGGAATTTGTCTTCCTTCTCCAAGGGTAACTCCTTTGGAATAACCAGCATGAAAGGAAGCTGGATCAGGACCCTGTAGCTCAGCTCCTTCATTGGTCCAAGGGTGGTTCTGGAGCAGGGGAGCCTTGGGTAATTGCTTAAATATGAAGAACACCCCATACATAGCTCCTGCCATGGTTTGGGGTGAGATCTTGTGAGTTTATTCCTTCTGAGCCTGTGTTCTGGATGAGGGTGGGCGTGCCCATGGTGGGAGCAGCACTGGGGCTGCCCTGGCCTCGTGCCTGGAGCACAGCTTTTGTAGGGGAGCCCTGGAGTGCTGAAACCTGGCCTGTGGGTGTGAATAAATACCATCAAATGGCTCAGAGTGCTTGTGACTGCAGGGCACTCTCCAGTTTTGGAGGGAATTCTGTGTGTGATCAAAGCCAGGTGGCACAGGGGCACCAGAGCAGGGAACCAGAACAGGGCTGTTCCTGGTGAATGGGGTGGGAACCTGAACATCCCAGGGATTTGGGAGTGTAGCCATGCCCTGCTCGGCCAGCAGCCCCTGATTAGCAGGAAGAGAAGGAATTCAGTGTGTTCTGAGCTGGCTGCAGCAGGGCTGTGCTCCCTCTTTGATCCCGGGGTTGCTATGTGAGGCTTCCCAGCCGAGGAGAGTTAAGAGAGAAATCAGTGCTGTGCTGAGATCACGCCTGCAGTGCTCAGAGGGGACAGGCACGGGCACTGTGGCATCCCTCAGCAAACTCTGCCCTGTGGGGTCACTGTCTGTGTGTGTGTTCCTGTCCTGGCAGATCCCCGAGGAGCACGACCTGGAGAGCCAAATCCGCAAGGAGCGCGAGTGGCGCTTCCTGCGCAACGCCCGCGTCAGGAAACAGGCGCAGAAGATCATCCAGAAGGGTGAGAGCTTCCCCTGCCCAGGCTGCCTGTAACCCAATCAGCCGTGTCCCAATTAGTGATGGCCCCGTGCAGCCCCTGGTGCCTGTTCCCTGCTGCTGCTGCAGGTGCTGCCCTGCTGCTCCCCCACTCTGCTCTCAGCTTTGAGGCACTCGGGTTCTGCTCTGAGGGGTGAAGGGGGATGCTGAAGGGTTAAATCCAGAGCTGCAGGCTCAGGCTTTGATGTGGGACAGACCATGGAGCTGCTGGACCTGTGTCCCCAGCCCGGGACACTCCTCAGGGATGTCTCTCACGTTCCCTGCTCTGCTGGCCTCTGTACGTGGTTGTTTACTCCTTGTATCCCACTTTATTTGGAATATTTGTACATGTGCTCTGTGCTCTCCCAAGGTGCCTCAGGTCCCTGCTGTGTCAGCAGGAGCTCCCAGGAACCTGGGAATCTTTAGGGCTCTCTGAGGCAGCTTTGGGCTGGAATTCTCTCAGCACAGGAATTTATTCCAATAAAGTGGAACCTAATGAAGCTTCCTGAGGAATTTGCATTCCTCAGTTTTTCCCTGCTATGTGCCCTGAGCAGCAGAGGCTGGGCAGCCACAGTTCCAGGAGCTCCTGGTGTCCTGCCCGAGGCAGGGAGGCCTTTGGAGGCACACAGGGCTGGCAGTCCCAGGGTGCTCAGGAAAAGTGCCCAGGGCTCAGCCCTGTCACCCGAGGCTGCTCCTGTGAGTGAGCCTGGAGCTTCGTGCCAGGAAACTGCAGAATATCATCAACCAGAGAAACAGAAATGATCCTGCAGCCCAGGAGATGGCCTGGGAGATCTGATGGAATACAAACAAGGGGATTTTTCATGCTTGCCTGGAGAAGTTAAATCTCTTTCGAGACAGTGTTCATATTTGGTGGCCTGACCTGAGTGACTGAAATGCCACTATTCATTAAAAAAATCATGATAACGTGAAATATTAAAAAGAATTAAAGCAGACTTACAAGCTTTTAATGAAAATTAGATTCAGTGGATGCATCCTAAAACAAACTGGGCTGAATGGATGTCTCCTGGGTTTAGGGGTTTGTGTGATGAATTCAGAGAGTGCCAAACCCCAGCAGTGTCAGGGGTCCCAACACTGCTTGTGAATAGCAAACTGCTCTGAGGACAGGATGGGAGAAGTCTTTAGCCATCATTTTAAGGTCTCTGTGGAAAATGAATTTTTCATTTGCAAATTAACCTAAAATTTCAGGGAACTGAAATGGAAGGTTAAATAAATAATCCACAAGCTACAGTGAAAAGCTGTATTTTAAATTGAAAAAAAAAAAAAGGCATTTTCATATTTTATATTTTGAAGAAATAGTGTTGGCTTTTCCCTCAACATGATCTGACATTTCCCTGGGTTTGGCTGGGCTTGTTCTCTTTGCTTGCCAGTGTGAAGGATGAGGGATTTGTCACCACAGTTCTTGGTTTGTACCTCAAGACCTGAGACAGCTGCAGTGGGGTCTGAGAATCTTAAAATTTAAAGAAATTTGAATCAGCAGGAAGTGAGACTTCAAGTACAGTTTTATCTTTCCTCACAAATGAATTATCTTTGATTACCTGTCAAAATACTTGTGAAAGCAATATGACCTACTTTGATTTAAAAAGGAATTTAGCTGCATTTTTCATTTGACAAGGAAACAAATATATTTTAATATAAATTATCAGCAAAGCAGAGATTTTCTTCTTCTGACACTTATGTGGTTTCTTTGGTTTTACTGCAAGAAGATTGTGATGGTTACTGCTGCATACATGTAGAAAGATGAACACTGCCTTGCAGTGAGAGAGTGATGGCTGATTAGTAACATTTTAATCAAAAAGTCTGCAAAATGAGCTGGGCACCAGCTCAGTGCTGGGATGCTGAGGAGCTGGAGGTGTGCTGAGCACAGGTTGTTAGCTTGGAGTGGGAAAGCTGAGGAGGAAGAGGAAAGGCACCCACAGTGTGGCTGACACTGCACACGAGCCTGTGTTTGATACTGGTAACTCAGCCAAGAGGCCACTGAAATTAGAAAATGTTAATATTCTTAAAACTCTTGGAAGGAGGGAAGGGCTGGGGGTGTCCTGGTGAGAGCTGGGGCAGGGGTGACCTGTGGCCCTGGGAAGCTGGGGCTGCCCTGGGGACACTCCCAGGTGTGAGCTGAGCTGGCTGCTGTCCCCAGGGACACTCCCAGGTGTGAGCTGAGCTGGCTGCTGTCCCCAGAGACACTCCCAGGTGTGAGCTGAGCTGGCTGCTGTCCCCACAGGCATTTCCAGGCTGGACGATCAGATCTTCCTCAACAGGAACCCGGGCGTGCCCTCTGTGGTGAAGTTCCACCCCTTCACCCCCTGCATCGCCGTGGCCGACAAGGACAGCATCTGGTGAGGGCTGGGGACCCAGGGCACAGCAGGGACAGCATCTGGTGAGGGCTGGGGACCCAGGGCACAGCAGGGACAGCATCTGGTGAGGGCTGGGGACCCAGGGCACAGCAGGGACAGCATCTGGTGAGGGCTGGGGACCCAGGGCACAGCAGGGACAGCATCTGGTGAGGGCTGGGGACCCAGGGCACAGCAGGGACAGCATCTGGTGAGGGCTGGGGACCCGGGGCACAGCAGGGACAGCTGGCCCTTTGTCCTGGCTCTCTCTCAGCAGGTGGAGGTGTTGAAATCCTGCCCTGGCAGGGTGGGCAGGCCCTGGCACAGGTGCCCAGAGCAGCTGTGGCTGCCCCTGGATCCCTGGCAGTGTCCCAGGTTGGGCAGGGCCTGGAGCAGCCTGGGACAGTGGCAGGTGTCCCTGCCATGGCAGGGGTGGCACTGGGTGGGCTCTGAGGTTGTTGCAGCCCAAACCATTCCAGAGTTCCATGACACGTTATTAATCAAACGATGCCAAACTCCAAAGGAGAAATCCCAAATCTGGTAACCAGTGCATCTCTTCACAGCTTGCACAGAGAGCTGAAAACTGACGGGCTGTTTCTTCCTCCCACAGTTTTTGGGACTGGGAGAAAGGGGAAAAGCTGGATTATTTCCACAACGGGAACCCTCGGTACACGCGGATCACAGCCATGGAGTACCTGAACGGGCAGGACTGCTCCCTGCTGCTCACTGCCACAGGTGAGGGACACTGTGCCACCCTGGGGCCCTGGCACTGTGCCAGTCCAGCTGAGTTCCTCTGGACCTGCTTCTCTCCCCTCCATGGGCTGTCCCAGCCTGGCTCTTCCCTCCCTGCCCTCACGTGCCTGCTCCCAGCTCGGGGCCATTTCCAGGATCAAACCTGCAAGTTCTTCCTGGCAGCACTGAGAGCTCTCAAGGAGGTGCTGCAAAGACTTTCCAAGGACTGACCAGTCCCACACTTGCTGCAGCCGTTCCCATCTGAGTCTTTGCTTGGTTGTGCTCACCCCTCCTGTGGCACACCCGGGACAAGGTGATTTTAGTGGTTAAAGCTGCTGTGCAGAGCTGAAATTGTGCAGCAACCAAAACAGAGGAGCTCCAGTTCTGTTCCTTGTGCTGTGCTCCTGTGGAGCAGGCAGGGCTCAGCCTCACACCAAACCTGTCTGAGTTTCTCTGCTGTCCTCGTCTCACCTGAGCTGCTCTCCAGCTGCATTGAGAGGAGGAGACCTTGCCCAGTCTCTGGTCTGTAAAGCTGTGAGTCAGATCTGCTCCTCTCCCAAGGAACCATTCCAAAGCTGGCACTCAGAGTGTTTTCAACAGCTTCTCCAGCTTCCTGCTCAACTGTGCAGGTTGGGTGTAATTAAGGGAGGGGGAAGGGGAGCTGAGAGAGCCTTTAGGACATATTTCTTTCAATTTATTGATTCTTAGCACAAAAATTTCACAGATGGGGAGCAAATTGAAAAAAATACACAGTGTTCTTGAAAGATTTGCTGCTGATGGGCTGGGCTTTGATGCTGCTGCTTCTGTGGGGCTGTTTTGTGTTGAGTGGGTACTTGTGTGGCCCTCGGCACCAATCCAGAGATGAATCCTGGAGAAAATGTCAAGGAAATGGAGAGAGATTGAATGTCAGGTGTTGTTCAAGGGAGGAGAAAAGCTCTTCCAGAACAGCTCCAGTAGAACAAAGCTTTAGGTTTCTTGCATGTAAATTAGAGAGGAAAAACAACTCCAACTAAAAGTGTTCAAGTGACACTCAGAGATCTGGGGTCTGTGTGACTTCAGTTCTGCCTCTCCTCTTCTTCCTCGTGCTCGAGGAGCTGCGGGAGCTGCACCAGCAGTGACTTTGCTTTGTGTTCTTTCTCTGTGCTCCCCAAGACGATGGTGCCATCAGAGTGTGGAAGAACTTTGCAGACCTGGAGAAGAACCCAGAGATGGTGACAGCCTGGCAGGGGCTGTCAGACATGCTGCCAAGCACACGAGGTGGGTCCTGCCGAGGTTTCTGGGGAGAAGGTGAAAATCAGCCTTTGTGCAGCTTTGCAGGTGGCACTCGTGACCTCCTTTAGCCCCAGCTCCAGTTTTGGCACTCGTTCTTCCCTGTTTATTGTGGGTCAGGAGGTGGCAGAGGAACTTGTGGTCTAAATCTGGCACGTGCAGAAGGGCAGCACAGTGAGACATCGGCCTGTGTGGAATGTTGGGAAAGCTGGGCAGAAAAGGGTGTAAAAAGGAGCATTGGCATCCAGCCACGCATGGGATGGAGCCAGAAAACCAGTTTGTGTAACCCTGAAATCTGTTTTAGGACATTACAGGAGGTTTCAGGATGTTAAAGGAGGGTTTAGGATATTACAGGAGGTTTTAGGGTGTTAAGGAGGTTTTACAGCATTCCAGGAGGTGGATGTTCCGTCCTTCCCAGACCTCATCAGGTGCTAATGCTCTAAGGACAGTTCTCTGTCCCTTGAATATTTCTAATGAGGGCTGCAGGTTTTTCTCTGTGTGCTGTGGTTCAATCAGCACTTTGTGGGATTGATGGAGGAAGTGCTGGATGAGGCTGCCCGTGCTGTGCAGGAGGTCGGATGAGATGACCATCATCATTCATCCTGACCTTAAAAGCTGACAGTTCTCATTTCTGAGCTGATGTGGTTCATCCCAGGAGCCTGACACAGCTCTTTCAGCTATTCATTGGATTTTCCTGGGGCTGCCTCGTGTGTGCTGTTCCTCCCTCCCTGTGTGGCTCAGGGAGCAGGAGCTGTGTCTGAGGCACTGCAGGCTCTGCCTCACCCAGGGCACTGCCCAGAGCTGAGGAGGAGCTGCTGGAAGTTCAGAGCCTGCTGTGCAAATGGCAGGACCTGCCCTTTCCAAGGTGGCAGCAGGGGCAGGAGGGGCTGCTGTGAGCAGGCAGGGCCTGGCTCTGCTCGGGGACAGCAAGCCCAGGAGCTGTGACAGGCTGCCCTTGGTGGTGTCACTCTGTAGCTCTGTGCACCAGCTTTCCTGGCTGCTGGTTGATGTTTCCCACCCCAGGATTCAGGATTTGGTTTCTTGGTGCTGGGAGTGCCCCGGGGCTGCCCTGGCTCTGGCCTTGGGCAGGGAGGGTGCTGGAATTCCCTCATCCCAGCCCCATTGTCCTGCCTCCCCTTCCACGTGCCCCGTGCCAGGGCAGAGCCCGTGCTGGTTGTGCCTCACTCTGGACAGGATTCAACACCCAGGAAGGATTTTCAGTGCCTGACACTGCAGAACAGGCTCAGAGAGCTCTGAGAGCTGGGTGGTTCCCTTTGCCAAAACAGGACTGGGGAAACTTTTAAATCTCTTCTCTTTAGGATTGGGGGTTTTTTTCCCCTTGGCTTTTTCTTTCCCTTGTGGACTGAAGCAGTCTGGGGCCTGTTTCCTTTGCCTTCCACCTTCCCAGCAGACTGGGCAGAAGAGAAGGACAGATCTTTGTGGAGAGAGAAATAAATGTAGCCACTTCAAAAGAGCCAAGTGGAGCAAGTCCCCGTGGAGATGAGAGTCTTCAGAGTCATCTGCTGCCAAGACCACAGCTGTGGTCCAGCACTGCCTCAGAAAACTGAGGATGCATTTTGAACCTGCAGAGCTCAGGAGTTTTACTGGAGTTTGTTTGCTCCCACTATTGATTTCCTTCCCTCCTCTCCCAGCTTTTCCCCTGTGTCATAATGTCACACTCACCTCTGAACTGCTCTTGAGAACTGCCAGAACATGACGAGAACGTGACTTTCAGGGCCATTTTCCCACTTACAAAGGGAGAGAGGAATATGTAACACCTAAATACATCCTTGGGAAGCTCAAAAGGCAGCCCTGGGTTGTGTGAGATGGGCAGTGACACACGCAGGGGCTGCTGAGAGGGGCAGCAGCCAGGTCAGGCACAGAATTTCATCCTTCCTTCCCCTGGGAGGTCAGGGCTGAGCTGGCACGGCCAGGCTGGGGGTGCTGGTTCCCTGTGTGCCCTCCCAGGGGTGGGCACAGAAACCCTGACCCTGGCAGGAGCCCTGGGGATCTGTGCAGACCCCAGGAGTTCCTGGGATTTCTGTCTGTCTCTCCTGCTGTGTGGGGAGCAGGGCCCAGCTGAGGCAGAGCAGGGCTCCTCGTCCCTGCAGAGCCTTCAGCTCTGTGCTGGAGTGAGGGAGGGAGGCACGTGCTGCTCTGGGTGCTGCTGCTTCTCCTTCATGCCCTTCAGTTGGAGCTGCTGTTTCTAAGCCCTGTTTCAAGCTGGTTTTTGCTCTGGCTGACCGAGTGCCCCCGAGCACCACCCGCTGACCGCTGTCTCCTCACAGGTCTGGCCCGGAGGGTGTCCATCTACCTGGACAGAAGCAAGCAGGGAGGTGAGTGCTGCTGCTGTTCCCTGTGCTCAGGAGCTCCTCAGGGTGGTTGGTTTTTGGTTTTGGTGTGGTCTGAGGGACTTCTGGCTCCCTGGGCAAAGGAGTCTCCGTGTCAGCCTCTCCGAGCTCCCTCAGCCACAGGAGGCGTGGGGGGATTTGGGGGTCTCCCTTTTCCAGGGAGATTTCAAAGCATCCCTGGACTGAAGGCTTTGAGTGGGAGGTTCCCAGAGGATCCAACCTAAAGCTGGTGTGGCTTTGGCTGGGGTTTATTTGTGACACACCAGGGCTGTAAAGGTCCTGTGGAAAGGAGGTGCTGGGGAGTCTTTCCCAGCAGCCTCAGAATCCTGGACACTTGGCAGAGATAAGGCAAAGAGGAAAGAGGAGAAATGTAGGTTGGATCCATGGGAGTAATCCTTCCCTGGCAGGGTGGGCAGCCCTGGCACAGGGTGCCAGAGCAGCTGTGGCTGCCCCTGGATCCCTGGCAGTGCCCAAGGCCAGGCTGGACACTGGGGCTGGACAGCCTGGGACAGTGGGAGGTGTCCCTGCCATGACAGGGGTGGCACTGGATGGGCTGTGCCCAACCCAAACCCTTCTGTGATTCTGGAGCTCTGATGAATGTCACAGATTCTGCTCTGCCACGTGGAGGGGGGTGAGGGAAGTCCCCAGCCTTGTCCCACAGGAGCCGTGCAGGTCTGTGTGGCTCTGATCCCCTTTCCCAGCAGGGTGGGCAGCAGGTTGATGTGTCAGGGCACTCTGGGGCCCATCCGGGGCTGCTCTGACATCATCACCTCCGGATGTTCATCAATTATTGATATTTGCTGACTGATCAGAGCTGCCTGTGTCTGCACTGATTAATCACCGCGCTCCTGGCAGGGGCTGATTCACAGCTCGTTAGTGGAGTTCAGCAAATCTCGGTGGCTGTGGGAGCTGGGGCAGGAGTGAGCAGAGCTGATGTGTGGCTGCTGCTGCTGCCTGGCTCCGAAATCCCCCAGCAAAGGCTAAAATTAGCAGGACTTGGCTGCAGGGAATCCCCGCTCGGAGAGGCGGGCATGGAGCAGGTTCCGGGAATTCCGGAGTGGATCGATGCCGTGCTGCCAGCCCACAGCAGCCCCTGCCCACGCCAGGGCAGGTCGATAAAAGCCTCCTCCAGCTGCCTCTGCTCTCCCGGTGACAAAGGCAGCACCAGCATTCCCCCTTCCCTCTGGAGAACTGTAAAAATGTGTGGAGTTAGCGCTCTCCTGGCAGCAAAGCACATCAGCGATGTTTGGATCCTGCCCCACCCCTGCAAGTGTCCCAGGCCAGGCTGGATGGAGCTTGAGCAGGGGGACAGCTCCAGCCTGCACCAGGAGCTGCCCAAGGGACCAGGCTGGGGCTCACCCTGGGGACCAGGGCACAGGGAAGGGCAGGGAGGCTCCCACACCTCCAGGAGCCCACGGCAGGAGCGAGGGCTGCGGGAGCAGCAACACAGTTCTGGTCAGATTATTGATGGCAATAGAACCATTGGAGAAATTGCAGCTCCGGGGATTTGTGTTGTTTTAATTGAATTCCCAGCATCCCAGCTCCTGCTGTCCCTCACTGCAGAGTCTTTGGCAGGAGGAGGGTGACACTTTTTGAGAGGATGTTGTAGAAATTAATGATGAGTGAGGTCATCCAACCCTCCCACTGCTTCCTGGAAGTTAAAGCAGGGATGTGCTTCACTGCTTAACCAGGAGGGCCCGTGATTAAGAAATGATCAGTTGGAATCCAGGATGCTTTTCTATTGTGTTCCATGTGGGTATTCCTGATTCCACTGAAATGCCAAGGACAGCCTGGCCTGTTCAGGCGTTGCAGGGGAATGCAGATGTTGGGAATGCAGCTGCTTTCACCACATGAGCACTGGAATTTGTCCATGCAATTGTCCCATCCAGGCAAATATCTCTGGCTCAGGGGCAGTCCTGAGGGAGCAGGCATGGGAAGTTCTACCTTCAGGAGCAGCTGCTGGTGTGGATAAACTCAGCCATGCACAACTGCCAGTGCTGGCTTTAAAAGGCTCAAAGACAAACAAACAAACCCCCAAACCAAAAAACAACAACACCTCCACCACAGACATTTAAAAACTCCTTTCCCTGAGCTGTGGAAGATTTGTTGCTCATTATCTAAGAACATAATATCCCTTAGGGGAAAATTGTGCTCTTAGCTGCTGATGCATTGCAGCAGTGCAGGGCTGGTTCCTGCAGCCCGTGGGTTCTGGGAGCACCAGGATCCCATCACTGGCCTGTGCCAGGGGCTGTGCAGGTGCTCAGAGCAGCACCTGTGGGCAGGAGGGGCTGGGAGCAGCTCAGGTGCCAAGCCCAGGAGCCAAAGCCCTGTGGGTGGGCTGCAGGCTCAGTTGTAACATCCTGGAGTAGGACCTCTGTTAATTAAAAAGGAAATGATCATTAGTATTCAATCCCACGTTTGCTCCTCATCCCAAAATACTATGAATTGAGCATGGAAACATGAGCCAATCCTGTCTCATCTCTGCCGTGCAAACCTTTGCTCGTACATAGAAATAGTTCAGCTATTTCTGTCTCATTCCATACTGTGAGTGCCAGCTCTGGATGGAACATTTCGCAGTCAGAGGAAGCTTTCCTTCCCCTCACACCCTTCCAAGTGACTGACATTTCTGTACAAGGGCTTTTCTGCTCTTCACACAGGTTGGAACTCTGGTTCAGCATTCCCAGTTGCATCCCCTTTCTGGCCAGGGCACGACTGGGCAAAGCCCAGGGCTCAGCACAGGCACCTTTGCAGCCAGGACCCTGCACCACCAGGCACATCCTTGCTTTGGGATGATCCAAACCCTGCTCTTCCCTCTTCCAGGGAGCAGCAGTTATCCCTGAGCTAAACTGTTGAAGTTTTAATAGGAAAGGCAGGGACTGCAAGGTCGCGAGCCCCACCATACCCAGCATCATCCCTGGCAGTGTCCAGGGCCAGGCTGGGCAGGGCTTGGAGCAGTCTGGGGTAGTGGAAGGTGGCAGGGGTGGAATGAGGTGGTTGTTAAGGTCCTTTCCAACCCAAACCGTTCCAGCATTCCATGATCATCTCCCTCCTTTTTCTCCAGCCTGCTTGGGAGTGAATCCTTTTCCTTTCCATCTGCTTGTCTGCCATGGGAATCTTTGTGTGATCCCTCTGGAGCCCCTTCCCTCATGAGGCTTTCCCTGCCCTTCTCAATGTCTTTGCTGAATATCCTCAGTGACAGCTCCTGACAGGCACCTCAGGAGAGGCACCAGAAATGCCAACTCTGCCCCAAACCCCCCTCCCTGTGCCCCTCCTCGGAACAGCCCTGGAGCTGCAGCTGGAGGGGACTTGGTGCTGGTCAGAGAGAAACCATTCCTTCAGACTGGGGAATGTTCCTGGGAAACTGGGAGCTCTGGAGCTACCTCGGAGCTCTTTGCCTGCTGAACTCCACGGGGATGGTAATGGCCAGATCCATCTCAGCTGCCAGGTTTATGCTGTCACATGGGCTGTAAACAGATGACAAATGCAAACACTTCAGTGCTGTTTATCATCTCCATCACTGCCTGCTTGTTTGCCTCAGCTCTCCAGCCCTGGAGCTGCCAGGCAATCTGAAGGAACAATCCATTTGACTAAAGATAAAGATCCAGGCTCCCAGGTCAGCCCAGAGTCCCGAATTCCTGCACTGAGGTGAGGGACTGTCAGTAAACATCAGTGACCCCCTCCATGGACGTGGCACCATGAGGAATCGGCTCGGATGTGATGCTTAGGAAGGAGAGAGGGGCAGAATGTTTCCTCTGAAGCTGTGCAAAACAAGGTCATTCCATCCTGCTGGAGGAGAACTCGGTGTTGATGGGATGTGTCTGCTGTTTCCTTTGTGCTCTGTAACGTGGATGTTCTGCTGCAAGGTACTTGTGGCCCTTTGGTGACAAAAGAGCTCACTGGGGCAGGCTCAGATCTCCTGCTGGGGATGACTGCAGACAAATGCACGTTTTTACCTTGTGCACAAGCACGATGTGGAGTGGAGACTCGGGCATGGTGCTGAAGGCACTGTGAGTGCTGGGGCAGGAGCTGCAGTCCTGATGCATTGCAGAGGGTTCTGACTCCAGTTCTGTGGTTATGAAACACTGCTCAGCACCAGAGGCTTGGTCTGGCATGGAGGGGAGGGTGGACAACTGCTCTGAGAGGCAGGGATGCTGCTCTGGGAGGCAGGGATGCTGCTCTGAGGCAGGAATTCTGCTGCTGTCCCTGCCCTCCCGAGGGGCTGGAAGCAGACACCACACCTGGAGTTCTCTGGTTCCCTCTTGAGGTGCTCCCGGGGTTTCTGTTTGTGTTTTTACCTCAGTGTGGACTGGATGTTGTGCTGAACTTCCCCTGGAGATTGATCTGTGCCCTCAGGGATGAGGAGCAAAAGCTCCTGTGAGGGTGTTTGAGCTGTTCCAGCTGCAGGGTGTTCCCCTCCTCAGCAGTCAGTGCAGCACACTGCTTTGTGCTCCCACCAGCTGTTAAATTCACTCTATTGCAGCCCTGACTTGGCTGTTCCTTGCCCAGGAACATCTCCCACATCTTTCTGGTAGAACGAGGAGTCAGTCCAGGAGCTCTCAGGTGTTGCTGTGTGAGGTGGCACCAGCTGAGTCTCTTCAGTCAGCATTTATTGTTCTCCTGAGGTGCTGGGCACTCCTGGAAGTTGTGTTCCCCTCCCACAGGGACCAGCCATGCTCAGCTTCCCTCAGCACCCAGACCAGGGGGCAAAGGCCGTGTTTGGGCTCAAATCCAGGGGCAGCTGATTCAGTCCCACCTGGAGGATGTGTGGGGTGTCTGTGTGTGTAATTTTCCATTTCCTCTGGCAGTGAAATGTCTGGAACACGAGGTGAGGAGAGCTGATGCTCCAAGGAGTGCAGCTCTGCCCGTGCTGGCACTGATTTGCACCCCTGCCTTGCTGTGTCTCAGGAGCAGGGATGGTGGTGGACTGGGAACAAGAAACCGGGCTCCTGATGACCTCGGGAGACGTGAGGATCATCCGGATCTGGGACACGGATCGGGAAATGAAAGTACAGGTAACACCCGTGGGCTTGTGCCAGCACCTTCTCCCTGCTGGAGCCCAAAGCACTGGGACTGCTCTGTGAGGAGCTGCCAGCTCCTGGAGCTCCTGCTTCCCTGCTTCCCTGCTTCCCTGCCTCCCTGCTCTTCCCTGCCCCAGGATCACCTTCCAAGGTCAATAAAACCAGGCAGATACTCAGGGAGCGTCAGGGCTCCCCTGGAAGGTGCTGTGCTGGTCTGGGTGGGCAGCAATGTTTGGGGAAACTGAGGCTCAGGAATCCAGAGGGGTCACTGGGATGCACAGGGGGCACTGGGATGCACAGGGAGCACTGGGATGCACAGGGGGCACTGGGATGCACAGGGAGCACTGGGATGCACAGGGAGCACTGGGATGCACAGGGGGCACTGGGATGCACAGGGGGCACTGGGATGCACAGGGAGCACTGGGATGCACAGGGAGCACTGGGATGCACAGGGAGCACTGGGATTCACAGGGGGCACTGGGATGCACAGGGAGCACTGGGATGCACAGGGAGCACTGGGATGCAGGCAGGCACTGGGATGCAGTTGGATTTCATAGGAACAGGTAACTGGAGTGCAGTAAAAGTCAGTGGAAGCACACACAGCTCCCTGGGCCGTGTGACAGGGAAGGGCCCTGCCCCTGTTCCTGTCAGCCACAATCACGTGGAAGTTTCTCAGAAATCCCAAGGAGGAGCAGGTGGTCGGTGAGAATGGAGGCACCATGCTGGAATAAAAAGGAAGTGGAGTTTTCAAAGCTTCTCGAAATTAATTACCCTTGGATGAACATTAATTGCGACACTTTGACCCTGTGATGCAGGATAATTAAGCCTCTGTTCATCTTAATTACTTTCACATATTATTTTTTTCTATGCAAATTAGGGAGCGGCAAAATTCAGGAGGCGAAAATCTTTTAAATGATGATGATTAATGATTGCACCGAAAGTATCTAAAAACATGTTGTTTCTTTTTTTAATTGCAAAGATTGGGTGTTGAAATTCAAGTGATTGGAACTTCCTGACTCAGTAACTGGGAAAGTGAGAATCAGCACAAAGAGCAGGAATAATCGAGGCAGATAAAGGTGCTTCCCTCTTTGAACTACAGAAACCCACACCTCTGGAAGCACTCGGGCTGGAGCTGGAGGAACAAGTGCTTCATTTGCACTTCTGCTGAGTGTTGCTGCTTCAAAGGAGGAGCTGGGGGTGGGCAGGGGCTGCAGCAGCCCCACGGCTGGTGCCTCTCCCCGCTCAGCCAGGCTGGAGCAGCAGCTCCAGGGGTGAATCTGCACAGAGGGAAAAACAGGGCTGAGGTGTGGAATGAGCTCCTGCAGCTCCTGCACAGGGGCCTGGGGCAGCCTGGGCTGTGGCAGGGGTGGATTGAGATGGGCTTTAAATCCTTCCCAACCCAAACCGTTCCATGGCTGTCATTCCTGCTTTTGCAGTGCTGCTCAGCGTTTTTTACTGGCTTTAACTGAAAGTGGTTTTCCTCCCAACAGGCACCAGGGATTATTCTGAGCAATTCTTTTGCCCCCAGAAGTAAAAGGGGGGAAGTGGCAGCCCGGCATGCTCCCAGCACAGCTACCCCTGCAGCTCTAGCTGCCTTTTTCCATGTCCCTTTCCCAGCACACGTCCCTGATGAGATGTGCTGGTGTCCCTGGCACCTGTGCCACAGCAGGGACGGCAGGAGGGCAGCCCTGCCTGCCTTGCTCTGGGGCTGTGCCAGGGCTCTGGAGCTGCCAAGGTGTCCCTGGTGGGCCCAGGGGCACTGGAGCTGCTCGCTGTGAGGATGGGGATGGGCAGACCTTGGCTGCAGGTCCTGCTGAGGTGCCCTGCAGCCAGGCCCTGTGTGTGCTCTCTCACAGGACATTCCCACGGGGGCTGACAGCTGTGTCACCAGCCTGTCCTGCGACTCGCACCGCTCCCTGATCGTGGCGGGGCTGGGCGACGGCTCCATCCGCGTCTTCGACAGGAGGATGGCCCTCAGTGAATGGTAACTCCCCTCTCCCGGGCTCAGGGCCCCCTCCCCGGGTCCTCCTCGCCTCACTCGTGTCCCTTTGTCCCCAGCCGGGTCATGACGTACCGGGAGCACACGGCCTGGGTGGTGAAGGCTTACCTGCAGAAGCACCCCGAGGGCAACATCATGAGTGTCAGGTACATGGTCCCGGAGCTGCCTGCCCTCCCTCACCATTCGTTTTTCCTTTTCAATTCTGTCCCTGGTATTCCAGCAGCTGGGAGGGTAAAGCTCTTGAGTTTGACATTTGCTTCAGTAATTAACTCCTGCTCCAAACTCGGGGGAGAGGAGGCAAAAGGGATGTGGAGCTTTCCTGGGAACGTTGTTGGTGAGGTTTGGGAGTAAACAAGGTGCTGGCATCACGAGGTGTGTGAGGAGGAGGAGGGGAGCAGGAGCTGGGGTAGAATATCTTGTGCTGAGGGGGCTTTACTGCCAACATCTCCATGGGGTCATCTGGGAGAGAACAGGAGGAGGAAGGTGGATGGTGCATCTGGCAGGCACATTCTGTGCAATTCCCTAAATCCATTCCTGCTGCCTGGTAAATACTGCGGCCAGAGCAGCAGGTACTGATTTGGCCATTAAGGAACAGCAGAACAGAATTTATTGTCACAAAGCCACCATTTGCACACAAAGAGCCTCTTTTTCTTGATTAGAAAATGGAAACAAAACATAATTTTCTGGGATTCAGAACATTCCTGAGGCAGGGGATGGGCCAGCAAAAATGTATTAAGATTTTCAGACGGGGGATTATGTGATGCAGCTGCCAGATTTGTCGAGCTCCCATACTGGAGTTTTTAATCTTCCTCTGTAAGCTCCTCCAGCAGCTCCAGGGGTCAGGTCCCTGTGCCCAGGGCTGAGGGCTGGTAGTCCCCTCTCCTCAGGGCCCTCCCAGCCTGGGAGCTGCTGAGCTGTGAGGGAACGTTGGGCTTCAGAAGGGCGGTCTGGGCTCTTCCCAGAGGAGCTCAGGTTGTGCAGCTGAGCCACCTCCCCTCCAGCCCTCCCAGCTCCCTCTGCCTCAGCTGACAGTAAAATCCAAGGAAAACAAAGGGTGGGACACAGTGAGATGCTGGTGTCCACACACTTGAGGGGGGGATGGCACCAGCACATCCCCTCTGCTTGCAGCTTTCCAGGGCAATTTCCAGCTCTGCAAAGCAGCAGCAATTTGGGGCTGGGTGTACTGGGTGTGCCAGGGCAGGGAGGGCACACTCAGCAATGGGCTGGGAGCGAGAGAAGCGGTGTGGGATCAGCAGTGAGGGATCAGCAATGAGGGATCAGCAGTGAGGGATCAGCAGTGAGGGATCAGTGAGGGATCAGCAGTGAGGGATCAGCAGTGAGGGATCAGTGAGGGATCAGTGAGGGATCAGCAGTGAGGGATCGGCGATTTGGGATCAGCAGTGAGGGATCAGCAGTGAGGGATCAGCAGTGAGGGATCAGCAGTGAGGGATCAGTGATTTGGGATCAGCAGTGAGGGATCAGTGATTTGGGATCTCTCCCGAGCCGTTCCCCCCACACAGACCGTGCCGTGGATGGGATCAAATCCCAGCCCCAGTGGGAGCTGGGCCGTGTGTGTTCCCTGTGCCAAGGCCCCGTGGATGTGGCTGGCTCTGGGCAGCCCTGCAGCTGCATTTTCCGGGCTGTGGGACGGGGCTGGGCACAGCCTGAGGCCGGGCTCTGTGTTGGCAGCGTCAACGGCGACGTGCGGTTCTTCGACCCGCGCATGCCCGAGTCCATGAAGGTGCTGCAGATCGTCAAGGGGCTCACGGCCCTCGACATCCACCCCCAGGCCAACCTCTTTGCGTGGTGAGTCCTGCTGCAGCCCCAGCTCTGCAGCGAGTCCAGAGGGGCCCCAGGGTGATCAGAGAGGGGGAGCAGGGCCGGGGGTGCCAGGACACAGGGAATGGCTTCCCACTGCCAGAGGGCAGGGTTATGTGGGATACTGGGGAGAAATTCTTGCCTGGGAGGGTGGGCAGGCCCTGGCACAGGGTGCCCAGAGCAGCTGTGGCTGCCCCTGGATCCCTAGAAGTGTCCCAGGCCAGGTCGGATGGGGCTTGGAACAGCCTGGGACAGTGGCAGGTGCCTCTGCCCATGGCAGGGGGTGGCATAAGGTGGGCTTTAAGGTCTCTCTCAACCCCAACCATTCCATGCTTCCCTGATCCCTGGAGAGGATGATTTGTCTCCACAGACATCATTCATGGGGTGGTGTTCACTTTATTGTTTTCAGCCCTAGCACAGCAGTGCAGCTTCTTTCTGTGTTTGCTGCTCAGGAGCTCTCTCCCTTTCTTATGCATCAGTGAAGCCCTGGACAGTGGGTCCCTGTTCAGTGTATTCTGTATTTCTGGCTCTGAGTGGGGACCAGCAGCTGCTCCACATGCCTGGAGCCTGTTTGGGATGCACTGGGTGTGTTTGCCATCAGCTCTCGGTGTTTTCCTGTCCCAGCTGACCACAGGTCCCTGTGCTTCCAGCCACCAGTCCATGCTGTCCCACTCAGGGCAGTGGCTGCACTCTGGCCTGGCACACAGCTCTGCCAGGGGCTGCTGCAGCCGTTTTGTGTCCTCCCAGCATTCCCAGTGACTCCGTGTCCCTTCCCTCCCCTTCCAGTGGTTCCATGAACCAGTTCACTGCGATCTACAACGGCAATGGGGAGCTGATCAACAACATCAAATACTACGATGGCTTCATGGGACAGAGAGTGGGAGCCATCAGCTGCCTGGCCTTCCATCCTCACTGGGTCTGTACTGCTGCCATGTGGGCTTGGCACGTCCCTGTGGGACGAGGGGGTGGCACAGAGACCCCCCAGTGCCAGGGGAGCTGTCCCAGCCCCGTGCCTGGGCTCTGCAGCCGCGTCTCGCTGGGGCTGCTCTCACTCAGGCCAAAACTGCAGCTCAGGAAAACGGGAGAGCTGCAAGAATTAAAGGCACGAGCTGGTAAAGGCTGGAATGAGGCAGAACAAAAGAAGATTTCGGGGTCTGTCACAGCTGAGGGGCTCTGCAGTAGTTCCAGAGATGATCTGGTGGCTGCTCAGGGAGGAGTGAGGTCCCCTCTGCATGGTGGACTTTGCTCAGGGAGGAGAATAAATGCAGGATCTGGAAAACCTGAGAAAACAATGGATGGGAAAACAGGAGGGAGTTACAAGAGGTATTTTTGAAACCTGCAGATCAGCTCACGGATATTTAATATGTAATGAGAAGAGCAGTTTGCTCTTTAAACAAGCAAAGCAAAGCCCTGTCTGGCCGGGCCAGGTCCCCTCACTGCAGGAAATGCTCCTTTTCAGCCCAGGCATCGACTCCTAACGAGCAGATTTGCAGTCATTTAGAGAAATTATGTTGGCAGTTGGCAACTAATAGTGCCCATAATTTTTCCCTGTGGCTGAAATGGGTCTATAACTCGTGCAGAGCTGTGGAGCAGCTGGGTGTCCCTGCTGAATGTCACTGTCACCCGTGCCTGTCACTGCTCCACACCTGGACCTTGGAGTCCATCACAGGAGCAGTGGCTGAGGAACTGGGGAAGGGTCTGGAACAGCAGGGGAGACTGAGGGAGCTGGGGAAGGGTCTGGAACACCAAGGGAGACTGAGGGAGCTGGGGAAGGGTCTGGAACACCAGGGGAGACTGAAGGAGCTGAGGAAGGGTCTGGAACACCAAGGGAGACTGAGGGAGCTGGGGAAGGGTCTGGAACACCAGGGGAGACTGAGGGAGCTGGGAAAGGGGCTCAGCCTGGAGAAAAGGAGGCTCAGGGGGGACCTTGTGGCTCTGCACAAGTCCCTGACAGGAGGGGACAGCCGGGGGGATTTGGGCTCTGCTCCAGGAACAGGGACAGGAGGAGAGGGAACGGCCTCAGGCTGGGCCAGGGGAGGCTCAGGGTGAGCAGCAGCAGGAATTTCCCCATGGAAAGGGTGCCCAGGCCTTGGCACTGCCCAGGGAGGTTTGGAGTGCCCATTCCTGGAGTGTCCAAGGAACAGCAGGGCTGCCGAGGTGGGGATGGGTCCCAGGTCGGTCCCAGGTGGCTCTCGGTGGTCCCGGAGGCTGCTCCAGCCCGGGGCCGCTGTGACCGTGCCTGTGTGTCCTGTGCTCTCCCGCAGCCCCACCTGGCCGTCGGCAGCAATGACTTCTACATCTCGGTGTACTCGGTGGAGAAGAGGATCAGATGACGGCGCCCGGCGCGGCTCCGGCCACGGCTCCTGTACATAGAGAAATCATCGACTTGAATGTTTCGTGTTGGCTGCTGCTGCACCCCATAACTTGAACATTTGTTCTCCTGACTTGGCTACTGATGGGTTTGACAAGGGGAAGAGACAATCTCCTGGGTTTGTTTTGTTTTGTTTTCCAGCTATATCCTCTAAGAGCTACAGAAAAGGAACATTTATTTTTGTTTCCAGTGGTTGGCTTCTCTGTCAGAAACACGGCTCCTGAGCTTGGAAGGACTTGGATGAGGCGACGCCCTTGAGAAGGGTCTTGTTTTAGTCTTTGTTCCTTGTTTTGCTGGAGTGTGGGTTCTTCAAGGACTGTCAGGACTCAGCTACAGCTCCACGGGACCCTCCAGCTGCTGCCAACCCTGTGCCAAACCCAATTCCTGGGACAGGGCAGCACGACCCGAGCATGGGATGTCCCTGCCAGGGAGGCAGGGCAGCGTCTCCTCTGCATGAACCTCCTCCCCCCTCCCTGCAGCCTCCTCTCCACTGGAAGCAGGGACAGACAGGTCCTGGTGGCCTGGACAGGCAGGGATCCTGCGGGAAGGGGCTCAGGGAGACGACAAGGACAGGGCAGGATGTGCCACGCCAGAAAGCTGCACGTGAGGAAGACGAGGGAAGAAAGGGAACGAAGATCTCCGACATCCCAACGAGCCTGGAGCAGGTCACTGGTGTCACCACGTTCCACCCGAGCCCACGGGGAGCTGGGGGCACCTGAGGCACTGCCCCTGCTGCTGCCACTGTCCCTGTGCCACAGGGAGCTCCACAGCCACGTCTGGGCCCAGAGGGGGGCCCGGGGCCCATCCTGGGCTCTGTGTGCTCCCCACGGCTGCTGTGCACCGAGGTGAGGTCAGGGTTTGGCTGCACACCACGCTGGGGCTCCCCTGCCCCTCTGGAGGCAGGCGTGGAAGCACCTGGGCACGGAGAATCACCGAGGAGGAGGAGGAGGAGGAAGGCAGCAGTCACTGCTCTGAGCAAAGCACCCTCGTCTTCTGCACCTTCCACCTCTGAATAATGAATGTTTTATCCCTTGGGATCCGTGCTGGGGCTGGGGAGGGGTGTGGGAAGCGAGAGCACAGCCGAAGGACAGGTTTCTTTCCAGAGGTGCAGAACTGGCCAGGAATTCCTGGTGTTTCCCCCCACCAGTCCCACGGGATCTGCAGGCTCCCAGCGAAGAGCTGAGGGAAATGCAGCGAGGGAAGGGCTCAGAGCCCTCTGCCCGTGCTGTCACTGCCCCTGGCACCGTGTCACTGCCCCTGGCACCGTGTCACTGCCCCTGGCACCGTGTCACTGCCCCTGGCACTGTGTCACTGCCACAGGCACCAGGGGACTCTGGCCTTGCAGAGGTCCCCAAACTGGCGCTGGAGCCGATGTCGGGGCCCCCAGCACCGTCCCTGTCCCCTGTCGGGGATATCCACATCCCAGGATAATGAATCAAAGGCTTTAAACTTAAAAACTACCTACAAATCCGCGTCTAAGTTACCCAGAGTTAATTATGGTCTAACAGAGCTGTGCCTCCTCCCGACCTGTGCACGGGGGTGGCGCCGGAGTTTGGGATCTCACGTAACCCCTTAACACTCACAGCTTCAAAAACAATAGATTTTTAACTCGTATCAGTGTATTTGTGAAAGGAACAGGACATTCCTGGCGTGGTGGGAGCCGCTGCTCCTGCCCAGCTGCTCCCGCCAGGCTCTGGTGCAGCTGGATTTAAGGAATTTTAAGGAATTTGGGTTGTTGGGCTTTTACCTGAGCGTGTGTGGGCTGTGCTTCCACAGGTCTGGTGCAGAGATTCAATCATGGGATCACAGAGTTTAACCAAGGATCTGCAGAGCGTCCTACCTTAAAAGTTCACTTATCTCTATTTATTTTACAAAAATAAAGTTTAAAAAAAATATATAAAACCCCCCACACGATTGTAATGTCAGAGTAAAATGATTACAGACAAATAAATGGTTAATAAAAAATAAATGCAGAAACACTTTGTGGTGTGAGGATCCCTCTGTGGGGCTGGGGGCAGCTGTGGCCCAGGGAGCACCGGGTGGGATTTGGGGTGTTCTGGTGAGCCGTGGCCGGTCCCAGGGGAGGTGTTGGTGGCAGAGGTGTGTCCCAACCCCGGAGGAGCAGGAACTTGGCGATCCCAGGGTGCAAATCCAGCTCTGGAGCATTGGGTGCAGCCTGCTCGCTCCCAGGGATGAGCTGCCGTGGATAAATGGATCCTGGCAGTGCCAGGGAAGGGTTGGGCACGGTGGGGTCACAGGGCTGTTCCACCCTGAGCAATTCCATGGCTCTGGGAACGAATCCCTGTTGTCCCTGTAGCCCCTAACCCCTACAGCCCATTCCCTATATCCTATTCCCTATATCCCACTCCCTGTATTAGCCCCATTCCCTCTATTATTGTTGCCATTCCTGATACTATTATCCCCATTGCCTATTTTATTCCCATTCCCTATATTATTCCCATTCCCGGTTATCTCCATTCCCAGTTATCCCCCTTCCCGATATTATTATTCCCGTTCCCAATTTTATTATTCCCGTTCCCTGTTTTATTATTCCCGTTCCCAATTTTATTATTCCCATTCCCTGGTTTATTATTCCCGTCCCCAGCGCGCCCCCCAGCGGCGCTCCCGCCGCTGCCGCGCTCGCTGCGCGTTGTGCGGGGCCGGGCCCATCGCGGCCGCCGTCGGGGGCGGGCCGGGCCGGGCCGGGCCGGGCAGCGGCGGCCATGGGGAACCTGTTCGGGCGGAAACGGCGGAGCCGCGTCACGGAGCAGGACCGGGCCGTGCTGGTGAGCGGGGGGACACCGGGCCGGGCCGGCGAGCGGGGGGACACCGGGCCGGGCCGGCGAGCGGGGGGACACCGGGCCGGGCCGGCGAGCGAGGGGATGGACCGGACCAGACCCGGCCCGGCCCGGCCCGGCCCGGCTCCGGGCTGCCCGCGGGCTTTGCCGGGCTCCGCGGGGATGGAGGAGCTGGGCTGGGGCTGAGCGGCCCCGGTGCTGTCGGTGACACAGCGGGGACTGACCGGGCGGGGGAGCGGCGCTGCTTGAGGGGGCGCTGGAACTGTCAGGGCTGAGTTGTGACCCCTGTCCGCCCCTGTCTGTCCCTCTGTCCTCCCCTCTGTCCGCCCCTCTGTCTGTCCCTCTCTCCCTGTCCCTCTCTCCCTGTCCCTCTCTCCCTGTCCCTCTCTCCCTGTCCCTCTCTCCCTGTCCCTCTCTCCCTCCCTCTCTCCGTCTCTCTGTCCGCCCCTCTGTCTGTCCCTATGTCCGTCTCTCTGTCCGTCTCTCTGTCTGTCCCTCTCTCCGTCCCTCTGTGCATCCCCTCCGTGCCCTCTCTCCGCAGCAACTGAAGCAGCAGCGGGACAAGCTCCGGCAGTACCAGAAGCGGCTGAGCCTGGGGCTGGAGCGGGAGCGGGCGCTGGCCCGGCAGCTGCTCCGGGATGGCAAGAAAGAGTGAGGGGAAGGGATCACCGGGGCCGGGGGGTGGCACTGCCACCTCGGGGGTGTCACCGGCAAGGAAACACCGCGGGATGGCAGCAGTCAGAATCCCAGAGTGGCTTGGGCTGGGAGGGACCGTAAAGTTCATCCCATTCCACCCCTGCCCAGCCAGGGACACCTTCCACTGCCCCAGGCTGCTCCAAGCCCTGTCCAGCCTGGCCTTGGGCACTGCCAGGGATCCAGGGGCAGCCACAGCTGCTCTGGGCACCTGTGCCAGGGCCTCTCCCCCCTCACAGGGCAGGATTTATCCCAGTATCCAATTTGCTCATCCTTGCTCCTCACAGGAGCAGCTCAGGGTTGCCAGTTCAGCTGCACACAAGTTGTCCCCTTTTAGCAAAGCACAGAACAAGCGTGGCTTTGGGGGTTCCTCTAGGCTTCAGCTGCCTCATCCCTGCTGCGTTTCCCTCCCTCTGTGTCCCTCAGGAAGGCCATGCTCCTGCTGAAGAAGAAACGGTACCAGGAGCAGCTTCTGGACAAAACAGAGAACCAGATCAGCAACCTGGAGCGGATGGTGAGCCAGGCCTGGGGTGTTCTGGGGTGGGGCTCCCTTGGATCCCCTGGAATTCCATCCCAACTGGCAGGTCCTGGCAGGTTCAGCCCTGTGTCCAAGGGCAAATGTCTCCAAAATTGTTTGTGTGCCACGATTTTGCCTAGAGACACAGAGTGGAGTGTTTGGAATCTGCAGGTTCCCTGTTAAATGTGTGCTTTGGAGATTGCTGAAACGTTACTCACAGGAGGAATGGCTGCACTGGGGCCTTCCTGGGCCTGCCTCAGGCCTGTTGTTCCAGAGCTGGATGTGTTTGGGTCTGGGGAGGTCTCAGCTGGGGCTGGCAGCTGGAAAATCCGGTGAAATCACTTCAAGGGCTGTTGGACCTGCTGGTGCAGCCACCTGTGTGTGGCTGTTTCCTGCTGCTGGTGCCACTGACAAGACAGAAGGGGCTCCACTGATTCCTCCTTGCAGCTTCTCAGGTGTTCCTGGCAGCCTGTGTCTGCCTAATCATGGCAATCATGGAATTATTGGAGGTGGGAGGAGCTCTCGGAGCCCAGTCACTCCCCAGCACTGCCAGGGCCACCGCTGTCCCCAGCTGCCACATCCCCGTATCTGCTAAATCCCTTCAAGATTCACTGGGCAGCCTGTGCCAGTGCCTGGCCAAAGTGTGACAGGCTCTTCCCTTTCTCCTTCCTGCTCCAGGTCCAGGACATTGAATTCACCCAGATTGAAATGAAGGTGATCGAGGGCCTGAAAATAGGCAACGAGTGTCTGAACAAAATGCACCAGGTACTCGTGGTGGGGAGTTCAGAGGGGCCTGCCTGCAGCTGCCTCCCTGCAGGCCCCTCCCACACCCGGGTTTTGGCTCTGCCCTGCAGGTTATGTCCATAGAAGAAGTGGAAAGGATAATAGGAGAAACCCAGGATGCTGTGGAGTACCAGAGGGTGCGTACACGAGGGCTGGGAGCAGCCCTGCCCTGCACAGAGCAGGGATGGGCATTGTACCCAAGAGCCACAGGCTGGGGCTGTAACACTCTGCCCTCTCTCCCACAGCAAATAGACGAGCTCCTGGCTGGCAGCCTGACTGAGGAGGATGAAGATGCCATTCTAGAAGAATTAAATGCTATTACTCAGGTGAGGTTGACATTTTTGTCATTAAACCCCACATTTTTAGAAAGCTGTTTTTAATAGCAGTTAAAATACCTTTTTCCTGCTCTCAGAGCTCAGTCTGGGGGGAAATCTGGGACATTGCCCCCCCAGTCTTTGCCCACAGCCGTGGTGTGTGACACGTGTGACACGTTGTGTTTAATCCTTGCAGGAACAGTTGGAGCTTCCAGAGGTTCCTTCGGAGCCGCTCCCGGAGAAGATCCCAGGTATGTTCTCCTTGCACAGCCCTGGCTTCTCGTGCTCCTGTGCAGGGCTCTGAGCCCCTCTCCCAGTGTCAGTGTCCTGGGAAATGGGGAGGAGCAGCAGCTCCTGGCGTGGGGACAGGCCCAGCTCAGCCCTCTGAGGCTCCGCGCTCTGCTCCACCAGTGTCTGGTCACTGGGAGCAGATGTGACATCTGCTGTCCTTGTCACATGCTGTACCTGCCCTGAGACACCTCATTCCATGGGGAGGCTCCGGAGGAATTCCTTCCTTGCCCGAGCCAGGCAAGGCTTCCTCCCACAGCCCCAGGCCAGTCCCACGGCACTGCAGGGACGGGTGTTTTGTTGATGTTGGATTCCCCCTGCACAGCACTGGATTTCCCTGAGGCTTGGGATGACTTGGAGCTCTTCCCACCTCCCTTCCCGGTGATTTGGAACCAGCTGGATGAGGATCACTGGAGTTCCACCATTCCAGGACTGTCAGAGCATGAGCTCCACACAGCTGATGGTCCCTGAGTGTTCCTGAGCGATCTGAAGCCTCAGTGCACGGATTTGTGTGGGAATGAAGCTGGGAAGTGGGAGAGCTCACTGAAAAGTGACCAAACAGGCCCTGGTGGCCCTGCCTGGCAAGGAAGGAGCCCAGTGAGGTTCGTCAGGTGTCTGTGCTGAGGAGCTGAAAAATCAGAGTGGTGAAGACTCTTCTGGGGCAGCAGAGCCCTGAGCTGTCACCCGTGGGAGCTGGAGCTCCCTGCTTGTGCAGAGAGGAGCTGGGAGAAGCCATTTCCCTGTGTGGAATCTGCCCAGGAGCAATCTGGGATGTGGGGCTGGTTTCCTTGGAGCTTGTTTACTCCTAAACAGGGCTCAGGTGTCAGCACTGAGGCCAACAAAACACGGCCCAGGGGTGTCGGGTGCAAGGGCTGAGGGCAGAGCTGGCCCTGCTCCTGCCCTGGGCTGGTAGCTCTGCTGGGCTGGGCATTTCTGAAAGTCTGCAGTTCTTCAGTGCTGTGAAAAAGGGCCATTTCCACATGGGAATGTGGGGTTGTTTATAACCAATTTCTCTTGTTCAGGTGCTGTGCGACCATTTCCTGCCCTGCAGTGGACTCTGATCCCTGGATCCTCCTCAGGAGATGGCTGCAGGATATTTGCATTCCCTGATTCTGTAACAACTTTCTTTTCCTTCCACAGAAGTGTCACCCATCAAGAACAGGCCAAAGCCAGAGCTGGTGGCAGCATCTTAACTCCCAGTGCTGGGGATTCCCCCACGAAACTTTCACCCTGGACAGTTTGCCCTCCTGGCGTGTGCTGGGAACAGGCAATGCCTTGGCAGCATCCCAGCTGTGCTGGGTGGATTGTGGAGCAGGATTCCCTGCACAGGGTGGGGAACCTCAGCTGATTATCGCTCTTGTATCAAGATTATTTTCTAGTGCTTTCTTTTTTTGTAACTTAAATTCCAAACTCACTCAGCTGCGCTGTCTCGGGATTAAACAGCAACTCTAAATCATCCAAAGCCAAATTTTTCTCTGTAGGTTTGATTCTGGTGGTCAGCCTGCCTTTGCCGTGGCCACATCCCAGGAAATGCCAGGCTCAGAGTGCCGGGGCTGTGCTGGGCTGCCCTGGTGTCCGTGTCCCTCTGTCCCTTCTCTCTGCTGTTCCATCTGTGCAGGGGCCGCCGTGTCCCTGTCCTGCTGCACGCTGGGCAGGGCAGGAGCGCTGAGCTCTGGGCTGGGCTCGGCCCTGGCCTGTGCAGAACCAGCCCCAGGGCTTTGGTTTGGGCCAGGCTCAGCCCGGGGGCTCGGCCCTGCTCCTGCAGCGGCTCTGAGTCGGCCCCAGCCCCGGAGCCCTGCGGGGCTGAGCAGCCCCGGGCTGGCAGAAATCACCTGCAGTGCCAGCAAGGAGCTCCTGCCCCTGGTGGGAGCCAGGATTCCTCCCTCACGGGCTCTGCTCCAGCGTCAGAGATCACCTTTGGCAGGATGGACTGATGGATCACACGGACTCTGCTCCAGCTGCTCCTGCCGGACGTTTCCTCGGGGATTCGGACACTGCACCGGACACGGGGCCTGAAGCTCCAGGAATCACCACTCCAAAGTGCTCTGAGGGACCCCCATCCCCTCTGAGGACTCACTCGGATGCTGAAGGGTCTGGAACGCTGCCTGGGCAGCCAGGGCCTGGCAGATTCAGCTGCTCTTGGACCGAGCTCACCTGCCAGCTTGCAGATGCTCTTCAGGACACTGCAGATCTTTATTTATACGTTCTTGAAGCCACAACCCTTATCTGCATTTCTGTGACAGCGGAAGGAGCAGAGGGACCTTGGAGACTTTGTGGGGCTGTCGTTGGGGTTGTGGGATCTGGTGCTAGACAAAAAGTGATCCCAGGGACTGGGATGCTCCCCAGTGGTGCTGGGCCAGCCGCAGCTCTGGGTGGAGTCGTGCTCTGTGTCCTCTCTGTTGTGTTCCAAAGACTGGCCAGGGCAGCCTGGTCCTCCTCGTGTGTCCCCAAGGCAGGGAGTGCCTTGGAGTCGCCCCATTTCCCCTCCCACTCCTATGGAATGTTCCATACCAAGCCCGCAGTCCCTGGCCCTGTGTTTGGCACCAGCACAGTGCTGGCAGTGCAGCTGCTGCCTCTGGAGCTGCCTGGGACATTGGTGACCCCAGGGCCGTGTCTCTGCTCACCCCAGCTGCTGTTGGGACAGCCGGGTCCTGCTCCCAGCCCTCCCAGGGACAGGATTCTCCTCTGCTCCCAGTGGTTTATTCTCTGCTCAGTCCCGGCTGTGCTGCAACGCAGCCCATTCCCACCAGAGAGAGCCTTGGATTCACCGGAGCCGCGCTGGCAGGAGCAGTTCTGGGCAGGGTTTTCCTTGCTGCATTCGGTGCCAGGCGGATGCTGGGCTGTTTGACGTGCCCCTGATTCATCTGCGTGCACGAAACGAGCGCGGGCACTCCCAGGACGGTCTGGAAGGGATCTGGGAGCGCAGCCTCCACTGCTGGTACTTTGGGAAAACCCTGTTCCCTGGGATCGGCATCGCCCCGGGAGAGGGGTGAGGAGCTTGTGCTGCACTCCCTCTGCTCCTGTTCTCTTTCTGAGGGTCCTGGCAGCAGGAGAGCCGAGCCAGCCCCTCCCCAGGGACGCCGGGTCCTGGTGGCTGCGCTGCCGATGGGTGTGGAGAGGGAGCGGGGCCGGTGCTGCAGGGGTTAATGCAGCTCCTTCCATTGGTGGCCACAGAGCAGAGGCCATTCACTGATCCAGCAGGAAAGTTCGGAGCAGGCTGGCCGCAGCTTCCTCTGCTAATCCCTGCCCAACAGCTTGTGCGTCCTTGGGAGGAAGGGCCGGGAGCGGGCTGTGACCTCTGTGCTGTGCTGTGACAATAAACTGGCTCCAGTGGCTCCACCGACTCCTCTGCCAGCCTCGTGTTTGCACAGGGAGTGTTTTGGATGAGGAGGAGTTGCCTTCCTCCTCCCTGCCCTCCCTGCTCCTGGGAGAGATGTGGGCAGGAAATTTCAGAGTGGCACACGCAGTCCTGCTTGGTCCTGTTTGCCTGGATGGCCCCAGGAGGGGACAGTGCTGGGACAGTCCTGGCACGGCCCTGAACCAGGTATGGCTGAGATTTTTGAGAGCCTCTGCCACTGCCCTCCTCTCCTTGGGTTTGCAGCGAGGCCAGATCAGGGGATTTGTAAGAATTGCTCTGGAATTGTCCAGCTGATCCGTGGTCTGTCCGTGCCCAGGCTCCTGAGGGGGACCACTCTGTCCTGTCTCATTTTGCCTCCCTCTGCAGGACTTTGTGCTTCCATCCCCACGGCGTTGTCCATCCTCCTGCCCCAGGCAGCACCAAGCCCCTGGGCGTGACTGTCCCCTGTGTGGAACGGGCACGGGGACAGGGGACACCCCACGCTCAGCCCCGCTGCAGGGTGAGGCCCCACCTGGGATGTTCCTGAGCCCCTGGCTGTGCCTAGACAGCAGCTGCTCCCTTGTTACTCTGGATTTGTGTCCCTCCTGCTGCTGGGAGCAGTGGGATGCCCCTGATCCCCCCTGCCTGCTCCAGCCAGACCCTCGGCAGCAGCTCAGCCCCCCGGCCGGTCCTGCCGGCCCTGGGAAAGCAGCTGTGCCGAGCTGGGAGTGTTCCACCAGCACTCCCCGTGCCCCTCGCTGTGGCAGCGGGGTGGGAGCCAGCTCCCGCCGGGAGGGCTGCGCACGGAGCTCTTCCAGCTGTGTTTGAGTTGGCCAGATGTTGAGTGAGAGGAGTGTGGAGGCAGCGCCGCTCGTTGTTAATTAAACCCTGGAGAACAGGAACAAACCTCAGCTCCTGCTGCCCCCGCAGAGCCTGGAGCCCTCCCCGGAGCCCCGGCCCTGGCACAGCCCTGGCCCCTCTCCTGAGGCACCGGAGAGGTTCTGGCCACCAGACAATGCCCACGGCAAAGCTGCAGGTACAGCACGTGTGACAGTGACAGGGGTTCAGCACTCCCAGGAGCAGCCACTCCTCTTGCATCCCTGTACTGCCAGCACTCTGCTCAGAGCTGGACCCAGCTCCGTGGCCTTAACAAGGTTTGTGTGGCAATGAGGAACCCCAGCCCCACGCAGAGGAAGGAGGGAACGAGGAGCTCTGCTGGGAGACATTGCTGCCCATTCCCTACTCCCCCAAAGGGACAGTCCCTGTTCCATGGGGACACTGCCCCATCCCGTGGGATCTCGGAGCCTTCACCCAGCACCCCTGGGAGCGAGGTGTGAGACTGGGGGAGCAGGGACTCCAGCCAGCGTTATGCAAGCAGCAGAGCCTTTAAACAGACTCATTCCCGGCTGTCCGGGAGGCTGCTGGGCCCTCCCCAGCCCTCACCCCCTCGAGTGCCCGCAGCTGACAGAAGCTGCTTTGGGGCAAAGGCCGGGAGCTGCCTCCCCTCCTCGGCAGCCTCTTCCCCGGCCTTGGAGGGAGTTGTGTAACGGGAGGCGGTGGCAGAGCCCTGGCAGTTTCTATGCCAACACAGCTGGATGGCAGCGCTGCCGGGAGGGGGCTGCCAGCCCACCCTCAGAGCAGCTGCACGGCCCCCAAACATCTGCACAGCCCCCAAACATCTGCACGGCCCCCAAACATCTGCACGGCCCCCAAACAGCTGCACCCCAACATGGCTGCACCCCCTGACACATTGTCATGCTCTGCTGCCTCCAATGTTTCCTGGAGCACCCATGGAAAAACAAAACAGAGCTGAGAACCTCGGAGGTGTGGGATCCGTGGGCCTCTCCTCTGGGTCCTGCTCCTTTTTGGCACGAGGGGCTTGGAGGCCCCAGGGGCTCTCCCTGCCCCCCTCAGCAGCCCACAGCTCCCACCCCAGGGGAATGAACTCAGTGTCCCTTGTCCCCCACCCTCCCTGGCAAACCCTGACTCAGGACCAGGCACAGTTTGGTGAGGATCTTTCATCTTCCTCCTGCTCATTATCCACACCCTGAGCTTGCCCTGCCCTGCCCTGTGTGGGGGTCCCAGGGTCTGGGTCCCTCCCACACTTGGGGGCACCCCTGGGGTGCTGCATTCTGCACCCAAACCCCGCAGTGCCAACGCCCCTGTCCCGACTGCCCGCTCGGACACACTGGGAACCAACCCCGGCTCCTTCCCTTTCCCTCTTTCGGTGCCCTGGTGTCACGCTGAGTCACCAGCAGAGCAACAGAAGAGGCTTTGGCAGGGAACAAGCCCAAGTTTTGATAGCTCGACTGTGGGAAAAAAAAAAAATCAGCGCAATTTCCTAATGAGAGCAGCGCTGGGAACAAAGCGGGTCTGTCGGAGCGCGGCGCGGCCGCGGCCGGGAATGTGACCTTTGCTGGCTCCCGGTGCCAGACAGGAGCTGCCCGTGCACGGTGGTGCTTGGCAGGGCTGGAATGCCTCAGCAGGGCCTGCTCTGACGTAGGAGCCAGAATTCCTCCTCCTGGGGGACGCAGGACCCACGGCAGGTGGGTGGAAGGAGCACTGGGAGGTGGCATTTGTCCCTGTGTCACCACTTTGGCTGCCCCAAACAGCCCTGGCTGCCTTGCCCTGCCGTGGAATGCGGCTCCTCAAGTCGGGGTGTCCCCGAGGGCCAGCCCTGCCACGTGATGGGTGTCCCCAGCCTGTGTCCCCTGGCCCAGGCGGCACAGCAGAGCCATGCCAGGCTGCTCCGGGGCTGGGGCAGGCACAGCCCAGCGCTCCGTGATTAATTAGGCAGAGAGGAAACGAGTGCAGGCCGGTCCCAGGGCTGTGCCGTGCTTGGAGCCGGAGCCAGTCCCCGTGGAAAGGCTGGAGATGCCTGCAGGGAGCTGGGTGGCCTTGGGGCTGCGACAGGAGCAGGGGGAATTTGGCACCGCGTCCTTCAGGCCCTGAATCCGGCGTTTTGGTGCTTCCCGGGAGCTGGGGTGGGCAGCCACAGCCGTCACCAGGGCCATGGGACAGGCAGACGTGCTCGAGGGGCTCTGGGGCTGTGACCAGCCCAGCGCCAGCCTGAGGGACAGAAGGGGGACAGAAGGGGGATGGCAGCGGGGCCTGGTCCTGTCCCTTGTGCCACCTCTCTGTGACCAGCAGCTCCTTCCCAGGCCGGGCTGGGCCAGGGGGGAGGCAGCCCCAGAGCCCCCAGCAGCACCCCAGCTCTGCCCCGGACGCTTCCCCGAGCTCAGCAACGTGATGCAAAATCCCATCATGCCAATTATGCAAATCGCATAAACTATTCCTGTTATTCCGAAGGATCCCCAGAGAGCTCCTTAGCGCTGTAATTCAGCATTACTCACTCGTGAAACAGGCACTGGGGCAGGTGAGGAGGGCCAGCGGCTCGGGCTGTGCCCCAGCCTGGCACTGAGGAGGACCTGGCAGTTTTGGGGCTCCCCAGAACACAGAGCTCTGCTCCCCCAGCGGGGCATGGCAGAGGTTGGGTTTGCTGTGAAGCCCTCCCGAGCCTGCCCAGTCCCCAGGGATGGCAGCACGGATGTGTCCCACTGTCCCACGGCCGGTGCCAGCCCCGCTGCCCCTTCCCCTGGCCCAGCAGCCAGAGCCTCCCTGCACCCCTCATTCCCAGCCGTGCCTCCATCTTCCCAGGCCCCACCACAGCTCCGCATCCGCAGCGCTTTGTTCTCCCACCCACTCCTTGTTTCCTCCGTCATTCCGGCTCCTCCCTGTGCCTGCGCTCCCCGGGAGCCTCCCGGGAGGGCCGAGGCTGCTGCCGAGCCCCTGCCAGGGCAGGGGGACACGCAGGGGACACGTGGGCAGGGCTGTCCCCCCGGCAGGGATGGGGGAGCTCCAGGAAGGTGGCTGGCACCGGGAGTGTCCCCAACACCGGCAGTGTCCCCAACACCGGCAGTGTCCCCAACACTGGCAGTGTCCCCAACACCGGCAGTGTCCCCGACACCGGGCAGCCTGCCTGGCCGCCTGCGCCCCGTGGGATGCGGGATTGGGGAGGGGTCCTGGGGTCCCTCTGGGCGTTGCCATCAGTGCCCCCAGGGATGAGACCCAGTCCCAGGCTCTGCTGCCCTCACCATGGGCAGGGCCAGGAGTCCGAGGCAGAGAGTGACACGTGTGTCACACCTTGGAGCAGAACTGTCCCCAAATCCCTGGACACAGCACCTTGCACTGCTGGGAGTCTTGCCCAGAAGCTGCTTCCAGTGGGATTAGGGAAACCCTGGGATGATAGAGACCAGGTAATTTGCAGTGCCTGAGTTTCCCCCTTGGTGAGATCATCCCGCCCCACTTTGTGAGTCCCACTGGCCCAAGGGTGAGGCGGGAGCTGGGAATTGCTGGCTCCAGCACTGCACCTCCCACCCTGCACAGTGAGGGCCTGCATTGTTCATCCTTGGCTATCCTTGGCATCCAGGGTTTGCCGGTGATGCTCGGCGGGATTTAACTGCTGGGAGCTGCTGGCACAGGGGGAACATCTCCAGCCCAGGGACAGCTAAGTCCTGACCCTCTGATGATTCAGGGACCAGCTCCCAGCAGCACCAGCAGCGACAGAATCACGGGATGGGGCTGGGTTGGAAGGGACCTTAAAGCTCATGGGACATTCTGCCAGACCAGTCTGCTCCCAGCCCTGTCCAGCCTGGGCTGGAACACTTCCAGGGATCCAGGGGCAGCCACAGCTTCTCTGGGACATCCATGCCAGGCCTCCCCACCCTCACAGGGAGGAATTTATTCCCAGTATTTAACCTAAGTCTACTCACTGTCAGTTTGAGGCACCGGCTGGAATCCTGGTGAGTGATGGCTGCACTGCAAAGGGGAGGCTGAGGCTGAGTTTGGGGGATGCTCCAAGACCTGGGTGCTGGTGTGGGGTTTGCTGGCCCAGCTCCTTAATGAGGTGCTCAGAAGGAAGTGGGGGGACAGCCTGGGGTTGGGGAGGGCCCTTCGACGGGGGCAGGAGACAGAACTGAGTGAGGTGTTCAGGGAAAACACATCCTGTACTCGCGAGGGGTTGGTTTGGCTCAAACCCACCTGGCTGATTCCCCAGTGACCCCCAGATGTCAGAAAAATCACGTTTAGATTATGTTAGAAATAAAAACTTCCTGACACAGCACAGGGAGGGCTCGCAGTGATGTCAGGGTTCTGATGGAGCAGCCATCTGCCCGGGACCACAGGACAGGCAATTCCTGGGAATCTCATTAACACGGTGACACTCGGGTGCACACCTGCCCTGCTCGGGCTGTGCAGGGCACCGAGGGGAGGGAGGGCTCAACCTTCCCCTTCAGCACACTCTGAAAAGGAGGAACAGAGAGCCAAGGGCTGCCAGAGGGCCAGCAGGACTGAGGGGACAAACGGAGATGGAGATGGAGATGGAGATGGAGATGGAGACGGAGATGGAGACGGAGACGGAGACGGAGACGGAGACGGAGACGGAGACGGAGACGGAGACGGAGATGGAGATGGAGATGGAGATGGAGATGGAGATGGAGATGGAGATGATGGAGATAGATGGAGATGACTTCTTTAACGTGATCCTGGTCCTGCCTGGTCTCTCCTGCTCTGGCAGTGCCAGGAGAACTCAGTGACCACCTGGAGCACATGGGGTTCGATTTTCTTTGGGAAACTCCAAGCATTTTCTCAGGGATTGTGACAAAAACCAGGACTGGTGCCATGACAGTGCCTCTGCTTCCTCCTCCCTGTGCTGGCCAGTGGTACATCCCACTCAAATGCACCAGGGATTCCAACCCTCCTTTATTTCTCCTCTCTCCTTGTCAGCAGAGTGGCTGAGGATGTGGCAGCTCTCGGTGACCCTGCAGTGCCGTGTTCCCCTCCCTGGGCAGTTATGCCGCCCTGCAGCACCTCCCTCCCCTGTCCCTCCCCGGCAGCCACCACACCCACCGGGGTGGCATTTCGGGAGCAGGGAGAATGTCCCCAAGCTGGGAACACCGAGGGGCAGCTGGCCAGAGCTGTCCCTCAGTGCAGCTGCTGTCACTGCCTTGGACATCACTGCTCCAGCCACTGCTGCCCTGGCCGTCACTGCCCTGGCCGTCACTGCCCTGGGTTGTCCCTGTCCCGGGTTGTCACTGTCCCGGGTTGTCCCTGCCCCGGGTTGTCCCTGTCCCGGCCACCGCTGCCCGGTCCCCACCCTCCGTCCCCGTGCCGGGCGCGTGACCCGGCCGGGAGCGCTGGCGTGATGCCACGCTGGTAATTAAGAAGGAACCTAATGAAACTTCGAAAATAGCACAATTTCCTCCCCACACCTGCAGCCGAGCGGGGTGGATTACATAAGTTTTTGTTGCCACAGCAACTTCGCTCCACCCGGGGCTGGAGGTGGCCGGTGCCGCGTGTGCCGCCGCCCCGGGGAGGGCTGGCTCGGCGCTGGGGCCGCTGCCAGCCCCGGCGCTGCTGCCTGCTCATCCCACCGCTGTTCCCAGGCTGGCGTGGCGCTCCCCACGCTGCACCCACGCCCCCGCCGTGGATGGTCCCGCCTCGCAAAGGGCGCACGGAGAAGGCGCCGCGGGATGCAGGTAACCCACGGGGACTCTGGCACCATGGTTACCCTGGGCACGCTCCAGCTGCCGCCGAGCCCCGGGGAGTGAATCACCCTGACAAAAAGGCAGCGAGCAGCAACCAGGAGACAAAAAAATAAATAAAAAAAAAATAAATAAAGGCAGGCAATCAAAGCAAATGGTACGGCACGAGGCAGCGGCAGGTTTTTCCTGCTGAGAATTCCCAGGGTGTTGGGGAGGCTGCGGGGCGGCAGCGCTGCCGCGGGTCGGGCACCGCTCCCGGCCGGGGCAGCACGGGCAGCCCCGGTGCCGCTCCAGCCCCGAGGGGACCACGGCAAGAGCCGGCGACAAGGATAATCCGCTCCGTGTGGCTCTGACTGTGGGGAAGTGAACTCCCTGGCTGCTTCCAGCCGTGGAACCGCTCTGGGAGCAGGGAGATAGGAGGGAGAAAGGCTTTCAGCACTCCAATTCTAGGGGATAAGGAGAAGCAGAGCATGGGAAGGAAGTGGAGCGGCTGTCTGCGAGCAGGCCTAGATGGGAGAGATTCTCTGAGGGCTGTCCCAAAAGGCCTCTTTTATTATCAGAAATTACAAATCCTTTTATCTTCCTCACCAGAGGAACAGCTTGTTTGAATTGCTGGGCTGTCACACTGGAATTAGATGCAAGAACCCCCCACATCCATGACGTAGCGAAGAACTTACATAACGTAACTAAAAATAAGGTGATGGAGATGCAGAGAGAGGCACTCTACTCCTGGATGCTTGATCCTGGATCCTTCACCGGCGCTGGAAAGCCAGCGAGGTGCTGCTGTCTGGCTGAGGGAGCGGCGTCCCCACAGAGCCAGCTGTGCTCTGGCCACGTGGGCTGGAGAGGGAAGGTGGCACCGCGGTGTCCCCGCAGCCAAGCAGGCAGCCAGGCAGGGCAGTCCTGTTCCCAGTCCCTCTGGTCCCACAGCTGCTCCCTCTCCTCAGCCCCAGTGGGAAAGGGTTAACTGGTCACTCCAGAAGCACAAGAAAAATCCTTCTTGGGGGCTGTAAATTCTTTGCTGTGCCCTGCAGTGTGGAACCTCTGAGGCAGAAGCCAAAATGGGACCTAAATGCAGCCAGAGGGGGCAGCTGCTGTTGGTCCTTGCCAGGAGGGGAACAGCAACGGGAGGTTTGGGACCAAGGTATCGACCTGGGCTCCTTG